>NC_072735.1:4679773-4988679 GCF_026930045.1 Uloborus diversus
AACTTCAAAAACGGAGGACACATTCCTAAGAAAATGGAAAACTAATGCAACCTTATTGGTTTCAGCTGTACTTTTTTCACTTAAAAGCAACAATTTTCTGAGAAGTTTAGGGATGTATTCTTCCTCGCTTATAAAATAATTCATGAGAGCTGGCCAAGATTTAATGAGTTGATCTACTGCAGAAGCTAAACTTAGCCATCGTGTCGGGGTATGCTTTAGGCTTTAGTAGCTCTTTAAACTTTAGGTTAGCAAATTCAAAAAACTCCTTCAGCTCATTCCGTTTAACTGCAGATCTAACAAAATGTGAATAAAGTTTTAAAACAATAGTTTCGACATCAATTTCTAAAGCATGAACAGCATGGCGAAATGCAGTGTTAACTATGTGAGTTAAACACCTTGACTTAGTAAATTTTTGTTTTGCTCTTTAAGTAGGATATATGCTGACCGTTTTGTTTCAAAATCAGCTTTGGTAAATTGTCGGTTCAAAATGCTGAAACTGGCTGTAAGTCCAAGTCTGATTCAATTAATGAGTTAGTCAAGCAGTTCACTATAGAGTCAGTAGTCTAGGAACTTTTTGCTATTTCATTTACTTATTGCTCTTTATTTCACTTTTTGTTTTACTTTATTTTTTCCCCTTAAAAGAATGTCTCGTTTTGTAAAATATTGTTATCAGCAAAAATACGGGACTTTACCCGTCCCGTATGGAAGTCCTCCGGGACGCGGGACAATTTTTCAAAATACGGGACTGTCCCTTGAAATTCGGGACGTCTGGCAACCCTGTTCATCATTCTGCAGTTCATCATCACCTTATACAGTCGAGCTCGCTTAATGGGATAGCCAACTTTCCACGAGAAATTATTCTAATGAGCGGGATATTTCATTAAACGGGATTTAAATGATAGATAACAACGGATTAGTACATTGAAAATGTATTACCTTGAGTGGGATATTCTTTTAACCGATATTCTAATAAGCGGACTTAACTGTCACTAAAATTACTCTTCATACTTGGCTTAGTATTAAATATCTTTAAAAATCAATCCCTTGTACATCAAGAAATGATGAACCGAAGTTCCAGAGCCAAATACCAGAAAGTGTATCGAACTTTGCAATAAAGATAAATGGCGAATCATAAATCGGCAGAAAACTTACAAAAGAAATATTTGATGAAAGAATGTTTCTGGTGTTTTCAACAACATCGCTAAGCACAAAGAAGAACTTCTTTGTTTATGTTGTGTCTTCGGAAAGTACTTCGGCAAAAATGACAAAAGCCGCACCCGCACAAAGTGCGAAACCTCTCTTATCAGTTCGAAATACCGCCCCGAAGTACCGAAGGCCGCGTACTCTAGCATTAAAACTTTTCGATAAAAAGGAAAGTGTTGGCTCAAAATTGCCTTTTGTATCAAAAGATTTTAAGGAGAATGTTTGGAGGGGACCGTTTCTAGGATTCATTTTAAACACAAAGGGAGGAGATTATACTTCTGTTCCGAAGCAGCAAGCAATTTTAACTGTAGATGTTTTGAAAAGTATGATATACTGCGTTCGAAGAGGAAAACGAATTCGAGTTTCGTGAAAACTGCAGAGGAAGATTTTTACAGCTATAACAAAATTAATTTTGTAAATATGTCTATCTCAGCTCCAGAATAACGGAAGTCCAAAAATTGTGAGTGTCCGTTTATTAGTCCACTGTATGTAAAATCTAATTCCGCATTGAGTCATATGAACGCAATTCTTTTAAAAAAAATAATTTGAATTTTGACCTCATGAATTCAAATTATGTTTTTCGCAGTCACGAGCGTATGTGTGTGTGTATGTAGGCATGTGTGTTCATGTGTGTGTGGGGGTGTGTGTGTGTTTGTGTGTAGGGGGTATGTGTATGTGTGTGTAGGCATGTGTGTTTGTGTCTGTGTGCAGGTATGAGAGTGTAGGTAGTTGTGTGTATGAGTGTTTTGTGTGTGGTGGGGAATGTGTATGTGTGTATAGGCATATGTGTTTGTGTCTGTGTGCAGGCATGAGTGTGTGGGCAGTTGTGTGTATGCATGAGTGTGATGAGTGTGTGGATGGTTGTGAGTAGGTGTGTGTATGTGTAGGTGTCTGTATGTATGCGTATGTGTGCATGTATGTGTTTGTGTATGTGTGTGTAGATGTATGTATTTGCGTGTGCGCGCGTGTGTGTGTGTGTATAGTTGTGTATGTATGCGCGTGTGTGTAGCATATGGATGCAACCTGGAGACGGTTTTCACTATAGTCGCAGCATCGTGACGCGGTCGGTCGACGGTGATGCTGCAGAGGGTGCTGGCGGTAAAGTAAAATGATAGGATCTCAAAACAGTCAAATAAAAGCAATAAGCAATCGTGATTGCTCAAAAAAAAAAAAAAAAAACAACTTTGTATTAATTTGCCAGAGCGCGAGTCCCATCCTTTGCATGCACCAGGCGATAGTTTTTCCGGTATCTTGCAAAGTAGCGATTATGTGCTTTACGTTAGTCTGGCTCTGAGGTAAAGATTTATCAAAAATTAAAGCCTTAATCTCAATCTGCTAGATTTTCTAAATAGTAATTTGCATTCTTTAATTGTTACAACTTAACAATTGTTTTTATTTTCGCCTATAATTTTTAAAGGGCATTATCCCTCAAATGTTATGGATAAATGGACATTTTGGGTGTTGTATAAGCTGTTTTTTTTTTCTTTCTTTCTGGCGAAAGCTTAAGCAACATCTATGTAAAAAGAAAGAGAATATCTGAGTATTTATATATGTATATGTATATGTATGTATGTTCCTTATACAAATCAACAGTTTACGTCGCATCTCGACCAAATTTGGCAAAAATTGGAATAAAATATCCATTAAACCTCCATTAAAACACCATTAAACTCCTTAAAATTTTTCTGCATCCGATAAAATTTGCCCGAATGTTTTTGTAGTCGGCACTTTAATTATAATTGCTTTTACCTAATTTCATGCTAAAATGTATGTAAGGCTTCTATTAAAAATTCCTTGTTGATCACGGGCATATTTGAACAATGCTTTCATTAAAATTTGTAGCACGAAAAAAATCATTAAGAAGAAAGATCTCTTACCATTTTTTCTCGATTATGAAGAAATAAAATTCTGGCTTTTCCTTTAAGAGGGCGATTTTGAATTTTTCTTTCTTTTTTTTTTCGTTTAAGCCCGATTGTTGAACAAGCGACACTTGACATAACTTTATTTTTCGAAGTAGACCGTGCAAAGTCGGGCGGCGCAGCAAGTAATAAAATAAAGTAATAAGTCGAAGCTTGAAGATTCGAACATTTAAAATAAAGAACGTTAGATATCTCTTAAGCCATTAAGCAAATTTAGATTGCATATCGATGCGTATAAAATATGCATTAGTATAAATTCCCTTTTGACAAGTCCCTGTAAATGAGATTGGTTTCCTGTAATATCTTCTGGAAATCTTTTTATTTTCCATTTTCACTTTCAGCAGAATTCAACAATGTAGGAGGTAGTTTCGGAAGCGATTGCTGCTGTGCAGAGCAATAAAGACGAGAAATTGATCCTGACAAATTTATGACGAAATTAATCCCGATCTCAAATTGTATCCGCTTCGTCTATTTGCCTTACTGAATCACTGCAGTTTTGGAAAAGAGTTCAAAGCTTAAGACGAGGATAGGGAGTCGTTAATCATACGTAATGAGGGTTAGGGACTGAGTTTTAAATTGGAAATTGTGATTTAGATGTGGCGAAAGAAGAAAGGGAACAGATTTTAAGGATATTTTCCAAACAAATAAGAGTTATGTCATATGTGCAAGATAATTCAAAATAAATGATATGGTTTTTAGGTTTTCTAATGTTTTATTTTTTGAGTAATCACGATTGCTTATTGCTTTCATTTGACTGTTTTGATGTGCTATCATTTTGTTTTCCCACCAGCAGCCTCTGCAGCATCACCGTCGACCGGCTCCTCACGATGCTGCTCCTCTAGCGAAAACCGTCTCCAGGTTGCGTCAATATCCTACACTTACACGCATACATACACGAAAGTACACACACACACAAACAAACACATACATACACCTACACATACATACACAAACACATAAACACACAACTACCCACACACTCATGCCTGCACACAGACACAAACACATATGCCTACACACACATACACATTCCCCCCCCTCCCCCCACACAAAAACTCATACACACAACTACCCACATACTCATACCTGCACACAGGCACAAACACACATGCCTTCACACATACACATATCCCGTACACACAAACACACATACCCCCCACACACATAGACACACACGCCTACGTACACACACACACTCGTGATTGCGAAAAACATAATTTGAATTCCAGAGGTCAAAATTCGAATTAATTTTTCTTTTTTTCTATTTATTTTTTTTTTAAATTCAACATTGAATTTCTTCTCTTGCTTCAAAATTTTGAAAATAAAGATTAATTAGTTCAAAGTGAAGCAGTACACACTAAAACAACGAATAAAATAGTTATTCAATCTTTATTTTGAAATGGTAACCTTTAGTATGAATTCTCTGAAAATATGCATGTCGAACCTTTGCAGCGGCACCAAAGAGTGTACAAACGGGAATGTCAACTGTATCATAACGGACAGCGGTTTCAAATTATTAGAGATTTTCCTAACTTGGGAGTACACAGTAACATCCGTTCTAAATATTTGTCTCGCGTGTATTTTATAAAAACTTAGTGTCGAAAGGAAGTGGTTTTGTATTGTAAAATAATTAGGAAATTTTAAGGTAAATAGTTTTGTAAAATTGAGTGTGTACAGTACCGAGAAAAGTTTGCCGTAAAATTCACTACAAAAAGTAAACCATTCTGTTGCCAACTGGTACACCACATGACTTGCGTTGCAATGCATATAATTCACCTCTCCCCCTTTTCTTTGCACATTGAGAAGGTACAGGGGTGTGAAATTTATTAGACTCAAGAAGCAAAAAACAGGAAAATCCAAGATTCCAATTAAAAAAACCTATGTATCCTTTCTAAGAGCCTAATTCTGTTTTACCAGAATAGTCAAAGAACTATGCATTATTTCCCCGCAAAATTTTCCGTTTTACTTGAGTTTCCTTTCCCTGGCAATACTGAGTCTTATCAGGTAACACCCACCATTAGGTTCTGTTGCTGTTTCCAATACTTTCTGCATCTATGACTGGTGTAAAGTATTTTTTCGTGTGTTTTTACACAAGGATCAACAAAATAACAACTTTATAAACTATTTTGTGTTGCAACTAGATTTCAGTGAACGGTTTTATTTTTCGTTTTTACGTTTTCCCCTTCAAACGTCGATTTTAGTGAATTTTATGAAATGGATAAGCTGTCTGACCTCTCAGCACACAAGAAAAAGCATATGTTAGGCCAAAATACGTTTTCACAAAGAGAAATGACAAAAAAACTTAAGATTTCTCGTAATACTGTCAGCGGAATCAAAGTTTCTGTCAAAGAAAACATACCAATCGTCACAAAAAAGATGAGAAAATGAGACAGAAAACACAAAGTGTCTCCAAGGATGGAAGGAAAACTCATACTCCATTCGGATAGTCAAGACCAACAGAAAAGCAACTAGTCAAGACCCTGCTAACAGCCTGAAGCATTATGGTGTAGAGGTGGACCCCTCTTTGGTCCGGTCACGACTCATCGCTAACAGGATGCCTGCTCGAAGGCTACTCAGGAAGGCCAGAATCACCCCTGCTATGGCATAGAAAAGAATTCAGTGGGCAAAAAATGTTCAAGAGATGTTCAAGGGACCACTGAACACTTTGCCATGGGTGGGGTGATTTTGGCCTTCCTGCTTGGCCTTCGAGCAGGCATCCCAGTGGCGATGAGTCGTCGCCGGACCAATGATGGGTCCACTTCCACACCATAATGCTTCAGGCTGTTAGCAAGGTCTTTACTAGTTGCTTTTCTGTTGGCTTTGACCATCCGAATAAGTTTCCCTTCCATCCTTGGAGACACTTTGTGTCTTCTGTCTCATTTTCTCATCTTTTTTTGGGACGATTGGTATGTTTTCTTCAACGGAAACATTGATTCATCAAGGTCTTTACTAGTTGCTCTCTTCTTGGCCTTGACAATCCGAATAAGTCTTCATTCCATCCTTGGCGACATTTGGTCACTCAGTCCCATTTTAACAGCCACTTTGGGACAATTGGCTGTTTTTTTTTTTTGACAGAAACATTGATTCTGCTGAAAGTTTTTCAAAAAATATTAAGTTATTTCCGCATTTTTCTTTGTGAAAAAGTATTTTGGTCTAATATTTACATAATATATGCTTTCTTACGCGGTGAAGACGCGGTCAGACAGCTTACTCATTTCATAAAATCCACCAAAATCGTTGTTCGAAGGGGAAAATGTAAAAACGAACACTAAAAAACGGTTTCCTGAAACCAGTATGTGACACTAATTCATTTACAAACTTGTTGTTTCGGTTGTTCTAGTACAAAATCATGCAAAAACTACTTCACACCACACACAGCTGCAAAAATACTTTTTGAAACAGCAAGAGAACATAATGCCGGGTGATATCAGATAAGAAGGTTCCAGGGAAGAGAAACGCAAGTAAAACACGAAATTTTTCAGGAAACTAATGTGTGTTACTTTAACTATTCATAAAAAAACATAATTAGTCTTTTAGAAAGGATCTAGAGATTATTTTTAAACCGGAATCTTCGATTTTCCGGTTTTTCGCTCCTTGAGTCTAATAAATTTCTAGAGACGGTAAGTTCGAATCCCGCTCCTTGTAGCTCGTTCTTTGTAATCAGCGCAAATATCTACAGCATTTTTTTTATTTTTTTTTTACCGTAAAATTGTTAAATTGTACAGTAAAATGTATGAGAAAAGTATGGGCAACAGGAACACCAATACTTTCTACCGTAAACTATAAGGATTTTTATCACAGTGCTTTGGTGTAATGGATATTTTGGGTATAGTAAAATTTACGGGAAAAAGTGGTGGCAACTTATGTGCCAGTACTTTTTACTGTAAAACTTCAGATTTTTTTTTAGTGGTAATGTAGTGTTCTTTGGTGTCATGGATATTTTTGGTACAGTAAATTTTTGAGGGGAACAGTACTGGCAAATTAGATGCCAGTACTTTTACCATAATATTTCAGATTTTTCTTTTATAGTGTGTATGTAGTGTGCTTTGGTGTGATGGATATTTCAATCGCGCTAAGTGCAAAAGCCGTATCTGCAGTTGAGTTCAAAATGAGAAATTGCCGTTGAAATGTATGCGGCTAAACGTATTTGATTTATATGGCTTTTTTTTTTTACAATTTAAGGGGTCATAGTACCTTTCGATTTTTTTTTTAAATTTAAGTAAATTTTATATTTTTTTGAAACCATAACATGCATACTTATTTCTTAATCAATAATTTATTTTCAAAATTTAAAAATATTGCCTACTTTTTTTAAAAATTCAAAAAATTGAAGAAATTTCCAAATTTTTGAAATCCCTAAGGCTTTTTTATTTTTGCACTAATTGAAAATTTTTTTTCGCTAAACGATCACTATAATCATCTCTAAAAATCTGTGCATTCATTTGCTTATGAGTTTATTAGAAAATTTTCTGTGATTAATTATGTAAAAGATCAAAGTTCATTAAAAAAAATTGATTTTTAAGGTTTAACATGCTCTAAACATTTGAGTAATTTATAAAATGCTTATCCAATGCACAGTTTTGTCAGATATGTTATCCCAATTGCAAAAAGCATTACTTTCAAGCTGTATCTTTAATAGAAAAAAATCCTTAGGGATTCTAGTGACATGAAAACACAAAAATACCATCATCGAGAAAAAGCAGTTAAAAGTTTTTCTTTTGCATAAGAATACGGAGGGAGCATGGCCTAAAACCACTCATAAATTTTCAAATATTTGAACTAAAGCAATGAAACTTTTTCCCTGTGTTCAGAATAGTTTTTAGCTTTGAAATTAGCAATATTTTTTTTTAAATTGTTTCATCATTTTTGAGGTACCGTAACCCCTTAAAAAAAATCCCCACTGACAAATGACCGTAAAACATTGTATAAAGGTGCAATATGTGACAAAGAACCACCTGGTGATCGTAACTCAATTTTGACAAAAAGTTCAGATACGACTTTTGTGCTTAGCACGGCAGGTTTTTAGCACAGTAAAATTTAGTGGGAAAAGTACTGGCAACTTCGATACCAGTACTTTGTACCGTGAAATTTCAGGATTTTTTCTTTTTACTGGTAATGCAGTGTGCTTTGGCGTCATGGATATTTTTAGTACATTAAATTTTTGAGGGGAACTGAACTGGCAAATTAAATGCCAGTACTTTTGCCATACTATTTCAGATTTTTTTTATTGTGTGCTTTGGTGTGATGAAGATTTCTGTTGTGCTAAGTGCAAAAGTTGTATCTGCAGCTGAGTTCAAAATGAGAAATTGCCGTTTAAAGCTGTGCGGCTAAATGTATTTGATTTATATGGCATTTTTTTAGAATTAAAAAAAAAAATCCCACTGACAAATGACTATAAAACATTGTACCCAACACATATTGCACCTTTAGGTACAATATTGTAACGGATCCGGCGCGACTTCCAACTTTCTTGAAAGGTCGACACAGTTCTTGATTAAAAGCACAGGAAATTTATTTACACTATGTACAGGAAAGATCGGTAACAACTGCTAAATTAATCATCAGCAATTAAGCAAATATCAATCAACACCGTAAACTCAACGGTTACACACGTATTTACATCCAAATACGTAAAACAACACAGCAAAATGCCTCGCAATAAACAGAGCTAATACACTCTCAGTACAAATTCTCAATCGAAACTAACTTTTTATCACGCGGGACGCTTTTATAAACATCGAAAAGAGATCTCTCAACTATCCAGAAAATGCTACACCGTTCCACACTTTCTTATTTCTTTTCATTCATTTTATCAATAAAAAAAAGAATAGGGGGATCGTATACTTCAGCCGAATGTATAGGGGCTGTATATTCATTACGGGAAACTATTTACAGGTTATTTTACTACAATAATTACTATTTACAGAATTTGTAACAATATGTGTCAAAGAACCACCTGGTGACCGTAACTCAATTTTGATAAAAAGTAAAGATACGACTTGTATCTGAACTTTTGTATTTAGCACGGCAGGTTTTTGACAGAGTAAAATTTAGTAGAAAAAGTACTGGCAACTTAGATACCAGTACTCTGTACCGTAAAATTTCAGGATTTTTTTTTTTCGTTGTGTATTTTTCCATTGTGTGCTTTATCTTGATGGATATTTTGCAGGAACCAATCGCAAAAATTAATATATAGCGTTTTTTTTTCTTCCTAGAGCCCTATGGTCAGGTACCACCCCGCATTACCTACACCGCATCACGTGTCCAAGTGGAAAGCGGAGAAAGTGTGATGCTCCCGTGTGCAGGTCAAGCGTTTCCGCTCCCCACGTACCGTTGGCACAGGAAAGATGGCGGCATTTCTGAAATACCAGTACGTCTAGGACATCGAAGAGAAATGATTGGGGGAAACCTAGTCTTGCGCAGCGCTGAAATACGAGATAGTGGAAGGTACGTTTGCGTGCTAGCCAGCTCTGGTAGTGAAGACAAAGCGGAAACCGAATTAATCGTGACAGGTAAGATATCGTGTGTTCTAGGACACAGTCATTTCCTTCCTTGGTATTATGTCCTTGGAGAGATGTTAAGTTCTCTCGCATTTGAGTCTTGTCTGGTGTCATTAGGAGTCTCGTTTGGGGAGCAAATGAAAGTTATAAGATGTGTTTAGTTAAGCTAATTGCAAACGTATGTAAAAGATATCTTACTGGTTCCTTACTTTAGAACTATACTTTAGAACACGAAATCCCTTTTGCAAAAATGAGCTGACACGGAATGCTATGCCGTTAGAATTATGTTTTTCCATTTCTCAACATTCAAATTCGTGAAAAGGAACTGAATTCCAGCTAATACCTTGTCAGACAAAATTTACTAAGAAGTAAACGAAACAAAGAGTACAATTGATTAATCCATAGTTTGCATATCTTCTTTAAATCATATATATATATATATATATATATATATATATATATATATATATATATATATATATATATATATATATATATATATATATATATATATATATATATATATATATATATATATATATATATATATATATATATATATATATATATATATATATATATATATATATATATATATATTGTAAAAGAAGTAACGAATGAAATTGTAACGAAATGAAAATGTTTAAGCTTCGTTTAAGTAGTTTTTGAATCTGCATAAAATTGCTGGTGTATTTTTAGAAAGGTAATATTAGGAAGCTTTGAACTTTTTTGCTACTTTTAACTCCGGTTTCTTACCGTAGTTATCTAAGAAAAAAGAATTAGTGTTCAATAGTTATGTACTATTAATGCTTGCTAGAATATATAAATATGATTTATTCCCAGAATTTTACAAAAGAAACTGCTGAAAAGAAAAGAAAAGAAAAGTAAACGTGACGAGAAAATAAATAAATAAATAAATACAGTTTTGGACTATCAAAATTCGATACCATTTTTTAACCGACGAAAAAACGGAGGAGGTTCTCAATTCGACACGTATATTTTTTTTTAATGTATGACCACGCATAACTTTTTACAGAACAGTCTGATTTTGATAATTCTTTTTTTATTGGAAAGGGGGAAATACCCCGAAGGTGGTCCCATAAAATTTTGAAAAAAAAATTCCTACCCTAAGGGTGGGAAAAGGGGGAGATTTGTTGTTCACTCACAGATTTTTTTATATATGACCACACATGACTTTTTACAGAATAGTCCGATTTAGAATATTCTTTTTTTTTATTGGAAAGGGTATAGCCTGAAGTTGTTCCTATATAAATTTGAGGGAAAAAATCCTACCCTAAGGGTGGGGAAAGGGGGGCGATTAGTAGTTCACTCTAAGATTTTTTGATGCTGAATTGGGTATAACAAAAAAAAAAAAAAAAACCTCACGATGAATGAGATGCAGACTTGTATGTCTCTCGTGTGTACTGTCTTGAGCAGGTAAACGACAGTATCTGCAGAAATGAGTTTTCGAGATATTTGAAGAATTGTGCGCTGGATTCAGTACTATCAACTGGGAAATGTTGGAATTATATTTTTTTTAGCGGAAACCAAATAAGTTAGTTTGTACAACAAAGCTAACGTACAAACAAGGATGACAAAATGCAAAAAAAAAAAAAAAAAAAAAAAGATAAAATTGCAGTTATAGCCCTTTACCTGCACACGGCAGTGTAGACCTCTCAATCTCTGGTACTTGTGATTAGGGTTAGTTTTCAGTGCCAGTCGTCAAACATTTTTTATATTCAGGATTTGTATGAAAAAATAGGGCGAAGTTTAGTGATGGTGACATACTATTTTTAACCGACGAAAAAACGGAGGAGGTTCTCAAGTCGATACGTATATATATATATATATATATTTAATGTATGACCACACAAAACTTTTTACAGAATAGTCCGATTTTGAATATTCTTTTTTTATTAGAAAGGGTATAGCCTGAAGTAATTCCCCTATAAATTTGAGGGAAAAATTCCTACCCTAAGGGGGGGGGAGAGGGGGTGATTAGTTGTTCACTCCAAGATTTTTTGATTCTAAGTTGGGTATTACAAAAAAAAAAAAAAAGCTCACAATGAATGAGCATCAGATCTGTATGTCTCTCGTGTGTACTGCCGTGGGCATGTAAGCGGCAGTATCTGCAGAAATGAGTTTTCGAGATATTTGAAGAAATGTGTGTTGGATTCAGTAGTACTAACAATAAGAAAATGTTGGAGTTATATATTTTTTTCAGCGGAAACCAAATAAGTTAGCTTGTACAACAAAGCTAACGTACAATAGATGACAAAATGCAAAAAAAAAAAAAGAAATGAAAAAAAAAATGCAGTTACTGCCTTTGACCTGCCCACGGCAGTGTAGACCTCTCAATCTCTGGTATTTGTAATTGTTGCAGCCAAATAATCTATGTGTGCTTCTTCAGGATTGGGGCTAACCCGAGCCGCAATACAGTCTCTATAATACTTATCTCCTACTAGTAACATATAATCTACGTCACTTTTGCACCAATCATTAGGATTGATCAAAGAAAATGCCACAATAGCAACAGTTGCAATCCCTGTGCATTGTCGACCACGTGACTGTGGACTAAATCGTTCATTGCCCTGATGAAAGGACCCATGTAGTATAGATACATTGTTTTGCAAGACAGTATAGTTATAGTTATTAACAGTTGACCGTTCAACAATTGGTTCTTCACTGTCATGAACATGCGCGGGTTCGTCAGCAATTTGTGTTATCGTAGAAATATCGATCACATTAGGAAAATGCACACGAACATCTTCATACAGTGCATTATTCTTTAGGAGCCACTGCAATGCCACTTGAAGTTTACCTATATCAATTGAAACTCCCTAGAATGCAGGGCTGTGGAGTCGGAGTCGGAGTCGAAGAGTCGGAGTCGGACTGATTTTGGAATAAAGGAGTCGGAGTCGGAGTCGTTGGAAAACATGCCGACTCCGACTCCGACTCCGGGCTTCTTTTTTTCTTTCCTTTTCACTGACTCTCCTTGCATTTTTTAAAAATTGATTACCAATTGGTTCGATTACATGTATAAAAAGATACTAATGAGAAAATAACTGCCATTATGGCAATCAGCTAGCTTGAATGCTTACCGAACTTTCTGTAGCCGTCCCCTAGTTTGCTTGCTTTTTAACTTAACTAATAGCAACTGGCAGCAAACGGTTTTGTTGAATAACATTTTCAAGTAATCACTTTCAAATAAAAATAGAAATATAGTGTTTTGTTCTATCTCAGTTTAAAATAGTAAAAGAAACGTAACAAATTAGTAAGTCGACGCCTGTAGCTAAGGTTGAAACGTTTAAGTGTGATCGGCAAATTCAAAGAAGTTCTGGCTCGAAAGCACGAATCCAAAAGATTCGATGAAATAATCTAATGTTTTTTTCTTTATTAAAACTATTTCTGTAAGCTTGGTTCTCACTAAAAAGTATGGAACAAAATAAGTGTAAAAAATTTCTTGATTACAACACTCAAGAATTGCAGTTAAATCTTAAAATCTTCATATTTAGGTTAGTTCTAAAGCAGCCAATAAAATTTAAATTAAAAATTTAGCGAAGAAGAAATATAGGTATAGTAAAAGCTATTCGTACAAATTTGTATACCGCCGCGTTTTGTGTAAAATTAGCTCCTGACGCATATGTGCCCTATTTTCGTTGAAATTTTATTGATGAAATATAATTTAAAATATATTCGTGAAAATTTTCAGAATTAAAGTATTTATATTTTTTATAAACTCTGAAATTAACTTTGGGTGTCATCTACTAGATGGATGTCACCAGGGGCAAACCACTCCCTCTCAAGAACTTGGATTTAGAAAAAAAGTTTTTTTTCTCTCAAGTTACAGCTTTCAAAAATTGAAAGCACACGATTTGATCAATATATATTTGTTAAACATTAAAGGGGGGCAAATTACAGATAATCATTTTCAAAATTTTTAAAAGGGATTTTTAAGTCATCTCACTTTTTAACTCGTAACTATTGGAAAGTTTGATTTTTAAAATGAATTTCTAACGTTGTATGACGTCTTGGGTTTACAATAAAAAACAAAATGCTAAATTTTCATAAAAAGGAATTAATATTTCAATCCCTGTTAAGAGGTTTCCCCCTTCCCTTGAATGGAGAGAGGGAGTTTAAAAAATACAATTAAAAAAATTTAAAAAAAAATCCGGAGTCGGAGTCGGAGTTGGAGTCGGAGTCGGGCGTTTCAAAATCCAGGAGTCGGGGTCGGGGTCGGAGTCGGCCATTTTCCTTCCGACTCCGCAGCCCTGCTAGAATGTTCTAAATTTTCACGACTTTCTACTACGAGCACTAATCCAGTTTGATTAGGTTCAAGCGGAAGTTGTTCCGCCAGCTCGACCACATCCTGAGCAAAAAGGATTGCCTGCCCTTTGCACCAGTCTTGGCTCAAACGATTTTGAACTTTTATTATTTTAAGAAATGGCACTACTCTGCAAATAAAACGTTTCTCAATTTCCGATAACTCATCAATTTCTGTAGGTATTGCAGCTACCGACATTTTGTTCCAATAGGCCTGGGGTGGAGTTTTATGTTTTTTAATATTGTTTGAGCATCGTGAACAAGTAATTATATTACCTAAAGCTACCAGTTCGTTAGGCAAAATAGAGCCTAAATTTTTAGTTTGCAATTTCCTACGTTGCTGAGGATACAATTTTTTTTTGCATATTGAACACGACAAGTCAGCATAAACATTAATTGATTTCTTAAAGTTTTCTGCGTTACACTGGTTTCTTCGCTCGCGAGCTACTTGTCGCATGGCGCTCAGACGATTAGTTCTCTCCTCGGAAGATTCGTGAAGTACCACCATTGCTGAACAGTTACGAGCAGCATCCAAACGCAGCATACGTTCGTCCTCAATTTCATTTGAAAGTCGCTCTCTTATCAGATCTAAACAATGAGCGCGTTGCTCTTCACTCTCATTTGAAAGTCGCTCTCTTATCAGATCTAAACAATGAGCGCGTTGCTCTTCACTCTCATTTGAAAGTCGCTCTCTTATCATATCTAAACGACGAGCGCGCTGCTTATCACCTTCTTGCAATAACCTATCGTTATTGTAGCTTCTCATTCTCGACAGTCTTTCCTCGCGCTGACCTAAACTCTCCTGTGAACGTGTTAATGTAATTCTCTTTCTGTTTGCTTCCAACCTTTTTTCTTTCTCATTAATAAATTCTTCTAAACATCTTTTCCTCATCCGAGCAGCATTTTTTGTAGGCCTACCCATGTTAGTATATAAAGCCTGCTTTTTTAAAATCATTTATGTAACACAACAGATAATTATTAAAATACGATTATATATATATATATATATATATATATATATATATATATATATATATATATATATATATATATATATATATATATATATATATATTTATATATATATATATATATATATATATATATATATATATATATATATATATATATATATATATATATATATATTTATATATATATATATATATATATATATATATATATATATATATATATATATATATATATATATATGTTAATAGCTAAAGTAAGGTAGGTAGCTATTTTAAAAGTAATCAAAAATATAAGCATACAGATTATAGCCACATTAGTAGCTTATAGCCACAAAAAATTATAAAATAAAAACTTTTTAACAAAAAAATTGAACCGCCGAAAAAACTGAAAAGCAAAAAATAATAAACCATTTTAATTAAACCTTAATAACTAAGTTCCTAAACTGATGTAAGTATACCTAAGTATATATGTTTGTAATAATTTAGAGTTTTTAATTAACCTTAATAACTCAGTTCTTAAATTAATGTAAGTATACCTAAGTAGTTTTGAGTCGGTGCCAAACAATAAATAAACAAAGATCCCTAAATTACCTAAATTTAAAGAAATAACCAAATAAAATTGGCAATGTAATGTGAAATGTCCGGCGATAAACATAAATGTTTCAAAAAATGCTCCCTCCACACGCCATCATTAAATCATGAATACTAGTAGATCGTATACAACAAAAAGTACCTCTCGTTGGAGCTTTGAAACCTTTGGGACCTCGCATGAGAGAGGCAAACAACCAGTGAGAAAAATCTTCAGGATCATGTATGCAATTAACGGCTACAGTTGTTATGCCATACTTAGGCTGAATAATACTATGACCCACAAAACCATTTATTTGAGCTTTTAACAAGATGAGAAATCCTTTTTTCAGCATGATGAACAATGATATAAACATTTTGACTGTTGTATATGAGGCAAAAGCTCAGTAGCAGCCAAATACTCGACACGTGCTTCTTCGAGACCACTCGACGACGTTCGGGTTTAACTTCGTGAACGCTCGGCATTTTCCGGCGAAGGGGCGTGTCGCCATACGCCACCGCTGCGACTCATGCTTTACAAAAATAATTAATTTGCTTGTTTGGCACCGACTCAAAATTACTTAGGTATACTTACATTAATTTAAGAACTGAGTTATTAAGGTTAATTAAAAACTCTAAATTATTACAAAAATATATACTTAGGTATACTTACATCAGTTTAAGAACTTAGTTATTAAGGTTTAATTAAAATGGTTTATTATTTTTTGCTTTTCAGTTTTTTCGGCGGTTCAATTTTTTTAAGATAACGATAAGATATTAATAAGTATTCAAATTTGAACGCCTTCCTATTAATATTTTTTGAAAGCGAAATTTGTGTTCTTCCAACTAAGAAAGAAAATTAACCACCAAGTAATTCAATGGCTTCGTTTAAAAGATAAAAAAACTCATATTTGACATTTCATGAAGAAATATATTCGAAGTACTGATTTGATCTAGGTCTTTTATTTAACATATGGCTGGTTATTTGTTAAAAAGTTTAAAACGATACAACTGTTTAAGCTATGATAATCAATTAGCTACTCTCTATATTCTTAGATTCACCTTAACAGACAATTCATGAATGAAAACATGTCTGCACATACACTTGAATCTTCAGTTAATGTTTTAATTGTACGCAATGTTTTTGATACATAAAATAGGTATAAATAAACGTGACAATCATTTAAATTAAAATTGACAAAAGACAACAACTTCGCTAACAATCGTTAATTTAATTCTTAAAGTAAGTTACATTCATCAGCATTCATTATAATTTTTCTATCCAATCGCAAGTTGATGATGCCATTGCTTTTTTTTTTTTTTTTTTTTTTTGACATAAATTGCACCGAAAAAAAAACACTATCGGAACTGAAACGCAGATTGTGAGGCCTGTTACAGCAATTTCACAAAACAAAAAAAAAAGAAAGAAAAACTTTTTACGAAAAGAAAAACAGCTCTTTGCAAATTTCATTAGTCTTGATAACCTGGGTAACAATGAAAAGTTGGATAAATATCTTTAAAAGGAGATTAAATGAAAGGAAAAATTTATTTTTACACACAAATTTCCAAGATAAAATACATTCGCGCAAAGCTGAAAATTAAAGGTTTTAGCAAACAGTACGAAGATCTACTCAACTTGTGTACCAGATTATTAGCCTGAAGCTTGGTTATGGCTATTTCAGACTGACAATCTCAAAATAAGGGTGAAACTAGTCTCTTCATACGAACTGGAAACTGAGAAATTTGGTGGGTTTTTGCTCCATACATGTATTTAACAGTTATTAAATGTACAAATACAAATGTGACGGCCAACATCAGGCCCTGGGCCTAGATGGGCTGGTTACAGTCAATTCATCAATTCCCAACGTAGATAAAGGACCCTTTTAAAACAGTTCTCCACATGGCAAGTAACAGCTGCTTTTGGTTAACTATTAGAAATACCCAGGGCCCGACTAACTAAAAGTGAGGCCCAAGGCCCACAATAATTTGGAGGCCCCCGAAAGCTATTATTTTAAAAATGTGTGTATTTTTTGTACTTGTAACGCTATGCATAATTCTTGAAGTAATTTGGGGCCCCTTAAGAAGAGGGGTCCCAGGCCCAAGCCTAGTAGGCCTGTGCAGTAATCAGGCCCTGGAAATACCAGCAACAATGTTGAAATATTAAGTTTTCCTGATTTCAAGATTGACTTCGGATTTCAAAACTTAAAACAATGAACCCTGTTTCTTCCATCTGCGCGGAAAGTTAGCCCATCCTCTATTTAAATAACATAAACCTATATAAGTTATGAAACGCAACCAAACATCATTCAGCAAAAAAAATAAACAAAAACAAACATGTACATAAAATCCTAAAAGTAAACATGCACCGTAAATAACAGTAGTTTATCGTTTCCAGCGCCATAAGTGTAAACCAAAAATAAGAAAGGGGCCATCCTACGCAAGGGATTTTTCTCAGAAATATTTTCAGAATGAGGATACCATTTTTGGTAGCAGATATCTCAAATCTGTTGTATTCCACATTTCTTCTTTGCGAAAGTTCTCTGAAGCCCCTTGAGGAAACGTTTCTTGAGAATTGGAAGTTTTCGAAAGAAATGGAAAAGGGGACACCGAACCTGAGAGTTATAAATCCATCACAAAGCTAAGGTTTTAGATTAAAAATGTTTGTGTCTGAAATTTCTTTACAAGTGGTATTTCAGAGGAAATCCTGTAACTGATAAAGATAGATATATATTTCATCTTTTTCTTATTTTTACTTTTACCTTATATGTTGCTCTGGTGAAGATTTTGTCAGTAAATGTTCTACTGGGGTGTAGTGGTCAAAAAGTTTTATTTGAAATCATAGTGTATAGTGAAACTATAATCCAGAAATGCTGCCGTACTTTATTATTTTTATCTATTATATATATATATATATATATATATATATATATATATATATATATATATATATATATATATATATATATATATATATATATATATATATATATATATATATATATATATATATATATATATATATATATATATATTGTATTAACAATGCTTATTTATAAGTATTTTATTAAACTTTTATTAAACACAAGTGGTACCCGCACGGCTTTGCCCGTAATAGAAAAATCAAAAGGTCTCGCCTGTATAATTTTTGGTTCGCCTGTATATTTACAAATAATGTATGGTGAATTTTCTCGCCAATTGGCTTGTACCCATGTTACGGTTCCACGTTATGATAATTTCGTATCTCGCCAATTGGCTTGTGTCCATGTTACGGTTCCACGTTATGATAATTTCGTATCTTGCCAATTGGCTTGTGCCTATGTTACGGTTGCACGTTATGATAATTTCGTATCTCGCCAATTGGCTTGTGCTCATGTTACAGTTCCAAGTTATGATAATTTCGTATCTCGCCAATTGGCTTGTGCTCATGTTACAGTTCCACGTTATGATAATTTCGAAATTTACTCGTCCATCTTAAGATCATTTTTGTTCTAAAAATTGGAATAGAAAAAGAACCACATCGAATTTTCGAAAAATCGCTTCGAGGTGCACACCCCCATGCTACAAACCAACTTTGTGCCACATTTCATGAAAATCAGTCGAACGGTCTAGGCGCTATGCGCGCCAGAGATCCAGACATCCTCCGGATATCCATACATCCAGACAGAGAGACTTTCAGCTTTATTATTAGTAGAAAAGAGATTTGAATTAAGCCAATTTGTAAAACAAATACTTTCATTAGCATTGAACCTTTCGTACCTTCCTTGTTAGCCCTTTCTTGTTAATTTCCTTGTTAGTTTGTTTCTAGTGACCCCTTTACTTGATAAATACATACTAAAAAATACATTTATTTGATACTAATGATTTAATAATACTGTTTTTTCGCCATTTTTTTCATTTTTAAGAAACCCCGACTTTTTATCAAGGTGATTTTTATGTAACTATTGGAGTGCTTTCCAGGGGAAACACTTCCGGAAAAAAGAAAGTTTATCAAGTTGATGCAATCCGCCATAACCTTTTCTTCAAACAAGTGGGAAGACTTTCTTAGTAACTAATCTCTCGGTAGGTACCTCCCCACGGAGGTAAGATTAGAACCCTCCTCGGTGGAAACTTCTTCAAGACGCCCGGTAGCTCATTATGCCCTGTAAAAGGATGGTTCTCACTATCTTATTGGAAGGTTCGCCTCGAAGAAAATAAATGGCCCGCTCGTTTGTAAAAAGAATGCTTAAAGGGGTAATCAATAAAATGAGCAGCAAATTACTTAGGTAATCAAAGGCGGTGAAGATGAAATTAGGGTAATATTTTGAGGTTTTATCAACTGTTTTATTTATTTACTAGTTACACTCGCAGGGCTTTGCCCGTAATAGAAAATTTAAAGGTCGTTTGGTTCACCTGTATATTTACAAATAATGTATGTTTAATTTTCTCGCAAATTGGCTTGTGCCCATGTTGCGGTTCCACGTTATGATAATTTCGTAATTTACACGTCCATCTTATGATAATTTTGTTCTTAAAATTAGAATAGAAAAAGAACCACATCGAATTTTCGAAAAATCGCTTCGAGGTGCACACCCCCATGCTACAAACCAACTTTGTGCCAAATTTCATGAAAATCAGTCGAACGGTCTAGGCGCTATACGCGTCAGAGATCCAGACATCCTCCGGATATCCAGACATCCAGACAGAGAGACTTTCAGCTTTATTATTAGTAGAAAAGAGATTTGAATTAAAACAATTTGTAAAACAAATACTTTCATTAGCATTGAAACTTCCGTACCTTCTTTGTTAGCCCTTTCTCCTTAATTTCCTTGTTAGTTTGTTTCTAGTGACCCTTTTAATTGATAAATACATACCAAAAAATACATTTATTTGATACTAATGATTTAATAATACTGTTTTTTTCGCCATTTTTTTTCATTTTTAAGATATTCCAACTTTTTATCAAGGTAATTTTTATGTAACTATTGGAGTGCTTTCCAGTGGAAACACTTCCGGAAAAAAAGAAAGTTTATCAAGTTGATGCAATCCGCCATAACCTTTTCTTCAAACAAGTGGAAAGACTTTCTTAGTAACTAATCTCTCGGTAGTGTACCTCCCCACGGAGGTAAGATTAGAGCCCTCCTCGGTGGAAACTTCTTCAAGACGCCACGGTAGCTCATTATGCCCTGTAAAAGGATGGTTCTCACTATCTTATTGGAAGGTTCGCCTCGAAGAAAATAAATGGCCCGCTCGTTTGTAAAAAGAATGCTTAAAGGGGTAATCAATAAAATGAGCAGCAAATTACTTAGGTAATCAAAGGCGGTGAAGATGAATTTAGGGTAATATTCTGAGGTTTTATCAACTGTTTTATTCATTTGCTAGTGACACTCGCACGGCTTTGCCCGTAGTAGAAAATTAAAAGATCTTTTGGTTCGCCTGTATACACTGCAAATAATGTATGGTTGCCTGCAAATAATGTATGGGGAATTTTCTCGCCAATTGGCTTGTGCCCATGTTGCGGTTCCACGTTATGATAATTTCGTAATTTACTCGTCCATCTTATGATATTTTTGTTCGTAAAATTGGAATAGGAAAAGAACCACATCGAATTTTTGAAAAATCGCTTCGAGGTGCACACCCCATGCTACAAACTAACTTTGTGCCAAATTTCATGAAAATCGGCAGAACGGTCTAGGCGCTATGTGCGTCACACAGATCCTGCCAGGCAGAGATCCCGACAGAGAGACTTTCTGCGTTACTATTAGTAAAGATTTGAATTAAGCTCATTTGTAAAATAAATACTTTCATTCGCATTGAAACTTTCGTACCTTCCTTGTTAGCTTCTTATTAATTTCGTTGTTAGTTTGTTTCTAGTGACCCCTTTACTTGATAAATACATACCAAAAAATACATTTATTTGATACTAATGATTTAATAATACTGTTTTTTCGCCATTTTTTTTCATTTTTAAGATATTCCAACTTTTTATCAAGGTAATTTTTATGTAACTATTGGAGTGCTTTCCGGGGGAAACACTTCCGGAAAAAAAGAAAGTTTATCAAGTTGATGCAATCCGCCATAACCTTTTCTTCAAACAAGTGGGAAGACTTTCTTAGTAACTAATCTCTCGGTATGTACCTCCCCACGGAGGTAAGATTAGAGCCCTCCTCGGTGGAAACTTCTTCAAGACGCTACGGTAGCTCATTATGCCCTGTAAAAGGATGGTTCTCACTATCTTATTGGAAGGTTCGCCTCGAAGAAAATAAATGGCCCGCTCGTTTGAAAAAAGAATGTTTAAAGGGGTAATCAATAAAATGAGCAGCAAATTACTTAGGTAATCAAAGGCGGTGAAGATGAATTTAGGGTAATATTTTGAGGTTTTATCAACCGTTTTACTTATTTATTTTTCATGATAGATGTTTCAAGAGTTTGTGATAATGTTTTTTCCACCTTTCTTTGACTTCCTCTTCTTCTTCTTCTTCAAGAATTAGGCATATAGTCTGTTCCGGCTTCTTGGTCGCCCCACCGCTTCCTGGGCCTACCACGGTCTCGTTTGCCCCTTGTTCTAAAATAAAAGGCAGCTCTTGGAAGTCTCCCTCGTGCCATACGTCGGACATGGTTTTTCCAATCGTTACGATATTCCGTAATTTTTTCATTGAGGCTAAATATCTGTAATTCCCTTCAAATAGATTCATTCCTTATTTTGTCTAAGATAGTGCAGTTCTTCAGTGATCGCAAATACTTCATCTCTGCTGCTTGAATTCTACTAGTTTCTTGACTGTTCAAAGTCCACGTTTCAAAGCCGTATATTAGTAAATTTGGCACCGCAATAACCTTATAGAACTTTAGTTGTGTTTCCTTTTCCGTTTTTCCCTTTAGGGTTCTTGTAAGGGTTCCACATAAGTGTTGAAGCCTATGTAGTTTGTTTTGGACATCATTGTCGTGGTCAAAGGTGATGTCACATCCTAGGTAGTTGAAGTGCTTCACCTGTTCAATAATTCTATTATCAATAACAATTTTACTTCTAATTGTCTCTTTAGCCCTAAATGCCATTGTTTTAGTTCATAATAATCATTTAGGATCAAAGATAATTCGTTTGTAGTTTCCTCACGCTTTGAATTCACTTCATTTTGGTTTAATCAACCTGTAAATGTAATTTGTACATATTAGATAGCATATGTCCATTTTCTAAGTACTGGATTCGTACAGCCAATACTATTGAATCAAAACTCTCGGTGATCGTACGTCCACGAAGGATTTAGCATGCATCACTTACTTGCTTCACTTACGCATAAACTATATTGACAAAAATTCACAAAAGCATCAAGAGGAATTACCTACTGAATTTTAGGGCAATGAAACGCATTATATCCTCTAATTTAACTTCACTTTATGTAATTACGTTTAATATTCACTGTTTAAACTTTGTCTGATACAGTAAACATATATTTGAAGGGTACGTTATTAGAAGTCCGTTTTAAAATGTAGACTTTATTAATATTAACCAACAAAACCCAATAGATTACTCCAATTGATTTGAAAACAGTTCAGTTCGATAGAAAATAATGGTTCAAATGTTGTAATAAACAAAACAATAATACTTAAATAACGCATCCAATAGAAAATAGTGGTTCAAATGTTGTAATAAATAAAACAACAATACTTAAATAACGCATCCAAATGGTAATGCATACTTAATAAGTTTCAAATGGTTTTTAAAAATAATTCAAATTTCATAAAAACTTGCTCTAAGAAGCAAAATCTAGAGTTAAATTGAAATTGAAATTATTATCCATCATTGTTGCCCAAATATGATAATTATGTCAAAATTTGAGCCTTAAATTAAATTTTAAGTTTGATGATGTAAGTGCGTCTAGACTTTCCGTTCGACTACCTTTTTATTATTTTTCTAGACAATCATACATTTGATTTGAGCTACAAAAGCAATAAGAACAAAAAGTAGAACTCGCCCAATGCAAAATCAAATTTTCTCAGTACCTTCAAGTTAATAAATATGATATATTCAACTAAGTGTTGTCATTTTCTATATCCGTTTGAGCAAAACAATTTCAAATGCTTTATTTTCTCATTTAATTTAATCGTCATTGTCATTTAGCCTTACCTTTCAATTAAAGGAATACATTTATATTCCAGCAAAAAAAGTTAATCATAGGATATTTAAATCTAAGTAATTATTAAAATTAATGGATTTAAAAGAAACTAAAAGGTTTTTTTTTTATATTCTTAAAACTTTCAACCATCCTTCTTTAACATGAATTAATATATTTTTTTTATTCGTTTAAATGGTGTGCAGTCATTACTTTTATTAGTGTTTTCCTTTGGATTACAGCACAAAAAAAAAAGAATATAGAAAAAAAAAACATTTCATTGCTTTTTAAACATTTTCTTACACATTTCATTGCTCATCGTGACTATTATTTTCGAAAAAATTGGTTGGGAACAACTAAATTTATATTCTATTTTCCTTCTTTCTTTCTTTTCTTTTCTTTTTTTTTTTTTTTTTTTTTTTGTTGAATGGCGGTGGGAGTCCTTTTATTAAAAAGAAAATATCCCAATATATTTATATGAAATAAATACACTGAAATCGAATATTATTTTCGAAAAAATTGGTTATGAACAACTAAATTTATATTCTATTTTCTTTCTTTCTTCCTTTTCTTTCTTTCTTTTTTTTTTTTTTTTTTTGTTAAATGGCAGTGGGAGTCCTTTTATTAAAAAGAAAATATCCCAATATATTTATACGAAATAAATACAATGAAATCGTATGCTTTCCACTATAAAACACTTTTGGGGTGGCAAAATTTTGCTTTTACGGATTAACATTGCTATTTTTTCTCGATCATTAGATTAAAAACTTTACTTTTCCTTTACCGCTGATATTGAAACGTACTTTGGCACGTACATAGATCTGTCGTGACTTGATAGGCTATTTGCTTTCCCCCTTTTTGCACCTC
Organism: Uloborus diversus; assembly: GCF_026930045.1. Lineage (NCBI taxonomy): Eukaryota > Metazoa > Arthropoda > Arachnida > Araneae > Uloboridae > Uloborus > Uloborus diversus. The sequence continues at coordinate 4,704,211 of NC_072735.1, forward strand.
ATACATTTTCCTTTATCATTATTCCCCATAATATTTGAAAGAAAAGTTGCACAAAGGTGCAAAAATGTTAGGTAGTGAAAAATGTTAGTATTACTAATTTAATATTGATCAAAATATTAGTTTTTTTCCCCACGTGCACAACTTTCCACTGAAGTATAATTCAGTTTTGAAAATAGCTTTTTTTTCAATAACTTTTTCCTCAGAAAATACTAACGGCTATAAAGAAAAAAAAATGTTTATGAAACATACAAGCTATCATAGGACTTTCCAACAATTAACCTTCTGCAATTCTAATAGATTATGTAAAGCGTTACAGCTATACCACCTGCATTATAATTTCCGTAGAATAGTCATTTCAATAAACGTTTTCCATCTTGAAAATTCAGTCAATTTACTTAGAAACGCCTTATCTTTACTAATAATAAAGCTGAAAGTCTCTGTGTCTGGATATCTGCTTGGATTTCTGTCTGTCAGGATCTCTGTGACGCGCATAGCGCCTAGACCGTTCGGCCGATTTTCATGAAATTTGGCACAGAATTAGTTTGTAGCAAACCTCGAAGCAATTTTTCAAAAATTCGATTTTGTTATTTTTCTATTCCAATTTGAAGAACATTTTCCCGAGCAAAATTATCATAAGATGGACGAGTAAATTACCAAGTTATCATAACGTGGAACCGTAACATGGGCAAGCCAATTGGCGAGAAATTCATTATACATTATTTGTAAATATACAGGCAAATCAAAACAACTATTAATTTTCTTCTACCGGTAAAGCCATACGGGTGCCACTAGTTTTATTTATAAATAAAACGAGAAGATCTTTCTATCACTTTTGTATCTCATGGTATTTTTTGTTTAAACACTGGCTTTAGTATCTATTGTAGTTTTCTAGAATTAATTATTTCTGTTCTTTCGTTTCGTTTCTAGGAAAACTCTCGGTGTCTATCTTCCCCCAAGAGCGAGTAGCTGATATTGGTGAGATGGTGACCTTTAACTGCAGCATTAGAGGTTATCCCGTATCATCCGTTCGATGGTCGAAAGATTCCAGTCTGATTACGGACGGTGGCAGGATACGGATAATCGCCAGAAATCAACTGATGGTAACATCCGTGAGGCGGGAGGATCACGGGATATATCAGTGCTCCGCCACCAATGACAGGGACTCAGCCCAAGGTTCTGCCCAAATGCTGATTGGGGGTAATGTTTGATGATAATATTCAAAGCCTCCACTTAATTAAGTTTTGTTCTCAAAGCAGAGTCTTAAACTGCTTAAATTAAACAGCTGCTTAAACAGAGATCTATAACTCTTGTGTTAATTATTTCACAGGATTGATGAATTATACATTCGATACGAAAATGAAATAAATTTGAAAAATAATAAAGTAATATACAGTGCTGGACAAATTATTAGACTAAGACTGTTTTAAAAGCAAATTCTTTATTGATTACATAATTATAGACACATTAACGAACAGTGAAATAATTATCTAATATTTAGTATGCATTCCCTTGTTCTTGATGAGCATTGTAAGTCTTTTTGGCGTACTTTTCACAAGGTTTACACCATTTCTTAACTTTTTTAAAAAAGAGGTAAAAAAATTGTTTATGCTTACTATTATATATACTCACATACACATACTCACTAATTACCCAAAACTAACTTTAAATATAACAGAACACACTAATAAAAAGAACTAGTGAATTGTTTGAGCTGATTACGGTTATGTTCCTGGTAGGTAGATAAACAAAGAACAATAAGCAGACAGTGCTGCCACCTGCAAACATTAAATTATGCTAAACTAACGTAATAATCAGTGTGCAGTATGTACTTTACTTTAACAGTAAAACAACAGTAGTTTAGTACAAATAGTGTACAAAAAACAAAAAAAAAAACCTCTTTAGTCTAATAATTTGGCCAGCACTGTACTTGAAAATTGTTAAAAAGAAAACTTAGGCGAATAACTTTTAAAATGTGCAATTTTGAAATGTCACTCTTAAGGATCTTGTTTGAGACAATAAACTCAAAATCGGAACATAAAGTTTGAATAACTATTATTGGCGCTTTTAGCAAAAATATCCGACAAAAATTGCATTAAGATTCGTGTAGTCACAAGTAAACACAAATAAACGACTCTGTGTTTTTTCACAATGATCAAATGATTCTTTAATGAATGAAATAAATATTTTAAGAAAAAGCGAGTACAGATTTTGCTGGTGGAGAGATTGTGCAGAAGAGGTTTTGGGGGATATCTGTTGGGAAAGCGAGACGGGACTTAATCTAGCTGCACAAGAGCAGCATTTGAGTGTGCAGGCTGACTGTTCAGAGAATTTGCTATAAGGTATCGGGACTTTGCTCTGTTTTACCAAACTAAACACGAAACTATTTATACTTTTATTCAGTAAGTTACCGCCCTATAGCCAGGGCTAAGGCAGAAATACATGAAATACACCGCCAGCTCAGTCAATTCCAGCCGAGGACTGCAGTTTCGTGCATTTTAGCACTCATCAGCCCGGCTTAGGAGTGACTGAGCTGGAGGTGGAAAACCTCTTAAGGAAGCCAAGAGCGCCAAACAAACTGGTAGCTAATACAGAATTAGCACTAACCAGACGAGTGACTGAAGCAATGTTTCGGATGTTTGGCACTCTTGGCTTCCTTAAGAGGTTTTCCACCTCCAGCTCAGTCACTCCTATGCCGGGCTGATGAGTGCTAATAAGCACGAAACAGCAGTCCTCGGTTGGAATTGACTGAGTGCGGTGTATTTCATGTATTTATGCTTTTGTATCTGAACTTCATAGAACGGCAACAAAGTTTCTTTTTTTTTTTTTTATTTGAACGGTTTTTTAAGAAGCTACATTCCCAAACGAACATGTTAGAACCAGCATTTCTTTCTAGCTGCGGCCTTGTTCAAATAACATACACTTACTCTATCCTACCAAAAAAGAAGTATTTGCGTATCTGCTGCTTAGGAAAGATGGCACACTGTTCTTTTCGCTTACATGGTAAGAGTAACTTTTGCGGCTTACTGGTTAAGTACTATTCCAAAGCGAAAATAAGCAAATTTTGAGTTAAAGGAGCTTTAAACTAACTTAATGAAGTTTTGTAATTTTTCCGGCGTTTATTGTTTGTTCCTTTAATTTATTTCTACAATTTCTGCGTCTTTTGAAAAATTGTTTATTTTTATATCCATTAAGGATTAAGTTAAAAATATTTATTCCCTAATTTACTTACACTATAATACTGGTTATATACAAAAATCTTAGAATAATGTCATTTTGTGCAGTTATTGATGATGAAAATTTAGTTGCATAATCATTATTGAGAGCTGTCTCTCCTACCCATATGCGCAATCTCTCCAAGCCTATTTGCTGAAAAGTGCCCTCTTGGTTTTGTTGCAACTGTTGCATTGCATTTGAGCGTAATAGCAAAACAGCAATGAAAATGCATAACGAACAAATAATCTTACAATGGGGTGGTTTCCTTCAATCAAAAGTACTACTTTTAGTCATTGAAATGGATAGAATGAGTAAAAAAAAATAACATGGACCCAGAAAATACTTTCATTTTCCCAACAGTTTTTTTAAATTATTTTTTAAAATGTCCGATTTTTCAAACAGGGCGTGATCTTGATGACGCCACATATGATGCACTTTGCCGCATCTAGCTACCACGTTTCCACGTTATGATAATCAAGCAGCGAATTAAAATTGCGCTCTACGCTTGCTATTAACCATATTGTTACCAATGCACGTGTGTAAAGATGCGAATTAAATATTTTGGTCTGTGAATGGCAACATTGAATGGCATTTCATCATTTGTGATGTCATACGACAAAAGTGTAAGCAATGAAAGCGCACCGATTTAAGTAATTTTTTTAAAATATTAAACTTAAATAAATTATTTAAAAAATGGTCAGATCCTATGTTTTTAAGCATGCTCTTTCAGAAAAAAATACTTTTAAAATTTTGGAAACGACCCCATTTTACATGAACAATTTAGCAAAACAAGGAAAACCATAGTTTTGGCAAACCTAACCTGGCAGTATTGTAACGGCTACGCAGCTCCTGAGGACAACATTACGACGCTGCTAGGTTAGCTTTGTCCCTACTATAGAGTGTTTTTTACTATTCTGTTAAAATGTTTGCTAACTTTTCTAAGTTAACCTTAGGCGGTATCAGCTTGTTTGTTTCGAAGTGAAAATTATAAAATTAATTTTTGTTAGAAATAACTTGTTTACTTATTACTAATCAAATAAAATGAGATGATTATATGTATGTACATGTAAAAATATATAGTTTTGACATGTTCTTAAGAACATAATATTTAAAAACTGGCACATCAAATAAAACAATGTAAAAAGAAATAATGGTCGACTGAAAACACAATTAAACACTGGATACAAGTTTTCGTAAATTTATAAAAAATGATTCAAAAGTCACAGCTATAGAGAGAAAAATATCTAGGTACTTAAATATTATTCAGTATAATACCATTTTAAAAAAATAAATTATTAACTATTTTAAACCCTGATAGTGAAAAAATACACTTAAGAACAGGAAATAAATCATCACATTTCGTGTTTTCTTTGATTCAAATTGGCAGTTACTGTATCACGTAATAGATAAAGTTAACGGAAGTTTAAAACTAAGAAAAAACATAATAATTTCTACCTCCAAAAATGAGTTGTCTTAAAAAAATACTCTGAATATGTTCATTTTAATACAGAATACATTAGTGTAATTCTTAACACTAGCGTTTTTCACAATTTTGACACTAATTTAGTCTGAAACTGAATTTTTGCTTTTTTATAGGTTTTCGATAAGTCAGAAAATTAAATAATATTGATTCAAAATGTATTGTGACTCTTCAGAGTCTTATGTTTCTAATAAGTATTCATTTCAATTACATCCTCCTTCAAGGTGTTTCTCAAAACTATACAAAATTATTCTCGAATTTCTTCCAAGACAGTAATTATGCATCCTTAACTGAATACAAATTTAGAAATTTCCAAAACTATTTCATATGAAACTCAACACATACTTTTGTTAATATCATTCACTTCAATGCATTTCTTTTCTCTTAGCAGAATTCTAAATTGAATTCCATGAAATGTAAGCAAATATTTCAAACCAAAAAATAGCAGAGTTAATTAATAACAATAAATCAAAAGTAAATAATGCGACCATTTTTCCTCCCCGCATTTCCTATCTTTTTTTGCGTTTCATTAAAGCTGGAGCGGCAGGCAAAATTTGAATATTTGATTTCTTCCAAATTAAAAGTTTGAGGGAAAAATAAAAGATCATTATTCTCCAAGTATGAAAGCCATTTCGTGATTTCCAATTTTCAAGCACCTAACTGAATCTCCATTTCCCGAAACTTTGAAAAAAAAAAGGGTAAACTAAAACTAGCTGTCCCTTTTTAGGGAAAATTATCGCTATTATTAACTTACAAAATGAGTAATGATTTGAAACTTTAGTTTGCATCTTCTATATATCTTTTTCATATTTGATTAATATTTCCCCCTGCCTTTTAACAAATACCTTTTGCGTCCCTGTAATGTAAAATCAATTCTAATTTCCTTGTTATTTCTTAGCTTTCCTCTTTTATTGATTTTTTTTCTATTTTGAGTAAAGTTTTCAGTTGCGTTTTTTTTAAACATATGATGAGTGGATTGTAACGAAAATATATGATTGGAGTTCGGATCTAAATAATTTACCAAACGTTTGACGGAAGTTGTAATTTCACGAATGTATTAGTTTTCTGCAGCATCGAGTTTAACTTATAGTCACAAAAAAGGAGATACGAAAAGAAGATATGTCCAAGTTTTATTCATTTTTACATTTTTAATTATTGAGTTATACAATGCAATGAGACAGTATCCATTTTTCTGATCTCTTGTACTGACTCCGATCGATTTTTTTTTATCGGTTCGTTTATGATTGGGTTAAATAATCATATGCGTACAAAGATATTTGTTTGATTCTTTCGAACATATTGGTTTTCATTTTTCCTTTAATTTTCCTCCAATAAAAAAAAATATTCGCAATTGCTTTTTAAATTTTAAAATGCGTCATTTTCTTATGTTTAAGTGTAAAATTTAGACCAATAACGATATAGGTGAAGCATCTTATGGAGGCACTCAGTATGCTTCAATTTGTAATTTCTGTAACAGAAAACTAAGAGTGAGCCATTCGTAACTGTGGTAGAGGTTACAGTGATGGTCCAGTTTGACCGATGCAAATCAATTCATACTTTTCAAAACTTATGCATATTTCATTTTCAGAAAATAATAATACTAGTAAACATTTTCAGTTGTAATTAATGGAGGTTAATGAATTATTTTTTCCCAAAACAATGCCTAAAAAAGTATGGTTAAGAATAAATTAAATTAAAAACAGATATTATTTCTAATATTGACTTTTCGTGTAAATTATTGGCTCATAACAGCCTTTTACACATTACGCTCATAACAGACTTTTCATATTGAGTACAATAGTGTTCCCGTAAAGAGGCCGTTAAATGTAAAAAAAAGGGGGAGGGGGTAAGGGAATTCAATTTTGAGTTTATGCGTCGACCACGGTAGCAATCTATCTTCAAAATGTACCGCTTTGTGTTAAGAATAGACATATGAATAAAAACAAAAGCGGTTTTAAGCAGTGTAATTAAAACAGATAACAATAAAAAAAAACGAAAGTATTCAAAACATGCAGTTATTGAACTTTTAAAAAAATAACAGCTTATTTTTTCAATAATGGAGTGCTTGTTTTTTTCCATCAAATAAAACTGCCTTTTCCTTTCTTGGGAGTATAATTTAACATGAGCCGTTTGATATTTATTTTGACAAGATTGTGTGAAATTATATTTATTTTTCTTTTCATTACTTCTATTTCTATTTACCAACTCACTTTTACTCTCTGAGAACCAGTTTATTCTTCTTCTACAGTTGACCAGTTTTCTTCTCTTCGTGTAGTAAGCGAATCAATCGCCATTTTCCTCAACAAAGAATTTTTACTTTGTCAATTTATTGTATTAGGGAAGAAGTGGGTTCAGTGAGACGGGGAGAAGAGTGAGACAACATCAATATATTTTCTGTTTGGATATTTCTAGGCTGGTAAAACTTCTGAAAAGTCAGGTGAACAATTTTACAGAAAATAGTTGGCATTCAAGCATCATGTAAGAAAAATACTTATGTCATCATAGGTTTGAAACTATCTGAGCAAAACATCTCCATTGTTTACATGAAATACACCGAAAGCTCAGTCATTTCCAGCCGAGGACTGCGGCTGGAAATGATTTAGCTGGCGGTATATTTCATGTATTTCTGCTTTAACCCTGGCTATTGGGCGGTAATTTACTGAATATACCATGCCTTGCCTTCAATATTCGAGTTGAACCGAACCATTGTTTCGGTCACTCGTCTGGTCTGCGCTAATTCCATATTATGCTACCAGTTTGTTTGGTACTCTTGGCTTCCTCAAGAGGTTTTCCATCTCCAGCTCAGTCACTTTCCTATGCCGGGTTGATGAGTGCTAATAAGCACGAAACTGCAGTCCTCGGCTGGAAATGACTGAACAGGCGGTGTATTTCATGTATTTCTGCTTTAACCCTGGCTATTGTGTGGTAATTTACTGAATATCTCCATTTTTTGTTGCACTGTTTCTAAACTTTAAGACAAACTTTACAGACTGGTATTATTAATTTTCCATTAGTCTAACAACTAACGTTCATTTTAGCAGTAGAATGATATTGCTAATTTTCTTTTTACTGAGAATGGCGGCTATTGAGTTTGTATTTTGCAATAAAGGAACATTGATACGCCATAAATTTGGTGCTCACAGCTCCCAGGGCTCTTTTATGGTAAAAGTGGAGAAATTGTGCATTGAATCAAATTGAATTCCAACTAGCCTGTTGGTGTAAATAATAATGAATACGTTTGAAAGCCTTATATCGACAAAATAAGGATGGAATTATGACTCTTATTGCTCTGTAATACCACATAAATATTTCCATTTCGTACTTATTCTATTCAAATTATTTATTTTTCATTGCGATATGTGCTAATAGTAATAATATTTTTCCACACTTGAAAATTGCAACATGCCGAGAAAAGGGGAAGTACAATAAATTATTCTAAAGATTTTCTAAGATAGGAAATATTTTGTTGTACTAGTAATAGACAAAGGCTCTAGCGAAAGCATTTGATCATTATCTAATGCTACATCACAAGATGACACTTTAAGTCAATTTACCTATCCAGAATCATCTAAATCATTCTATCTCAGTCACAAACCAATTGACAATAATCATTCGTATTTTCTCAGTTAAATTTAGATGCTTTTAAAGTTCGATAATTCAAAAAATATGTGTCTCACCATTCCCACTTACCGGGGCAACAGTGGGACAAAACTGCATTTCGTTTTCATTTTTTTCCCTCGTTTGTTTGAATTTGTAGTTTTTCCTAGATTCACTTTCATGATACCTATTACAAGGGAAAATATTGTACTAAGTGAAAGAATTTAATTTTTGTATTGTTTAATGCTAAAAAAATGTTATTGACTTTTTGTGTCTCTCTCACTGTATCCGTTTTCCTCCTACTTTAAAGGAGAAAAAAAAAATTGAGTAATCACGATTGCTTATTGCTTTCATTTGACTCTTTTGATGTCCTATGATTTTATTTTCCCGCCAGCACCCTCTGCAGCATCACCGTCGACCGGCTCCTCACGATGCTGCTCCTACAGCGAAAACCGTCTCCAGGTTGCGTCAATATCCTACACTTACACGCACGTACACACACACTCAAACACATACACACACACGCATACATACAGACAATTACACATTCATACACACACCTACACACCACTACCTACACACTCATGTCTGCACACAGACACACACATATGCCTATACACACATACGCATTCACCCCTCCCCCCACAAACACACAAACACTCATACACACAACTAACCACACACTCATACCTACACTCAGACACAAACACGCATGCCTACATACGCATACACATACCCCCTACACACATAAACACACACGCCTATATGCACACACACACTCGTGATTGCGAAAAACATAATTTGAATTCAAGAGGTCAAAACTCAAATTATTATTATTATTATTATTTTGGGTTGTTTAATGTATGTACTGCATAGAAACCTTTAGCTTCTTTATTTGTTGAATGCTTAAGAAAGGAAAACTTAACAAGCTGTAATTGAAGAAAACAAAATGTTATTCCAACTAGCTGCCAATAGATTCTACTACCTATGTACATAAAAAATTCATTTTAACTTCTTAAAGATAAATTTTATGTAAGTTAGGAGAATTAAAAGTTTTCAGTTTTATCAAACGCACCTTTAAGAATAATAATTAGGTTACAACACGTAATAAATCATGACGTATTAAAATCTGGGAGTAATAAAATCCTAATTTTAAAGAGGTTTGAAATTGGTTGCTCCATATATTATCCATCCCGAAATTACAAATATTATTACTGCTAATTTTACGCAAATCATAAAAAGCGTAATAAAATACCGAAAAATGGTCCAACTAAGGACCATTTTTCGATTTTTTCAATGAAAATTCCGCGTACATCGTTGATTTAGAAATTTGGGACTTTATCAATGGTAGCTATACGTCATCTTTCAAATGAAATTATAACAAAAATCTAATTTCGAAAGAAGAGGAAGGGTTTTTTTCCCCCGTGGCCCATATTTGTACTCTTTTGGGGTACAACTATAGGGCACTTCATTTTAACCTATAAAACGCATTGAAAACTTGATCTATTGTTTTCTGAGGCTACAAGTTGCCCTCTGCTTGAAACTGACTAAAACATTTTTTAGTCCAGCATTTACGTTTTTTTTCTTTTGCAATTTTTTAAAGTTGAATCATCACTTTTGTCGCCTTGAGTGATTAATAAAGTTCAACATCGTAAATGTAGGCAACGTTCTTTATTACATGCTTAGGTTTTGACATAGAAACATTTGAAAACTACACACATCTCACCAACTAAAGGCTAGGTACCTATGGTCTCAGAAAATACGTAGGTCTGACAAGTTATAAATGGGATAAACAAAAATTTTGAAAACTGAAATTTGAAATCACATTTCATATTCCAAATCTCATCAATATAAATAACTTTTAGAAATCATCTCAGTTTATATTTGGTTCGGATTTCGGTCAACACCTTCTGCAGAAACTCCTATAAATACGGGCGATTAGGCGACCCCCAAGCTTTCTTCTGTATTTTCTTGCCATTATTTGCAATAAATAACACAAAATATGACTGAAGCATCCCTACAGAGTATAAAATGAATCTTCAAGCCACTAAAAACAGTAAAAAATACGTGGCCCATTGCTGTATCCCAACATTCCCATTTTCGATAAATGTTGAGAGCTTGTAAAAACTACGAAGCATGTTAAGTCAACGAGTGGCTTAATTCATAACTGACAAAATATTAAAGCAAATCTGAACTTACCAGGTCTTGGAAAACAGTATAAGTGATCTGCCCAAAGAAGACTTTTGCCTCTTCCACGAATGAGTCGAATCACGCAATAGGAACGACTAAGTTATCTAAGGTATACAACAACAATCGCAATTTCTGATAAAGCATCTTTAGTTACCTAAACGGTTACACTACCTGGTAAATTTTTTTGAAGCTCGTAAGTTCGAAAAAGAGGCAACTAGAGAGCAAAATCATCACCATGGCAACAGTGGTCCATTATTGCCCCCTTGGCACAAAGCTGTACCATTGTACCGTAAGTAAGTCTTCATTAAGAGCATCAAATTTGTTTTTTTCGATAGGCCTATATGAAAAAGGATCAATTATTAACTATGCATATACACAGAAAAAGTATGTTTTTATTTCCAAAAAAAATAAAACAAATATTTTTCATTTCATATATAAGTGATTTATTCGAGTATATATTTGCAGATAATCCTCCTGAATTTCTTCACACGTTTGAAAATATTACTATAAATCCTGGATCATCTGTATCTCTTAAATGCTCTGCATCAGGAAATCCATTACCACAGATTACTTGGTCCTTAGACGGTACTCAGGTAAGCATTAAATAAAGTTAACATAAGGTAAAATAACTATGAGGTTGTTGCTGCTAGAAGAATTAGCATGCATCTGAAATAAAGTTTCATTAAGCAACTATATATTCTACAGCATTGATAATCACGCGTGGTTACAGAAAAGTTAGCTGAATTAAATATTTTATTAAAAAGATTTCACAGAATGATTAATAGAGATAATATTGTGGGTAACAGTAATAGAAGCTTTTTAAAGACCGTGGAACAAATATATAAATATAATGTTGGTATTTTTATGCATGATTTAGTAACAAATGGTTTGAATTTAGAAATAGTAACAATTGGTTCATAATTACCCCACTAGAAACCGTGAAAACATTATACCTATTAACCCGAAAACAAATCTATTGTTTAATGGCATTAACTCCTATGGATCAAGATTGTGGAACACCTTACCCAATTGTTTAAAAACCATTAATAATCGAAATTTGTTTAAGAATAGGCTAAAAAAATTTATACTCAATTCTACTGCAGTCAATTTAGGATAAAGTAGCATGTTCGTAATAGTATACCTCGGTTCCGATATAAAATTAGACGTACTTAATTACATTACTTGTGTTGTGTTTATGTGTTTTTTGCATGATCATACATTTATTTTTGTTAATTTTATCTTATGGTTTAAACTGGCTCTAAATTAAGCTCTTTTCTGAGTGTTGGGAGCTAGTCAGGCTATTGTATAGCCTTTACTCCCATCTACTCAATCAGGGATTTTCAAATAGACAGGGAGAAATATATTTAAAAAAAAATATTGTAAAAGTGAAATTAGCTAAAAGTAGCTGACAATTGTAACACTGAAGCGAAGATGCGGTCTCACAGACCGCTTCTACAGAATGCAATGAAACTTAAACCAGATGCACTTGCCTAAAGATACTGATAAGCAAGGGGGATGTTCAAGGTCACAAGACAAAAAGCTATTGGGTGAAACCATTCAATCGGACTGAAAATAAAATAGGGATGATCAGATGAACTTTTGAGCCGTTCGTAAGACCGCACCTCCCCTGTTAAGGGTTAATATGCATGAAAATGCAATGAGGAAATAACAAGCTTTTAGTTCCATCGTTTTATCAATGATCTACTCGTAATAACAAATAGCTCAGATAAAATTCAGCAATGACATTTCTCTTAGGGTGCAATGATAAAATTAAACGATCACATTCATTTCAGGAAACAATATATGGCCCAAAATTACAAACTCATAATTGTGTTTTATCAATATCGATAAATACAATTCATAATCATAGAAGCGTGTAAACGGGGCTATGAACAGCTTGGAACAGATCAACACAGCTATTAATTACAGAGATCAAATTTCGGGATAAGCTACTGGATATAAACTTCGATAAATATTTTGATAGCCAGAACTTGAATCCTTTACGAGATAATAATCGCACGCTTCAACTGGTCGCTTTGTCAAAGTAAATGCATCGCTCGAGCAAATAGTTCGTGCTTTTAAAGGGCGTATAAATCAAAGCAGTTCATGTTAATATTTGCAATAGTGAAGTTACGGCGTTGGCCTGTTTCATCGAAGAGTAATCCCGCTCAAGTTAATAATAACATAAGTTTTATGAACTAATTTATAAAATGGATTAATTAGCCATTTTTATTTGTCTTCTTAAAACCATTTATTATATAGTGGAGATCAGTTTTCACTATAAAAGAGGCAAAGAAGAATATTTTCAATGGCATGATAAATTTTTAGTTTTCAACTTTTGAAGAACTTAACCCCTTCATACCTGGTGTCCGGTATACCGGACATACACTTTAAACAGCTGCTAATCATTTAATAATTGATTTAATTAGTTGATTTTCTTATAGTTGACTCTTGACATTCTACTTATTATAATCTGTGAAATAATTTTTCGTTTTGGGATTGACGACACTGTCATATAAGGATTGATAGATAGAGAGTGGCTCATTTTTCCAACCATGGATTTTCATCTGAAAAGCGAAGATTTTTTCCTGATTTTTTTAAAAATATATAATCTTTAATTAATTGTTTCGAACGCTTATATTATGTTTTATAATTGTTTGTAGAACATTTTATAATGAAGTTTGTTTGGTATTTTATCGTTTTTGTATATGAAATATTGATTTCAAAAATATAAGTTTGGAATAGTGGACGTGGCATAACTCTTTTAATTTTTTCTCCTACAAACTTAAAATTTTGTCTATAAGATACCCTTTACAATAGTACACTGTGTACCAAATATCAACATTTTTGGTCCAATATTTCATAATTCCGACTGACGGGGTTAAGAAAGATCGAAGGGACTATATATAATTAACATTTCCGTTTTTGCCCAACAATGTAGTTATACACTTCTAAAAAATATTTAAAGAAAGGTAAGTGAATGAAGTAACAGCTTGCTTAGATTATTTATTATTTTCAATGGACATGAAGATTTCAAAAATGACAAAATGAAAGTAAACTATTTCAGGGATTAATTTGTGTTAAAATTGTAAGTAAAAAAATCAGCTTATTATTAAATATGTAATGAAATAACTATTCGAGCCCCTTGACGTCGGAAATAATGATTCTGGTTTAAAGTTGAATCTGGCTTGAAAACTATATTTTTTTTCTGACTTCTTTTTATTGAAAACATTCTAAGAGCTCATGTTAGTGTCATTTGAATTACCTGTCAGTGTTGCTACTAGTTATGTTCAGAGGTACAAAACTTTTGAAATTGAAGCAATATCACACCAAGTTTAATTATTTAAAAATAATTTTATACATGCTTCACTTAAATCGCTTTAGTATTGTTTTATTAGCTACTAGTGGTACCCACACGGCTTTGCCCGTAATAGAAAAAGTAAAAGGTCTTTTGGTTCGCCTGTATATTTACAAATAATGTATGGTGAATTTTCTCGCCAATTGGCTGGTACCCATGTTACGGTTCCACGCTATGATAATTTCGTATCTCGCCAATTGGCTTGTGCCCATGTTGCGGTTCCTTGTTATGACAATTTTGTAATTTACTCGTCCATCTTATGATATTTTTGTTCTAAAAATTGGAATAGAAAAAAACCACATCGAATTTTCGAAAAATCGCTTCAAGGTGCACACCCCCATGCTACAAACTAACTTTGTGCCAAATTTCATGAAAATCGGTCGAACGTTCTAGGCGCTATGCGCGTCAGAGATCCGGACATCCTCCGGACAGAGAGACTTTCAGCTTTATTATTAGTAAAGATAACAACCTCATACAAATTAACTTAATGGATGCAGATAATTTTATTGTATTGCTGCATATCCTACTCATTTATTTTTCCAGAAAATATAATTTAAAATGTTTTTTTTTTCTTTTTGTATTGTAGGTGCCAGAAGATCAAAGCTTCCGATCGGGTGATTACGTCACAACAGAAAACACAGTCATCAGTTACGTAAACATATCACGTGCAGGTGTAGAGCATTCTGGAGAGTTCACGTGCACTGCTAAGAATGATGCTGGTGAGATCCACCACAGTAGATGGCTGAGAGTCCCCGGACCACCCTATGTTCGACCAATGAAGAACCAGACGATTGTAGCAGGGGAACAAATGAAAATACGATGCCCAGCAGGTGGATATCCAATTCACCGGATATCTTGGGAAAGAGGTAGCTGACTTCTTTATAGTACTATCATCATGCATTTAAAACAAATCAATCTTGAAAAGCAAATAAGGTTTTAGATATTTTTTTCTGTGAATTATTTTAATAATTACAAAGTTTTATACCTATTCTGATTTTTGATTTTTTTTCTCCTTTGTGCCTGCTCCCTTTACCACTATAAATTCTATTTAAAAAAATGAATAAATATCCCCCCCCCCTTTACGCCCAGAAATTTAATGCTGTCAAATTTAGAACTGAAACAAAATGCTATAAATGTTATTAATCTACGAAATATAGGCGAAAAAAGCGTAAAAAGAAAGCAGCTGAAAAGAAACTGCAAACAGCTAAAGGTATTGTGTTTCTGTGAAAATTAGATCAGAAACAATTAAAGGAAAAAAAGGGAAGTGTAACGAAGATCAGTGCACTAAATGTCTTGATGTGTACCAAGGGGGAACGTGAACCAGTGATTGGATTCAATGGGTTACGTGTGAAAAATTTAGTATCAAATAATGTACCGAATGTGAAGGAAGGTTTATCCAATAAGTTTAAAAGTAAAAATTAAAATAACGAGCTGATGTGTGCATCACATGACTTCCTTTCACTCCAATTTTAATGTCATTTTCCCATTATTGGCAGCTTTAATGTGATTCATTAGTTTACTCTCTAAATATCGCCACCTGTGGCCAAATTGAAACCAGATTTTAAAAAAAAGAAAATCGCCAAATTAGTGGATAAGTTGGCGACCAAAATACTGGCGATATATCGCCAAGTGTCCGCCAAATTATAACACCACTTGAGTATACATCGAAATTAACAATGATTTCCCCCCAAAAAGGGGGGGAAGACCCCTTTAGAAAAACCCGAATGCAACCAAAAGGGGAGGTGCACAACTAGACCCTACTAAGAGTCAACGTACCAAATTTCAACTTTCTAGGACATACCGTTCTTAAGTTATGCGACATACATGCGCACATACGCACATACATACGTACATACGAACATCACGAGAAAAGTCGTTGTAATCAACTTGGGGAATGTTAAAATGGGTATTTCGAGTGTTTATACGTTCTTGGGCATTTATCCGCGTGTGGTCGGGTTGAAAAAAAAACTCAGCATTAATTCGGTGGTGAGCAATATGGAAATTAACTCCTAATTTTGACTGATATTTCTTTCGCGAATACAATACTTCCTTTTTTGTAAAAGGAAGTAAAAATGGAATTATTCTGTTAAACGTGATATTAAGTAAGTTAATGTGCTCTTTTTTTTCTGACCTTCCTTGTTTGATCCAAATAAATGCTTTTCTTAAATTAAAGCGTTTCGAAAAATTGTACGTTTTTTTTTTTATAATCAATTTGAAATAGTAACTCCTGAAGCAATAATGTTTGTACGCAAAAACCTTACAATAATTTAACAGTAACTTTTTATAGTTAATAGTTAAATTGCACAATTATTATTAAGAATAATATCACCTATTCACGAGCGCAATCTCAACAAACCTATAGGGACAGATTGCGCAAAAGTGTCTTTTGGTTTGATTTAAACTCTTGCATTACATTAAACCAAAACAACAGAAAAGCAATGAAAGTGCGTCAAAAAAAAGAAAAAAAAAAGAGAGAGAGAAAATGCTGTTACATTTACGCATGAGAGGTTTAGCGAAAAAAATGATAGCTAGACCACATTTCATTCCTACGTTCTACTGCGCAAACTTTTCCCACTTTTGCTTTGAATCGGTTTATGTTTATGTTACGAGAGCTTCGGGTAATGAACAACGCTGGTAAATTCGGACTTAAACCCGTAAATAGAAACATTTATACGCAATAACGAGAACATATACTGGAGTACCAGCATTGTACTTTTAAGAATGGAAAGTGCAAGAGAATATCTACTATAAGATTTAAATCATCTCTTTTGTTGCAGGAGTTTATTCTTTTTATAATTTAAAGTATTTAACACTTTTAACTTATTTTTTTAGCAGATTTAATTAAAAAAAAAAAAGTCATCCAAGATAAATTAACCAATTTTGTACTGCACGTGTTTCACCTTTCATATATAATTCTAGGGGGGTCTGCCCCCTGCTCGCTGCCGCTTACAAACCCACGAAGATTGCTTCGCAATTTTATTTGATTAACAAAGATTTAAAGTGCCTGTTAAGAAGAATCAGTTACGATACGCGTTACAATTGGAACAAAATAAAAATCTAGATCCCTTACAACAAATACGGGAAACAAAATAAAAATCTTGATCCCCGTAGAAATTAGAGTTTTAGCAAAACACTCTTTAAGCATAGAAAAATATTAAAATCCTATTCTAACCCAAGGGCAAAAATTACTTGGTGAAATAATTACAACAAAATTGTTTTTAAAGCAACGTTTCAAAGAGCACCCCTCCCCCAGGAAACCAAATTTCACAGCTTAAGAGCCTTCCTGAACGTAGCAAAACAGCCGTTTTGTATATTTCAAAAGTCGTTTTCCTATTCGTGGTTTCTAGTAATATATTTTGCTCTTTATATACGGGCATGAATTGAGTTCAGCCCTAGGACTTTTCACTAAAATAGAAGCACTTATATCTGCTGTTCTAATTGAGAAAATTGAAACAAGCTTTTTTTTTTTTTTTTGATGCAGAAACAAAATCTCTTTCGAACGACATAGAATGTTAAGGGGGGTGGAAATTCTTTCATTCCTTTAATATGCAAATTGAGTGAAATTTGAGCTTAAAAAATTAATTAAAAAAAAAATTCGAAATTTAAAAAACAAAACGCAGGTGTAAAACATAGGGGCTCGAATTAATTGTGTACCAAATTTCAAGGCTGCAGGTGCTTTTGGGTCTCCTATACGCAGACCGGCCACAGACTTATTTTTCACAATTTCTTTGACCTATTTTTTTTCTAATATATAGAGATAGTGTCAGGAAACATTTGAAAATATCAAATGACGAGCAACGACTTGAAATTTAACACGTTCTACTCAAAAAAATCTGCATCTTTTTAATTTTTATTGTGAAAACTAAAGGAATATTGTTTATAGCAGAGAAAAATGAATTGGTTCATTTTTTTTTCTTTTTTTGGCATTCAAAGAGACATTTGTCAAAACCCTCTTCGAAAAACTGGCTGCTCCACCCTTTTTATAATTACCTACATCATTTAATTGCAGCAATAAATTTTTCTCTCAAACGTTTTTGCCGAATATTTTGATGAAAAACCCATCTCAAAGAAAAGTACATTGAGGCATATTTTAGCAGCAAGGTGATATGTTATCACATTAAACCGCAGATGTTTTACTCTGATGCTTTTATTGCCGACTACCATGCGATATCCCCATAACTCAGTTTTATGGTTATTTTTGTACTTAAGCCACAAACAGAAGTTGCATTCAGTATTACATTACTTGTATGGCTTTGAAAACGCTTGTAGCTAAAAAATGTTTCACAGTGGGGAAATATTGCATATCATCACGCGAAAACATAAGATGTTTTGCTCAAAGAAAAAAAAAATGTGTTTGCAAAGTTGTTTGAAGCAATATCTTGCTTTTTTGAGTGGATAACTTTTACCATGTGTTTATTATTTCGTCTTTTTCATTCGTTTTTGCACACTTATTCTACACGGTCAGTGACGGCTCGTGGGGAGGGGCCGGAGGGTGCCTGGGCCCCCTCACTATTTTCAATCAATAATTTATATTTTTATCTATTTTCTCCCTTTTTTTGTGCGTACGTGCTTGAAATAAAAAAAAATGGATTGTAGTCTTTTCCTGCTCATATTCCGCGGATTATGTGTTAAAAAAGTGTAAAATTAATGAGTAACGGATTATACCTTGCCGCGGATTATCTGTTCGTTTTTCTTCCTCAATACCAACGCATTGAACCTCAATATTTACAGAAGGATTAGCAGAGACCGTTACCCTGCCTGTATGCTGTTTATTTTACACGGTTTGAATGTTCAGGATATGTGAAATAAGCAACATACAGTAAAGGAAAGAAGACTTCATTTGCACAAGGTTAGACAGTTTGCTCTTTTTTTGACTGTTTGTCTTCAAGTAATTAGCGTAGTATAATGACAAAATAGTTTCAAATAAATTTAATTTTCTCTATTAAAACAAATATTTTAGCATAAATATTTGTTTTAAAAAGGTTAAAATATTAAAAATATATACATATTTTTAATTCTTTTTTCTTTTCAAAAACTGGAGGGGGGGCGGCAAGTGCACCCACGATCTGGCCCCCTCACTTTTTCAAGGCACGAGCCGCCACTGTACACGGTTGTGCATTTGCAGAGAGGACCGTATTACCTGAATATTTTTACTGATTATCAAGCTATCTATACTTGAGGAGAAAAATATAACTGTTGATAAAGCTTTCTGAACAGACAATTTGACATTACTTTGCAAAATTTTTAGCAAAATTTTTTTACTAATACTGCTTAAGAGAGTACTTATAAGCGCCGCTTATAAGAGAGTACTCATAACTGCCGCTTATAAGAGAGTACTCATAAGCGCCGCTTATAAGAGAATACTCATAAGCACTGTTTATAAGAGAGTACTCATAACCGTCGCTTATAAGAGAGTACTCATAAGCGCCGCTCATAAGAGAGTACTCATAAGCACCGCCTATAAGCGAGTACTCATAACCGTCGCTTATAAGAGAGTACTCATAAGCGCTGCTTATAAGAGAGTACTCATAAGCACCGCTTATAAGAAAGTTCTTATAGGTGACGACTGGTTGGTTAATTCAAAAAATTTGAATTAGTTCACAAAATGTGGTGCATAAACTAATGTTACAAAATAGCTGAAAAATTCCAAACTATTTATGGAGAAATCTTCGCACAGTAGCAAATGTACTTACTACTATAAATATAATGCAAGATTTTAAATAAGTTTATAAGTATCCCTATTTAGATAAATACGTCTATTAAATTACCAGCCCATAAATTCATTAACATTTAAATTAAGAGTCATTTAAGAGTTAAAGACAGAAAAAGAAAACATGCTAAGAAACGAATACAAAAATCACATTCTTAGTTTTAAAATTAAGTACGTTTAAAGCAAGTCAGAAAATCAGTAAGAGAAAATTCACAGCTCTAGAGCTTGCATATGCCATTTCGCGGTAATTTAAGAATAGTCAAAGAGGTTAAACAGTCCGTTCTTCCGTTGGCGTAAATCGTAGGCTTCAGATAGTTTAAGATGTTAATTAATTTGAAAAAAACAGAAATGAGAAACTACATATGCACGAAGAAATACTTCTGTCATTCACTAAGCTTAAAAGCAGATTTAAAGTCACTGGGTTTTTTTTTGGGGGGGGGGGGGAACCTCTTTCAGCAGTCATTATCTAGAGACTGCTGCATCTCATAGAGTTTATTCGAATTATGAATAACAAATTGGAAAAATAACTTCAAAAACTTTTGAGTTTAAAACAAACAAACCAATTTTCTCTAAAAACAAAGGAAATCTTTATCTTTACTAACACTAAAGATCAAAGTCTCTCTGTCAGGATGTCTGGATGTCTAGATGTCTGGATGTCTGGATGTTTGGATCTCTGTGACGCGCATAGCGCCTAAACCGTTCGGCCGATTTTCATGAAATTCGGCACAAAGTTAGTTGTAGCATGGGGGTGTGCAGCTCGAAGTGATTTTTCGAAAATTCGATTTTGTTCTTTTTCTATTTCAATTTTAAGAACATTTTCCGGAGCAAAATTATCATAAGATGAACGAGTAAATTACGAAATTATCATGACGTGGAATGGGAGAGCAAATGAACATAGCCAATTGGCGAGAAATTCATCATCCATTATTTGTAAATATACAGGCGAACCAAACGACCTTTCAATTTTCTACTACGGACAAAGCCGTGCGGGGTACCACTAGCAAGAAATATAGTAATTGCATACATATATAGTAGTTTTGCATATAAGTGGAAAACATTTTATAACGTCATATGCAAGTTTATTAATATTTTTAATTTATGAGGTTAAATAACACCGCAAATCCCGGAGGTAAATTCTTTTTCAATTTCTTTCTTAATTAGGTTTCATTATATGTGGCTTATCGTCACAAAATACATTAACAGCTTTTTCAGGTAATTTTTTAACTGCCAGCTGTTTGTCGGCAGATAAGCTCTTTCTAATTTCGCTTCACCCTATATGCTTAGAGGAAGTAATTTAGTACCTTTTTTCTCCGCTTAATTTCTTACTAACAAGCAACATTATGATTATTAAAGTTTTTAAAAAATGTGTGATGCAGTAGTAGTGTTTTTATTCATTTATTTTTTTTTTTCTTTCTTTTTTTTTTTGTATAATCTAACAGTAGAAAACCATACATTTGTGCAAAATTATTGACTTTATGTGCCTTTTTCACGGAAATATAAATTGATATTAGTGTGAAGCTTTCTTTCAAAAAATAATAATGCAGGTTTTATTGCTTAAGGGGTTACAGTACCTCAAAAATGATGAAACGATCAAAAACTTTTTTATTGCTTATTTCAAAACAAACTATTTTGAACACTGGGGAAAAGTTTCAATGCTTTAGTTCAAATATTTGAAAAGTTATAAGTGGTTTTAGGCCATGTTCCCTATGTGTTCTTATGCAAACGAAAAACTTCAAATTGCTTTTTCTCGATGATGGTTTTTTTTGTGTTTTTATGTCATTAGAATCCCTAAGGATTTTTTTCTATTAAAGATACAGCTTTAAAGTAATACTTTTTGCAATTGGGGTAACATATTTGACAAAACTGTGCATTGGATAAGCATTTTATAAATCAATCTAATGTTTAGAGCATGTTAAACCTTTAAAAACCAAATTTAAAAAAAAAAAACTTTGATTTTTTACATAATTAATCACAGAAAATTTTCGAATGAACTCATAAACAAATGAATGCACAGATTTTTAGAGATGGTTATACCGATCGTATTGCGAAAAACGTTTTTTAAATTAGTGCAAAAATTAAAAAAGCCTTAGGGATTTTAAAAAGTTGAAATTTTCCTCAATTTTTTGAATTTTCAAAAAAAGTAGGCAATATTTTGAAATTTTGAAAGTAAATTATTGATTACGAAATAAGTATGCATGTTATGGTTTCAAAGAAATATAAAATTTATATAAATTAAAAGAAATTGCATGAAAGGTACCGTGACCCCTTAAAATACAACAAGTAGCAGTTTTCTTCCGACTAACTTTTCTCAGCTCAGGTGTCAAATGCAAAATGTTAATTTAAAGAGAGGGACAGTTATTTACGAAACAAGTTCGTAGCTAAAGGAATAACTGCCATTAAAGTGTTTTATAAACACATCATTATCGGGTAATACAATTAAATTCATTTAACTTTTTTTTTTTTTTTGTGGTTTACCAAATTTAAAATTGCTTGCAGAAAATAAAAAATAGTGATGTTTTATCGGGTACCTGCATGAAAAGTAATAATTCAGTGTAGATCTGATTTTTATTCTTCTTGGCGAAATAACATGATTTCTTTTTTAATAAGACGTAGAATACCAAATAAACTAACCTTAACTCAGGGGCTCAAAAAATACCAAGGCCTACTGCGTTCCGGTTCTGCCTGCCGGTTGTTCCTACTGCTACACATGTTCCGGTTAGGTGGTCAGCCGAACGCAGAACCCCCAGGGTTTATTCTTCCAGATTGCTTGGTACTCATTTTATCAACCAGCTAAAGAGATAAAAAGCTGAAAATCACCAAATAGCTTCATTTTATCAAAAATTACTAGGGCAATAAATTGTAGTTCATTCCAAAAAAAAGCAAAAATATATCAAACTGAACTGTTTTAATCTAAGTAAAAGTCGTTTGCTTTTCTGATTTCAATTAAATTAGGTGTTGAATGAATTAGAAAAAGAAGTTATGTTTAATAAGCGCTATTTCTGGGTTTATTATCATTTTTAAAAGTA
Source organism: Uloborus diversus (assembly GCF_026930045.1). Taxonomy (NCBI): domain Eukaryota; kingdom Metazoa; phylum Arthropoda; class Arachnida; order Araneae; family Uloboridae; genus Uloborus; species Uloborus diversus. The sequence goes on from NC_072735.1 coordinate 4,726,785, forward strand.
AAGGGGCTTAATTTTCGAAACAATTTAAGCTATTAAATGTTTTATCGGATTTATTTAGAATATTGCCTAATTTCTTCGCTGCCTGCCTTGTTCAAATACCAAGGTTCAAGTTTTCGGTTAAACTACTTCTTTTCGTACAAAAGATGACTCAACGTGAAAATAAACATGGTTTTACAATTTCAATTACTCGATTCAAGTTGTGTTCGATACTATTAAACTATCTTAAGGGGGACCGGGACACAAAAATCGTCAAATTTTGCAATTTTTTATCATTAAAAAAAATATTCTGTTTTTTCTGCTTAAAAGGGACGTTTGAATCGTGTTTCTATCTTTATTAGAACAAAAGATATAATTATTTTTGTTGCCCGCACCTAACTAATGTGTATTTAACTTTAAAACTTTAAACGCGTTTTTCTCCATGATGCAATTTTTCCCGATTTCTTGCATTCAAACTCTTATAATTCATGAACCAATGAAGATGAAGTAATGAAATTTTGAGCATGTCTTTTTCAAACAGTTTACTTTAATTTTTATTCTGCGATTTTAAAAAAAACTTTTACTGCAAAAAATATGATTTTTTTTTTTTAAAGTATCTTCGAATTTTTCGAAATTTGTCTTCAAATATTTTGTATTTTTTATTAAATTAATATTTTTAAAATTGCCGAATAAAAATTAAAACTTAGATATTTGTGCATACTTTTTTGAAAAAAAATTGAAAATTGACCAACAATATTTTGAGTTATAGCAATTTAAAGTTATAGCAATATTAAAAAAAAATAAATAAATAAATAAACCTTAATATATTTTTTTCATATTTATGTTGTAATTTTGCTTATTAATTAGGTGGTGAATCAGTGTAGAAAAATTCAAAACTCTGAAGTATATAATAAAAAAAAATTCAAAATGTGTCCCGGCCCCCCTTAAAATAAATTTTCAAGCACGCATAAATCGGAGCAAACTCCCTTCAAAACAAAAGGATAGCTTTTTAGGTATAAAACTTCGGAGATCACATGCAAACGTTATAAACAACATTTTATGCAGCTCTTTATAACCTGGCACACTACAAGTAATATTATTTGCTTTCCATTCAATAGAAAAAATAATTTCATAAAAACATTAATATCCTGTTTTATCTGGTCGATTTTTTTTAAATTTTGCCCTATCTACGATTCAGCAGGACCATTGAGAGTTGTTGTTTATATTTCACTAGAACATTAAAGTGCATCGCTTCTTTAATTACCTCATACTTTTTTTTTCAGTACAACAAACTGTTGTTTCATTGATTGTTTTTCGATTAATCATTTGCCATGTTTTTCCTCTTCACAACTCGCAACAATTTTTCTCTTTTCTTTTTCACTCTTCTTTTTTTTTTACATTACTGTAACCTACAGTACCTACCGTACTGCCTACTGTACCTACTTTTCTTTCAGAGCAAGATTACAATCACTTTTTTTTTTTTTTCAAATATACTCCTTTTTTTAAATTATGTATATTATTGTTTAAAACGGGCTTGCAGGCTGAACGTGCAGCAAATTTTTTTTTCTCAAAAACATGTGTTCCAAATAAGACCAACCTAGGGCTCAGGGCCTAATATCTCTCTCCTGTATTTGAGATTCAATTGACTACAAATTTTGCACATTCATCACATGGCTGACTAAAAACTAAAAAAAAGAAAAAAAATACGCTTGGAAATTTAAGTTTAAGTTATGCTTGTCAGCTGTTTTACAAAAAAAAAAAAAAGCATGAAAATTTAAGTTTAAGTTGTGCTTGTCAGCTGTTTTCCAAAAAAAAAAAAAAAAAAAACATGAAAATTTAAGTTTAAGTTATGCTTGTCAGCTGTTTTACAAAAGAAAAAAAAACAGCGAAGTGACCCTATTGAGATCATGGGTCCCCAACAATGCGAAAAGTAGGATCAAACTGTGAAAAAAAATAAATAAAAAAAATTAATTTGAATTTTTGGCATCTTGAATTCAAATTATGTTTTTCGCAATCACGAGTGTGTGTGTTTGTGTAGGCGCATGTGTGTGCGTGCGTGGGTGCGTAAGTGTATGTATGCATGTGTGTGAGTGAGTGTTGTGTACGTGCGTGTGCGTGTAGGTGTTCGTGTGTGTGTGTAGGCGTTCGTGTGTGTGTGTGTGTGTGTAGGCGTTCGTGTGTGTGTGTAGGCGTTCGTGTGTGTGTGTGTAGGCGTTCGTGTGTGTGTGTGTGTAGGCGTTCGTGTGTGTGTGTAGGCGTTCGTGTGTGTGTGTGCAGGCGTTCGTGTGTGTGTGTGTGTAGGCGTTCGTGTGTGTGGGACATGGACGCCACCGCCCAGCAAAAGTGGATTCCGTTGGACAGTGCTCAGGACCAGCCGCGCCGCCGCCGGTGGACGGTGGTGCTGCAGGCCTGGTCCAAGCTGAAAAAGGCACGGACGCCAAAAACGGTCAAGTGAGAACAATAAGCAATCGTGATTGCTCAAAAAAAAAACCTCAAAATTATTTTAAAAAAGTTCCATATGTAGGTACTTGATTGAAAAAAAATGAAGATCAGTCGACACATTTGGGGGCACTGATAAGTCATTATTTTCGGTTCTTTGGTCACTCCCTGCTCACAGTTCGTGCAGCGTATGCAGCTCTAGATCGCATTTTTCACCCCATACTTCGATGTCTTCACCACATAAGGACGCCGGAGACCTAATAAAACCGATCGTGGCCTTAATAGGCTACAGTCTGCTTTTTTTTTTTAATTTTATCGAATCCTCGGGAAAAACCGACCAAATAGAAAATTTTCTTTTTGATTCCGACAACTACATAAATTTGGCTTTCTAGAGTTCTTAACGACATTTTCCCTACTAGTAAACTACAATAAAAACTGATGAATCTAAATTTACTTCAAGAAAATATCAGAAAAGTTTTACAAGACTTTTTTTTAACTTCAACTGCGCTTTTGTCTGTTGATAACATACTGCTTGTTGATAACGCTTTATCATCAATTAGGCTTTCTGATGACAATAAAATCACGATCTAGTGAACTTTTCCCATCCTACATTGCAAAATGGAGTGTTGGAGCTATTAGTCTACATGGTCTAATTTGGCACACTGACCTTTATTGAATATATCCCTAACAGTTTATATAGTTACAAATGAAATATAAAGATTCAAGCTTCTGAGAAAAAGATTTCCCTTGTCCGAGAGACACAATAGCAAGTCGCACAAACTTAAAAATTAAATTACTCACATAAGGGTTTTATTTGCAACTAGCGGTAACCGCATGGCTTTGCCCGTAGTAGAAAATTAAAAGGTCATTTGGTTCGCATGTACATTTTCAAATAATGGATGATGAATTTCTCGCCAATATGCTACGTTAATTTGCTCGTCCATGTTATGGTAATTTTCTCTTTAAAATGTTCTTAAAATTGGAATAGAAAAAGAACAAAATCGAATTTCCGAAAAATCGCTTCGAGGTGTTCACTCCTATGCTGCGAACTAATTTTGTGCTGAATTTCATGAAAATTGGCGCTATGTTTCTAAGCGCTATGTGCGTAGCAGAGAGATCCAGACTTTCAAAAAGAGCTCTTCTACCAATAAATGTATAAATTAATCTGAGTGAAGCTCGGTAATTCTTGAACCAAGAGATAGTCCAGTCAAATTAGGTCATGACACGGACATTCAAAAAAAAAGAATGTGCACCTATACCAAGTTGTTCAGTATCATGAGGAGATAACGTACCAAAAAGTCCCAAAAGTTTGAGCGTCGGGTATGGGAGTTACAGGGGGGCAAAGAGGGGGCTCAAAATGCAGATTATTGATTTATTTCCAGCTGTATCTACAACACTATTCCTTTTCATGAAAGGGTAATTAAATAAAAGTTGAATATGGTACATATAACTAATAGTACAAGTAATATTTTTTGCAAAGATCTGTCTTTGGGGGGGGGATCCCCCCCTCCGATTTTTGAGATATACATTGTACAAATGAAAAAATTTCCTTGCTCATGTTTTATTGATTTTAAAATAACGTTTTTGAGCACATTCCATTTGCTTCCCCTTCTCCTCACCCCCCCCCCCCCCCCCATGTTAATGAAATGACGGGCTTAATCGGGTCAAAATACAAATTTTTGACGTGTTTCTCAGACATTTCAATGTCTATTCCTGCCAAATATTATGCCAGATTAAATTGAATACTGGGAAGTTCTTAAAAATATGATCCAGATTTAGGTTTCATGTGGTTTTTTAGCTTTGTCTTGTTCCTCACCATGTGTTTCCGTAATTTGAACGATTTGTTCAAAAAATGTTTAGTTTTGATAATTGAAATACTTTACTTCCTTATTATTCAGTCTTCAAAATTTCATAAAAGGTTTTTAATTTCCTGGTTTTAATTGATTAAACCACATCTTTAACTCTTCATTGGCCGAGTTTATAAGACGCTGGATTTTGTACAAATGACGTTAAATTTCTTAGTTAGATTTTCATAATTTCAATAATGGGAATTATATGCTTGTGACAAAAAACACATTTAGTGTGTCATTTTTTTTCCGATTTTATTTCACGTTCTACATTTTCTGCCATTTTAGCTCATTTTTCTTTTGCTAACTTTATAGTTATACATTCGGGACAAATTTTTTAGGACCACGGAGGAATGTACCGCAATGCGACTTTTTCAGCAATTTAATTTTGTTCTTCAATTTCATTTGTAAGCAAAACTTTCACAGAAATACCTTAATTTGGAGACAAAAAAGTTTTTCGATTCTTTTAAAATAGTAAATTAATGGAAATGCAAGTTTAAAAGTGAAAACCTACATTTTTCTTGAAGTAAACAGAAAATATATTTATGTTACGCCCCCAAGAAGAACAGAAGCGGGTCGGATTGAAATGTAAAAAGGTAGGAACAGACGTTAAACACACTTTATCGAATTTTGACTAAACAAGCGATACAAAAATTGGTTATTCAGCAGCATTTGATTGATTGTTAGTCTGAAATACTGAAAGATTATGAACGATCTCAATTATAAACGTTGAGCGAAAATAGTACACTGAATTTCCGTAAATGGTCGAATCTAAGTGTCAAAAATTGATAGCTACTTTTAGAAACGAAGCAGCACCGCTAGTGACATACTTGTTAGTATTTCAACCACAGGAAGGGAGGGGAGAGGGGAGGAGATTTGCAAGTATAATCCTTGCACTTACCAAAAAAAAAAAAAAGATTAAAAAAAAAGCAGAGATTCTTTGTCATTTCCTGTTTTAAATGAAAGTAAAATGTTTGTAATTTTTTCTTAAACCTTTTCAGAAACATAGCAGGTTATATATTTGGAAGTAAAAGCCGTAGTTTTTACTTTTGAAAATGTTTTTAAGGAATAAAGCAATTCAAACTTGAAAAATGCCAAAAATTACGCTTGAAAATCAAAACAAACATCGCTTAAATGAGTTCTTTCCTATGGTCCATTTACTTTTTTTCTGCACTCAACAGAGGTTATAGAAATAGAAGCGGCAAATCTGCAAAGTGAAGAGAAAACACAAATTATTTTTATAGAAGACTTTAAGCAGGCCCCGATTAACTTGTGAAGTGGGAAAGCTCCTTCTCATTTCAGGGCCTTACAAATTCTGTGTTGGAAATTTTTCTAAAAATTCAACGCACATTTAAATAAAATTCACTGTTGCTACAGGTGTTATTTTTAAAAGTGACGCAGCAAAATTCAGATCAATGTTTAACTTTTCTTCCTACCCGACAGATAGAATTTTTGTAAATTACATACGTCTTCACTGACATTCTAAACAATAAAGGGTGGTTAGTTGCTAAAACAGATTTGTACTGTCACAAAATTGTTATGAAAGTGTATTGTAATAGTTCGGCCAAATTTGATCGAACCAGTTCTAATGTTTGCAGTACCTTTAAAAGCTGAATCTGGAATTTTTAAGCAGTTTTTCAGTAATTTTTGGGCTTCCTGAAAATTCTGAGGGGGAGCTCTAGCTTCCCGAGTCTTTTGGGTAATCAAACCCTGCGCTAAAGGCGCAACGTCTTACCTTTCAGATTTCAGTAACTACCCCTTTCCTATTCATTCCAACATCCGATTCGCACTGAGACCTAAAAACAGACGTACAGAGCAGTACAATGCAAAACTGCAATCGTTAGACCACCAAATTTTCTTTCTGTTTTTGTCCTTGAAACTTTTAGAACCGATGTGTGTGTGCTTTCGTTTCTATGTTTTAAAACTTTGAGGATTCTTAATGATTATTTCTGTGCATAGTATATTATTTTATTATTAAAAAGAATTTGTTTCAAATTCACAACTTGGTGACTCCTTTTAAGCTATTTTTATTACTTAAGATTCGTTAAATTTCATAAGTAATACTACGTGTTGAGTTTCTATAGTTTCTCAAATCTTTACTAAAAGATTATAAAAACAGTTTCAGCTTTTAAATTTGAAGTATTGGTTTTTATTTAGTTTCTTAAAGTTTTTGGTTTCTTAGGCCATCTAACCACCTAAGTGGTCTGAACTCCCCCCCCCCCTCCCAAACAGACCCCCGCATTGCTGGGTCTGCGGGTACATAAATTCGAGCCTGCGTACAGGAGAATTAAATTTCAATGCCATCTGTACGGCATTTTAACTTAAAACCGAAAAAAAAAAAAATTCAAATATAGGATTACTATTAATTTTCTTAGTATAATATCCATCGGCAAAAATGAATCTATGAAATTTCATATTCTGTAGCACAGCTCTAAAAAATCCAAAGAGAATGCACTTCGGAATTTATTTCTTATTCGATGAACAAATAAGTGTCAACGTTATTTTGGATTGAGATACGTATGATTACGCCCATCATTTTTTTTACTCATGGGGGGGGGGGGGGGCAAAGGGAATACACTCGAAAATGTCATTAAAAAAAACAATAAAATACCTGCAATGAAACTTTTGCATTTGTGCAATGAATATGTCTCAAAATCCAAAGGGGAGGGGTTGGGGGGGGGGTCAATCCCCTCGTTTCTTAATGACTGATGTGTGTAAAAATAGTACTTGCAGTGTTTGTAATTTGTTCCATATTCAACTTTTATTCAATTACCCTTTCATGAAAACTAATAGTGTTGGAAATACAGCTGAAATAAAGCAATAATCTGCATTTTGAGCCCCCTCTTTGCCCCCCATAACTCCCAAACCCGACGCTCAAACTCTTGGGACTTTTTGGTACGTTATCTCCTCATGATACCGAACAACTTGGTATAGATGCACATTCTTTTTTTTGAATGTCCGGGTTCGGCCCTTTTTCGACCTAATTTGACTGGACTAAGAACAGACTTCAATCAAGTAATCTACCTCCTAAAAGTATCATGTATATTCTTTACTCTTTACTCTTTATTAATGAAAGTCTCTCTGTCCGGAGGATGTCTAGATGTCTGGATCACTGTGACGCGCATAGCGCCTACTCCGTTCGGCTGATTTTCATGAAATTTGGCACAAAGTTAGTTTGTAGCATGGGGGTGTGCACCTCGAAGCAATTTTTCGAAAATTCCATGTGGTTCTTTTTCTATTCCAATTTTAAGAACAAAACTATCATAAGATGGACGAGTAAATTACGAAATTATCATAACGTGGAACCGTAACATGGGCAAAAGCCAATTGGCGAGATACGAAATTATCATAACGTGGAACCGTACCATGGGGGCAAGCCAATTGGCGAGAAAATTCACCATATAATATTTGTAAATATACAGGCGAACCAAAAGACCTTTTAATTTTTCTATTACGGGCAAAGCCGTGCGGGTACCACTAGTAATTGATAAAGAAGTTGTTACACAAAACTTCCATTAGTTTTTCTTTTTGCACGATTTCAAACAATCGCCAAATTCTACTACTTATTTTGGAAACATTTTGGATAAAACCGTTTAGCGCCATTTTTTTTTAAACAAAAAGTATCTCAGCATCTGGCAACAATATTTCTATAATAAAAATTAGTAAGGAGGGGGAGGATTATCGAAAGTGTCCCAAAATGATTCTCGCAAATTTGGTAAGATTTTAAACCTCACCAAGTGCCCACAAAAATTGAAATTTCCCAAAATAACTAAAGCAAGTGTAAGGGGAACACAGGCGGCTACATTTTTTAAAACATTTCGTACATCAATAGCCATACAGAGAAGGTTTTAGATTTAAAAAAAAAGTACTAACAGATAAATCTTTTTAAACATGTAAAGTTTAATTTCATATTTCGGAAATTCTTCAAATTTTTATATGCTTAAATGTCGTGCTTTCGTTTCTAATTGAATATTATTTTGTTCTTTATACTTATTGCTATTTTAGTTTAATGAGTAAGGAAAAAGCTCGATTTTTAATCACGTCAAAAAGGTTTGTTTTAAATTCTTTCGCTTAAAACAGAAAACAAAGGCAAGTAACGATTGTTTCTCATAATAATTTTTTAGCCACGCAACGCCGGTATTTTTGCTAGTTAATGTCTAAAAAAAACATCGATAACGTTTAACGAATAAATTCCTTTTTTTTTTTGTCTTTTACGCAGTTTACTATTATATATAAATGACTTTTTTTTAATTTCAGTTTTGTTTTGAGTTTTTTTCCTTATTTTTTTTTATTTATTTTTTATTACTGTTTTTTCCCAAAAAATGATTCGATGCTACATTTATTGCGTTGTATGAAGCATACATCTGATCGTCATGAATTCCGAAAACACTTCCAAAGATAGCGCGTGTCGCAGATATTTCTCTGCATTTCAATAATTGTCGCAAAAATGAAAATGGCTGAGTCAATCTTTAAAATGTTGACGTCACGGGAATAGCGAAAATTAAAGAAACATAAAAAAATCCCTCGCTTTGAAGCATGCTACAGGAATGTGATGCATTTGGACTTGCTTTCTTTTATCTCCACTTGCAATTACGCTGGAATTCAGAGGACGCATTTTTAATGAAATTCAGTTTCCCGAATTGCATTTTTGAATTCCTGCATGGCGAAAGCTACTGCCTGTTTTATTTTTTTTTTATTTTCATTAATATCATATTAACTTTTTAAGTAGCGTTTTTTTGAAACAAATGGCTAAGCTTCTAAAATGACGAAATTCTTTCTAACTTCTTCTCTTTTTTTTCTTCTGCTCTTAAAGAAAATTATATTTTCCTGATGGCAGTGTTTTACGAAGCTTCAAGATTAAAAAAAATAATAAAAATAAGTAATCAAATTTCGTTTTTCAGAACTGTTTTTATTTTTACCCCAAATGTTAACTAAATGAATTGCACTTACTGTTGCCATTCTCTTTAAATTTAATTATACTATTAATAGTTTTGGTAGTTATTAACAGGATACACATAATATTGTATGTTTTCCACCTGAAAACACAATGCAATGTGCTTATCCTGTTAAGTAATTACTACGGCCTGCAAAATGCGAGCTAAAAAAAGTGATTATGCGTCGTGAATGGCTTTTTTACTTTTTTTGTGCTCTGATTTCAAATATGACATCCATCTTTCTCTGTAACATAAGAAATTTCCACAAAATGGCCTTAAATGTATGCGCAAAAAAGCCTAATTTGCATATTCGGGGAGAAAGGACATCTTTGAAAATATCTGTAAGTTTAATTTTTACAAACTATTTGATGCATAAAACTATTGGGAATGACTTGCAAAACATACTTTATGATTTTATAATAAACGAAACAGTTACCATTGTTTAGTCTATCCTTGCTTCTTGTGTGTTTTTAATGCTTAGTTTTCCTTTTCCAAAACGGGAGGACCGCATCATGGCTATTGACAATTTTCTCAATGATTTTATAAGAAACGAAACAATTACCATTGTTAGTCTATCCTTGCTTCATGTGTGTTTTTAATGCCTAGTTTTCCTTTTTCAAAACGGGAGGACCGCTTCATGACCTTTGACAATTTTCTCAAACCCTCTACCCAAGAGCAGCACACTTTATATGGAGCCCATGACTTATCCTGGTCATTAATTTTTACACTGAAATATGCATAGTATACTTACTCTCCTAAAAAAAGTTGTTATAATTCTTGAAACCTTCTTTACTCCAATTTCTCCAGAAATATAACAAAAGGAACCGTGGGAATTTAGTCCTTGCTGCCATTCAATATATTTAAAGATATTTTAAAACTTTTACATGAAAACTATAAAATTTTGTACCCTCATCTACCACGGAAGGATGCCATGTACAGATATAACAACTTTGTAGAAATTGTGTTAATCTGCACAGAATAGTTTCGGATCAAAGAGTGATTGAACAAAGAGAAGAAGTGTGAAATAAGGGAGAAGGATAGAGAAAAGTAAGTTATTCATCACTAGTGGTACCCGCACGGCTTTACCCGTAGTAGAAAATTAAAAGGTCATTTGGTTCGCCTGTGTATTTACAAATAATGGATGATGAATTTCTGGCCAATTGGCTATGATCATTCGCTCTCCCATTCCACGTCATGAAAATTTCGTTATTTATTCGTCCATCTTATGATAATTTTGCTCTGGAAAATGTTCTTAAAATTGAAATAGAAAAAGAACAAAATCGAATTTTCGAAAAATCGCTTCGAGGTGCACACTCCCATGCTACAAACTAACTGTGTGCCAAATTTCATGAAAATCGCCCGAACGGTATAGGCGCTATGCGCGTCACAGAGATCCAGACATCCTGACAGAGAGATTTTGAGCTTTATTATTAGTAAAGATTTCTAGTCGTATCTAGCTCTTATAAATATCCTCTTATGATAGCAACATTAATAAGGATTTTCAACAAGTTAGCTCTGGAGGTTAGAACTATTTTTGAGATAATTTTGGTGAAACAAAAATCTTTTAGACATGTTAATTTGCGAAGTTCTAACCATATAAAGGCTTTCGTTGAAAAAATTTTTCCGAGTAATGCTGAATAGTAGCTTCTACCAGAGCTATATCTGCAAAGACTTCTAGATTCTTGCTCTAAAGCAGATAAGCTTTTCTTCTACCATCAGTAGGTGAATGTGGGGCAAAGTGAAATTAGTTAATATACCTTTTTCAAAATTAGCAAGTTGAAAATTTTCTTTTGAAAATGAATGAATAAAATAATATTTGAATACGAAAATAAATGAATGAAAAAGAAAAACTTAATTTGAATTTTGACCTCTTGAATTCAAATTATGTTTTTCGCAATCACGAGTGTGTGTGTGTGTGTGTATGTACGCAAGTGTGTTTATGTGTGTGGGGGGGGTATATGTGTTTGTTTCTAGGAGGGTATGTGTATGTGTGTGTAAGCATGTGTGTTTGTGTCTGTGTGCAGGTATGAGTGTGTAGGTAGTTGTGTGTATGAGTGTTTGTGTGTGGTGGGGAATGTGTATATGTGTGTAGGCATATGAGTTTGTGCCTGTGTGCAGGCATGAGTGTGATGAGTGTGTGGGCAGTTGTGTGTAGGTGTTTGTGTATGTGTAGGTGTCTGTATGTATGTGTAGGTGTCTGTATGTATGTGTAGGTGTCTGTATGTATGTGTAGGTGTCTGTGTGTATGCATGTGTGTGTATGTATGTGTTTGAGTGTGTGTGTGTGTGTTAGTGTATGTGTGTGCATGTGTTAGTGTATGTGTGTGCAGGTGTATGTATTTGTGTGTGCGCGTATGTGTGTGTGTGTGTAGTTGTGTATGTATGCGGGTGTGTGTAGCATATGGACGCAACCTGGAGACGGTTTTCGCTATAGGAGCATCATCGTGAGGAGCCGATCGACGGTGATGCTGCATAGGGTGCTGGCGGGAAAATAAAATGATAGCACGTCAAAACAGTCAAGTGAGAACAATAAGCAATCATGATTGCTCAATAAATACATTAGCGAGTTATGAAATGAAGGAGCTGGAATGAGAGTTCTATAATAAATGAATCCGTAAGTTATTTTAAAAATGATTGAATAGGTAAACGACATTAACTATTTCACTTTGCCACGCATGGGATTGACTAATTGCAAAACGTTTAAAATAGAAATAATCTTGATAATATCTTGATTAATAAATAAATAACAGACCGAGTAACGGTCGGTCTCAATTAATAGTTAAAATATCAATAGCAAGAGCTTTATTATTTTAAAATACCAAAAATAGGTTTTGAATTTCAGCAAAATTTTGTGATATGGGTAATATTGTTAAAACAGAGTAAATATTTCGCCATTTCACCTTGCCCTACTTTCCCCTACCACTTATCTCTAGAATTTTAATTTTGGCAGTAAAATTTCTTTACTTCTAGGTGTACTTCAGGTGGAAGAAAAACAAAAAACGTAAAAAAAATAGTTTTAAAAAACTCTGAATGTTTTTTGAATTACCAACCAAACATGTGTGTGTGTGTGGGTATAGGCACACTCGATCCAGAAATTATAAAATATCATCGATGCTTAGTTTTGATCATATTTGTCTCAGTTTTTTTTTTTTTTTTACTCAGGAATAAAACGTGACTTACTACTAAAAACAATAAAACTCGAAAATAGAAAAATATCTGTTAATGGGTTTATTTATTGCTTTTCATATAATCTACACTAATTGATCCCTGAACTCAATTATTTTCTAGACGGCGTCAGGCTGCCGGACAACCACCGACAAACAGTATACCCCAACGGAACACTTGTAGTCCGGCAAGTGGAGAGGCTGGTGGATGAGGGGAAGTACACATGCACCTTGAGAAATAAGGAGGGAGAAAGTGCCAGAGGGAGTGTTTACATCACAGTCAGAGGTAAGAGCTTTATTAGATTTGCTGTCATAGGGAACGTCATGTTGACTCGGTATGAAAAAGTTTTATTGACTTTTTTCCTGATTTTTATTGTCATTTTATGATGGCAATCTGGCAAGGTTTCATTTTGTTTCCTACTGTAATTCTTTCAGACAAATCACATTGTAAACGCAAAGTCTTTCTTTGATTTCTAGAAACCAATTTATTTTATAATGTCAAATAATTTTACGGTGAAGATAAGTACTTGATAGTAATTTAAAAATATTTAATTTCAAACTTATTTTTCTTCATTATCAACCAATGCTAATTTACAAATGCGTTACTTAATAAAAGGAAAACATAAAATTAGTAGCATAAGCAATCATAAGGAACAAAATCATGGTCCTCTTAATTGTTTTCATGTTCAACATTAGTTAAACTTTACAATTAGGTTTTACAATATTAAGGGGGTCCGGGACACATTTTGAAAAAAAATTTTATTAAACACTTTAGAGTTTTGAAATATTTTGTACTGATTTACCATCTATTTAATAAGGAAAATCATAACATAAATGTTTAAAAAAAATTTTTTCAATTTAATTTGTTTTTTTAACAAAAAATGGGGTTGATTTAAATTGCTATAACTCAAAATATTCTTGGTCAATTTTCAATTTTTTTTCAAAAAATTATGCACAAATATCTAAATTTTTATTTTTATTCGGCGATTTTAAAAGTATTGATTCAATAAAAAATAAAAAATATTTGAAGAAAAATTTCGAAAAATTCAAAGATACTTTAAAAAAAAAATCATATTTTTTGCAGTAAACGTTTTTTTTTAATTCGCCGAATAAAAGTTAAAGTAAACTGTTTGAAAAAGATATGCTCCAAATTTCATTACTTTATCTTTATTGGTTCCTGACTTATAAGAGTTTGAATGCAAGAAATCGAGAAAAATTGCATCATGGAGAAAAATGGGTTTAAAGTTTTAAAGTTAATTACACAAGTTAGGTGCATGCAACAAGAATAACTGTATCTTTCGTTCTAATTAAGATAGAAACAATATTCAAACGTCCTTTTCAGCAGAAGAAAACTGAGTAATTTTTTAAATAATAATATTAAAAAAAAAAATTGCAAAATTTGACGATTTTTGTTCCCGGACCCCCTTAAACCTTTTACAGTAAATTATCTTCTTTATCAGTACTTTTAATAATAATTCATAATGTCTAATTACAGGAATTACCGAAGTTCAGATTTTAAATGCTTAAAAGCTTAGACTTAAAATTTTTAAAATACTGATAAAGTTAAAACCTAAAGCAGCAGGTCTTCAAACTTGAGATAAACTGCTGTGAATTTTTTCAAATAAGTAATATAATTTAAAATGTAGAAAAAAAACGACTACAAAACTGAAGACCTAACTACATGTGTGCATATTTTTATAAACAAAGAAGGGTTATAATGCAATACACCAGACAACCCAGTTATCACATCCAGAGACTATAGTTTCGATCTCAGCTCAAAGAGATAAACAGATGACGTCTGCCTCCCCCTCCCGCCCCCTTCCAAATCGGTTATTCACTAAACCAGACTGATGAGTTCTATTAAGAACTAATCTGGAGTCTATGGATGTGATAACCAGGCTGTCTGGTACATGGCATTTAGTTTTGGCTTCGAGGCAGTAACTTACTGCTAAAGTGTTATGATGCTTTAAATTATACAGGGTGTTCCAAAATCATCTTTACAACTTCAAAAATTCATAACTTCGAAAATAAACAAGATATTCATATTCTGTCTTTTGCATGTATTACTGCAACTAATAAAGTTTTTTCCAGTACACTTCAGCATGCGCAATATTGGTGGCCCTAAGCACTTCCAGTCTGCAATCAATTTCAAGCCAGGTACGCTGCATTAACTGTGGTTTCTATGAAGAAAAAAGGACCAATGATTTTGTTGTGAATAAGCAGCCCACACCACACATTAACCTTTGGGCTGTCTCGTTGAAGCTCGACTACTGCATGTGGGGGTTCAGAATCCCAAATTCGTTCGTTGTGGCGGTTTATTGTACCAGATACATGGAACACTGCCTCATCACTGAAGCACACCTTTTTCAAGAAATCTTCATCATGCTGAATACGTTGTAACATGTCTACGACAAATTCCGTACGTTTTGGTCGATCTGTTGGTAAGTGCCTGCAGCAACTGTACCTTATAGGCATACACAGGCAACTCTTTATAAAGAACCCTGTGGGAAGTGGTTGTAGGCATTTGGAGTTGCCTTGAAGCCTGACGAATTCAAGTTTTTGGACTGTGCTGGAATGTTTGCCGTGTTCGCTCCACAATTTCTGGACTTGAAAAAAAGCTTTATTAGTAGCAGTAATACATGCAAAAGACAGAATGTAAATATCTTGTTTATGTTCGAAGTTATGAATTTTTGAAGTTGTAAAGATAATTTTGGAACACCCTGTATTTGAAATAGATAAATGTACATTAAAGCCCTAATACGTACATATTTCTGAAATGTTTTACGCATTGATAAGGAAGTAAAATAATAATAATAATAACAACGCGGCATATCTTTTTAAGAAGACTAAACATTCTTCACATAACTGTTTCGCAATTAACATACAAATTACCAGCTCAACAAATCATCAAACCACTCACATCGTTCGATTAACACATTCTAGCGAAAATGCAAATCACATGCGGCCAATTCCAGTGTCTTACAGTGTTCTTCCTTGCAGTGCGGCCGGTAATAGAACCTTTCAATCTTCCCCCGTCGGTCCAAATGGGCCAGAGGCTGAGCATCACGTGCACAGTCATCAAAGGCGATCCCCCAATCTCTCTCCTGTGGCTGAGGGACGAGCAGGCGTTAAAGAAGGATGGAGACGTCAGAATCCACAATTTGGCAGATTATTCTTCCACCCTACTCTTTGATCCGGTGAAGCCGGAGCACAGAGCCAACTACACGTGCGTGGCGACTAATGAAGCCGGATCGGAAAGTCATAGCGCTGCAATGGTAATTCATGGTATGCATATTCATACGACTTGACAGTGATACATGTACAGTGATCTCTCGCTTATACGCGACCTCTGTTATACGCGTTTTTCACTTATACGCGTTTTTCTTACGGGCCCGGCCAGCGATATAGGGAAACAATGTTAACTCTTGTTCATTTATACGCGAAACCTAAAATGCACCTTTCACTTATGCGCGATAATTTTTTTTTTCAATTTTTAAGTTAAATCGCATATTTGCGCTTCTGTCTCTTGGAATGTATTGCACGCCTGGACTCCATTGTTCGAATTCTTCCAAACACGCGTTCTTTTTTGCACAAGTGAGCAATTGGGGTGGAATTAGTCTTGTGATTGACATCGAGAGGGGAGAACGAGTTACAAGCGAAAAGGTTGGCATCATTAAAAGTCGTGGTCAAGCGATAAGCATTGACGTTATCTTTCAAGGATCTTTTCATCCTCGTAGACTATAGCTTTGATCACGCGATTTTTTAGGTTTTGAGAAATTCGCTTACGTACTGTACAGTGTATAAAAATAACAGAACGTACAACTTCATTTTTTTAAAAATTACAATGCATAAACCGAAATTATGTGCATATTGATTCATTAATATTAGTAGTGTACTACAGTGGTGGACAAAATTATAGACTCAATTTTTTTTTAATTTGTTTCAATTACAACATGACTCGGTTTCAATTATTTTAATTGAAGTAAAGATGAATAGTTGAAGAAGTAGTTCTAAAATTAGTACATCTTATCAATTAAATTAAAAAATTCATTAAATTAGAAAATTTGAAAATTTAATATTTTATCATTACGTGAAACCTGGACAAAAGTATAAACTCAAAGGTAAAAAATCCAGGATTACGAGAAAGTTTCGTTCGAAAATGTTAATTTAACGCCATAGAATGTATAAATGTTGCCATCAGTGATTGCTAAAAGTTTTGTTTTTGGAAATTTATGAGAAACATATAAATGCACCGCTGGACAAAATTATAAACTCATTTTTTTTTCTCATTTTTTCAATCATAATTTAACTCAGTTAAAAATTTTTTGTTCCAGTAAAGATAAATAACTCTTTCAGCATGGTAAAGCAGAATTGGCATTTCTTAATGGAAGATAGAACGCTGAAGATTACCAATTAATACTGGAAGATCATCTCTTACCTTTTGCTCATCTGAATGCTGGAGGTAACTGGTTATTTCAGCAAGATAACGCGAGTGTACACACAGCGAAAAGTACAAAAGAATGGTTCAAGCGCTGGGGTATCAAAGTTATCAAATGGCCAGCTCGTAGTCCGGATCTTAATCCGATTTAAAATCTTTGGGGGGGGGGGGGGGGACCACGGTTCGCAAAGTTTATCATGATTGGCACCAGTACCAAACCACAGATGAATTAAAAAGGGCAATACTTTCAGCATGGAACCATATGCCACTGCAGCTGTTAGAAGCTCTTGTGAAATCTACATGACCAGCCGCATATTCGAAGTAATTCAGAAAACTGGGGGTCCAACTCGTTTTTAAAAGTTTGTAGTTTACACTAATGGCTAGATTTAATGCAGTGTTAATTTTTAAAACATTTCAAATATTGCTAATTTTTTTTTTTCAATTTATCCATGTTAACAGCAAAATTACATTTCCCAAAATCTATGCTTTTGTTTTACTGAAGTAATTGCAAATGTAACTTAATTAAACTGAAAAACAATTAAAAATTTTGTCAGCTTATAGTTGTGTTTATGCAGTATTGTAAGTTTGTAATTTTGTGATTCAGCATTGGTTCATTTTTGAATATTATATGATTAAGTTTTTGAATAAAATTCTACCAAACTGCAGAGTTTCTTACTTTTGAGTTGATACTTTTGTCTAGGTTTCATGTATTATAAAGATATTAAAGTCGAGATTTTTTTAATTAAATTATTTATTTTATAAAGTTTATGAGTTATACTGAATTTAGGACTATTTATTCAGTTATTTATCTTTGCTGGAACAAAAAGTTTTTTAACTGAGTTAAATTATTATTGAAAAAATGAAAAAAAAAATGAGTTTATAATTTTGTCCAGCGGTGCATTTATACGTTTCTCATCAATTTCCGAAAACAAAACTTTTAGCAATCAATGATGGCAACATTTATTCATTCTATGGCGTTAAATTAACATTTTTGAACGAAACTTTCTCGTAATCCTGGATTTTTTACCTCTGAGTTTATAGTTTTGTCCAGGTTTCACATAATGATAAAATATTAAATTTGAAAATTTTCTAATTTTATGAATTTTTAAATTTTGTTGATAAGATGTACTAATTTTAGAGCTATTTCTTCATCTATTTATCTTTACTTCAATGAAAATAATTTAAACTGAGTCATGTTGTAATTGAAACAAAAGAAAAAAAAAATTGAGTCTATAATTTTGTCCACCACTGTATAAGTATTACTATAACTGATGTAAACTTCTTGCATTTAAGCTTATTTTTGGGTTTTTCGCTTATGCGCGAATTTCACTTGTGCGTGAAAATTTCGTTGTCCCCCTTGGGTCGCGTATAAGTGAGAGATCACTGTATTCCTTTGCATTATTTTTTATATCTTGATTGGATTCAGCAAATGAAATTCAAAATAGTCAAATGTTATGATACGTGCAGTTTAACCCGTAACAGGGGAGATGAAAAAGTAAGACGTAACACGGCACGTGAGGTCTCAGAGACCGCTCTACTTTCATGTTTAAATAAAAAGAAAAATTAATTTGAATTTTGACATCTTGAGTTCAAATTATGTTTTTCGCAATCACGAGTGTGTGTATGTAGGAGTGTGTGTTTGTGTGTGGGGGGTGTGTGTGTTTGTGTGTAAGGGGTATGTGTATGTGTGTAGGCATGTGTGTTTGTGTCTGTGTGCAGGCATGAATGTGTGGGTAGTTGTGTGTATGTGTGTGTATGTTTTTGTGTGTGTGTGTGTAGGTGTCTGTATGTACGCGTGTGTATAGGGGCATGTGTGTGTAGGTGTATGTGTGTGTATGTGTTTGTGGGTGTAGTTGTGTATGTATACGCGTATGTGTAGGATATGGACGCAACCTGGAGACGGCTTTCGCTATAGGAGCAGCACCGTGAGGAGCCGGTCGACGGTGATGGTGCGGAGGGTGGCGGTGGGAAAATAAAATGATAGCACGCCAAAAACAGTCAAATGAAAGAAATAAGCAATCGTGCTTGCTCAAAAAAAAAAAAAAATCGTGTAATTAAGATATATTCCTGTAAATTCTCTTAAATATTCTCTGCACTTTTGTTAGCACGGGGAAAAAAATATTTTTGAATTTTGAACTAAAATATCTTTTTCGAGGATATTTAACAAATGCCTAAAGATTTTTCGAGAGAAAAAAATGCTGCAGTAAATAATTTATTATTCGTAATAACAATAAATCCGTTATCAATTAATGATTTTATTTTAGTTGTTTAATATGTACAGGACATTTTAATAGCAAAACATTGATTATATCACGTTACGGGAAAATTTTGACAGCCCTTTAACTATCAGTATTTCACGTCGTATTTCCAGGAATATTTCAGCCTTTATTGTCCTTAGAACATCATTGCGTAACTTTTGCAAACATTTCAAACAATTCTCAACTTCATCTGGAATATTTTGCATTTCTTCCGCATAACGCGTATAAGATAAATGAACCTATATCGGCGGTTTTAACGTTAAGAGCCATGTCTACTACTGCCGAAAATTGTAACACTGAAGGAGAGGTGCGGTCTCACAGACCGCTTCTAAAGAATACAATGAAATATAAACCAGATGCACTTGCCTAAAAATGCTGATAAGCAAAGGAGGTGTTCAAGGTCACAAAACAGAAAGCCATTGAGAAAAACCATTCAATCGGACTGAAAATAAAATAGGGATGTTGGGATGAACTTTTGAGCGGTCTGTGAGACCGAACCTCCCCTGTTAAGCGTGAATAAAGTTTTGATTAAACAAACAGAATGTCACTATAGTCTGACTACCGGTGAGATGGAATGGTAAACCTCTGGTTAACAGGCGGAAATAGAAGCATCTATTACTTTTCAGGGATGCAAGTTTTTTGTGTGTTCCTTTTAATGAAGCTGATTTAAATAAAATTGCTAAAGAGCGTGCATTAAATTATTATTTTTCCCTCTCTTTCAGATAGACTCGTCTTAGCTGGACGATTGCCATTTCCGTATCATCCGTGGGCAGACTGCAACTTGATTTTTTTTTCAGCTATTGAGCAGGGTTTGTTGATTAAAACGTGAAAACTCACTCCAGTTTTCGAAATAGATTGATTGATCATAGAATTTTATTTGTCAGAGAGAAAACCATACCTTCGTCAAACCAAAAATTCTGAATTCGCAAAAGAATTTTAAGTGCTTGTTTTGATGTTCCGATATTCCTCCAAAGACATTTTCTAAATAATTGTTCTCATAATTTCCACATTTGCTCTCCTATTTCTATGGAGTTTAAAAATCAGTATGTGCTTTTGCAAAGTAGCTTTGATTATGATTTTCGTAAACATTTTTTCCCGTCTAAATCTTTCAGAGGTGATACATAACTGATGTAATACATAACTTTTTGATTTATCGTTAAAGATTTGGACTTTAAAAATAGTAATGAAATTATTTTTCGCTTGTGTCATGAAGTCTTAAGTAACGTACATTAAATCACCGGCTGTTTTTTTTTTTTTTTTTTTTTTTTTTTAACACACTAACATTCGTATGTCTAAATGTCACCTCAAACACCCCTTGAAGTCTTTTTTCAATTACCAGCCTATTTCGAAAGTAAGTTATCGAATCAAACTACTACAGAGGTTCGCACACCGCTTAGAAAAACCAAAAGGAAAAAAAATCTTATGTTATTGAAAGGAAAAATTAATTACTTTGACTTAAACTAAATATCGTAAATTTTTATGCTGGAAGCAGTCTTTATCACATCTTACACATAATACTTAACAGCAAATCTGCCTTTTTTTTCTCAGCAAGGCAAAACTAAAAAAAAATCACTTGAAACAATTAAGTTTTGTAAATGTTCAGCTTCCATTATAAAAGCCATAATTTAAAAGCTCATTTCCAATAATATCACTCCAAAATGTAACTATGTATGTTTTAATACTCTTTGTTCATCAAAAAACGCCTTTTTTTAACTGCTGCTATTTTTGTGGAAAAACAAAAAGAATAATTATTAAAATTACGATCCCACTAAATTAAAAAACATTATTTGCTCTTTTCCTATCATGAGCTAATGGTTATTTAATAGCTTCTTTCGGGGTCAAATTATAAGAATGCCAAATTATTCCTCATATATAGAACCAGAGACAATCAATGATATCATCATAAATTTATCAATATTAAGTTATTTTAGAAAGTCACAAAAAAAAAAAGTTCTGCTACGTGAGATATTTCTACTTTAATTGGGTCAGATATGTAACATAAAACGAAACTAAAAAGTTAAGATACCGTTATCAAACTCGCATATCGTGAGCTTGCAGATTATCTTATGATGTGAAAAATGAAAATTCCACCCAAAAACTTTCACAAAAAAGTGCTAATAATGACGTTTAATAGTTATTTAATGCATCTAAAAATGACTTTTTTTTTCATCATATCCAGTCGACTTCAAGTTTTCTTTTCTGCCTTACAGTACCCCCACGGTGGAAAACAGAGCCGAATGATGTCGACGTCATCAAGGGGCGGGGCGTCATGATAGACTGCGAAGCCGAAGGTTTTCCGCCGCCGCGATTAACGTGGAGAAAAGCTGAAGGTTTGTTTTTCTCATTAGAAGGGACTCTTTATGTCGTAATGTGTCATAAATTCACATTAGTGTCTTCGCGAAATATCATGAGTGAACGAGCAAACTGATGGTAATGACAAAAATAAATGTCTGGTAAAAGTAGAAAGTCACTTTTGCAATGTACTCTGTACTTTTTGTTCCTCTGTATTAATCCTTGTATAACAATTTTTTACTGCAGCCAAGTCACTTAGGAAAGACAAAGTTAATCCTTTGTGGCTCTTTTCATACTATTCAGTTGTGCGTAAAAAAATTAATTTTCGATTCTTATATTCTCACGAGTCTTTACTTCGTATATTTGGATAAAAATCCAGGAAGAATGTAATGCATATTTAATCCTGTATGCATGATGAATGGATATTGAGGCTTTTGAATTTTCGTAAAAAATGTGAAAATGCAAATGCCACAAAAATTTATTCAGTTCGTTTTATAGCATCAAATAAAACGCGAAGCTCTGTGCATTCTTTAAACCTTATGATCTTATTTCTATATTTGTGTATACGTTTCTGTAGCACCTACTGCTTTTGCAAGTTTAGGAACATTGAGCTTTCGGCCTAGATTCTAGAATATCTAGTTTTTCTTTGTCTTTTCTTTCTGTTTAACTTTTTTTCTTCTGAAGAATATAAAATAAACAGAACAGTAACTTTTCCTTCAATATAAAATCACACATTTATTATTACTGTTCAAATCCCTGTCGAATAATTTGGTTGATTAGGAGAGTAGTTTCCAGTGACCACAAAAAATAAATATTTTTCAACATGCTAATTGTTTTTACTAACTTAGGAACTTTAACCTTTTAACTTAGACCCTATAGCTAGTTAACTAATATCTAGTTTTTCTTCTTTGTCCTTTCTTTTTCTTCTTTTTTTATTTTGGTAACATTATTTTTTTGTAGTTAAGAATATAAAACAAACAGGACAGTAACTTTCTCTTCAATATCCTTACTCTTTATACAAAATAGCACTTATATTATTACTGTTCTATTTCCTGTCGAATAGCATTGTTTATTAAGAGAATATTTTCTAGTGGTCACAGAAAAAAGAAAGAAAACAGACTATGCAGTATTCTAAAATAGCATATAACTCCTAGTTTTAACGTTTTCAGCATGTTTACACTAAAATTGCGTAGAAGAAGCATTCCAGGGCATAACGTGAAAGTAAAATCAAAATCAATTGGAACCTACTACATGATACAATACGACAACGCCCTTTTTAAGATGATACACATCGAGAAGTTCTCCTGATGCCGCAAACAAGAGGGGGAGGGGGACAGTGAATTCTTGCGACAATTACTCACTTTGGCTGATTAATTTTATTGAGTTTATTTGCGGAGGATCCTAAACAGGCTATTGTAGCCAAATTATTTTCGTTTTGTGACATTTTTCGAAAATGAGAAAAACAGTCGCGTCTAGGAATTTGCATGGGTATGTGTGCATTGAGTAGAAAAACAAAACAAATGGACGTTCATCACTCAAACACTCAAAACTTTGCTCACAAAAATCTCACTCCCCTTCTCATTTTCCAATCTCATTTAATAGTCCTCACGACATAAACTCTCTCAATTAAATGACAAGTGTGCGAAATTTACAGTCTTATAATTATAATGATGAAATGCTTATAAGTCAATGCAAATTAACTAAAAAGTGTAATATAAAAAATAACTGTTAAATAAAAATCTTCTAATCCGACTACGTTAAAACCAAAAAACAAAGGAAAAAACAATCCCAGTAGTTTATAATGTTATTATTAAGTGCTAATATATATAACTACACCATTGAAATTGTTTTGTAATCGATTCACTCAGAAGACAAATTCAAAAGCAGAATAGATGGATCAACAGTCGGTGCCCATTCCTTTTTGACCATTAAAGCAACCTCGTAAAACATGAATGGGCCTCGACTGTTGACCCTTCTATTCTGCTTTTGAATTTATGATTTGTCTTATGCTTGTATCGATTATAAAACTATTTCAATGGTGTAGTTATTCAGTAGTATTTAATAACATTTTAAACTACTGGGCTTTTTTTTTTCTTTTTCTTTCTTTCTTTCTTTATTTTTTTTTTTTTTTTTTGGTGTTTACGCTCTCGGGGGTTTTTGTTTTTATTTAATATTTTTTTTTCCAAGAAAATACTGCGAACCGGGACTAGATTACTTAATCTTCTAGTTTTAAGCCTGACATATTCTGGATGAATTATTTCTTTCTAAGCCGCTATTCACATTTGCTTGACAGCCGACATAGTGGTGCCAACACTTATGCGTATGTCTTGTACTCCTAAAAGTACAGGTTCGAACCTATTTCCAGTTCACGAAGTTTCAAATTGTGGAAACCTGACAGCGTCCATGTCGCTTGTCGCATGATGATGTCAAATAGTCGTTTGGATTTGAATACTCTTGGTAAATTGAAACTCCTACAGCAGTTTTACATCGTAAGAGCTCAGCTGCCTCGATCTGGTAGGGAAACTAAGCAATGCAACTATCGTGGTGATGGCAGTCACTGATAATACAGACATATGGAAAAAATGGTTGCCTGTCGCAGGTGTGTGCACTAAGTCTACGAATGGTCAGTAATCACTACGCAGCCCTAATACAAACAAACCAACATTGTTTCGATCAGTCAACCAATTCATCCATACACTTTTTAAATTCAACTTTGGGAATGTTCTTTAGCCCTATCTCTTCTGCTGCTTGAGTGTTTAAAACATCATCTCAAAAAGATGCTTTGCCACTCATATTTCATTCCACCCCTAAAATTAACTATAATATATATTTTCTTATGTTTATTTTCAGATAACATTATATATTTTAGATAACATAATATACATTTTGGTTAGTATATGTATTTTTAGATAACAAAGTGTATTTATATTGCCTTATCTTATTTGTACGTTAAATTTTTTACTCAAATTGTTAAATACCAACATACTAGAAAATAGTTATCTTATTGTGTATTTTCATAACGTAAACTAAAACGAGTAGTAATGTAAACTACATTTACTCAACGTTGATAATTTAGATGGATTCATTTTTATTATTTCATAAATTTACACATTTTTTAAATCATTACCAGGCGTTATTAAACAAAACTAATGTAGTCAACAACAAATCATCGCCGCACACACTCATGAACTTGTTACTTCACAAATTCATCCTTCATTTATATTATATAAAAAATAATTTTAAAAAAATCTTCAGTAAAACAGTCAGTTCCGTAGCACATTTTCATTCACTTTATATTGTTTCTGTAAAGACTGAAGTTCAGATATGTTTAAATTCGCTGTTTCAGTTATCATTGCATTTGCTTTACCAAAACGAAATCGTTCTACAACTTCAAGAATATTTTGATGTCAAAAACCAAATAAACTTTTCTCATGAATTTCACTTACTTAACCGCTGTCTAAAAACAAATATTTAACAATAATATAAAAAAACCCTAAATACAGTAATTGTAATGTTTGTAAGGTATTAATGTAACAAGGAGGAAAGAACATCATGAATAAATGTATCTATAGTAACCTTTTAAAGCAAAGAAAAAAAACAAAAATAAAAGAAGGACTTGGACACTAACTTAATGACAGTAGAACAATCTACATTAGCTAAATTATAATTTGCCAACATTCTTCTCACCATTGGCTTAATTCTTATATAAAAACGAAACTTTAACAAAAAAAAAAAAATCAAACACAATCATTAAAATGTGTTAAGAAAAAAAAAACTCATAAATTAGTTTGTGTGTATAAACCTTGAACAGCCAATAAAATTAAAATTTGGACGGAGGATTTGTCATCATTATTCATATCAATCATTTAAACTTCAACACTTCGGTCTTCGTATACCTAGAATTACGACGGTGGTCATTTTGACCCCCGGAAAGAAATCTGTGCAGTTTCCCACATAATGGTATATTTTTGCAAAAATTAGTTTAAAATAAACATAAACATATTTATTAATTATGCAGTTTATTTAAATCATATATATATTTTATGAATATGTTATAAGTTATTTTTAAAAAGTTTAAAATACCCTTTAAATAATCAGTGCTGTTTCAGTTGCATTTCAGAAACTAGGGGCTAATAGCCCTTTTTACGTGCAAAAACATAATGAATGCTTCAAACTCTTTCAATATTATATTCTAAGAGGCATTTTTGAATTGGTGCTCTGTTTCAGCATCAGTAAAAGTATTTTCATGTTTTTTTTTTAATCTCAAAAGGGTTAAAATGACGCCTGGCCACTCTTTTAGCTATCATCCTTTAATTTGGGTTTAAAAAAAAACAATCTTCTTGAAAACTTTTTATTACTACACAGCACAATTATTTATGAAGAGTCAAGGAGGGATTAAGCTTTTTATGAAGATTTGGAGGATCAGTTAGTAAAATATTTTGCTTGGGGTCATAATGACCCCTTCCGTAATTATAGTGTTACCAAACTATCAAACATATTCATTGAAAGTGTAAATAGAGAAAAAAATAGCAAGGCGTGAAAAAAATTTCACTTTAAAAAACTTTTCACAGCTAATATAGCTATTATTTTTACAAATTTGCATGAAACTGTCTCCATTATTGCACTTACACCATCTCATCCTCTCTACATTTTTCAAAACGTGTTCCAACTTATGTTTGCAATTATTTTTCAGGAACTGTTCCAGAAAGTTATAAACCAATCAGCAGCAGTTCCCATCTTCATGTCTTCGAAAATGGATCGCTCACAATTTTGGATGTCGGAGAAAATGACGCGGGATATTATCTCTGCCAAGCGTCGAATGGCATCGGATCAGGATTGAGCAAAGTCGTTAGTTTAACAGTTCACGGTATGAATGATAATATTCTAAATCACATCTGAAAAGTGTCCTCGGTTGATAATTATAATTCCACTCAAAATAGAGTGGTTGTTTGTTTATTTATTTTGAAAGAACCTTTACTGCTTCGATTTTATTATAACTAAAAACGAGCTGATACGTGCATCACATGACTTCCTTTTACTCCAATTTAAAGATAATAGTGCCTCAGAGTGGGCAAAAAGACACTTTAAATACTTTCATTCCAAGTCTGTTGCAAACCGAAGCAGAAAAAACGTTTTATACAGATAAATTTTCCAAATTTTGGCATTTTTAATGGGATTCAATGGTTAACTCTCTAAATATGGCTAAATTGAAATCAAATTTTAAAAAACGCCAAATTCGTCGCCAAGTTGGCGACAAAACTTGGCGACCAAAAGTTTGGCGATACATTGCCAAGTGTTGGTCAAATTATAACACCGCTTGAGTTTACATCGAAATTAACAATGATTTTACCTCAAAAAGGTGAAAAAGACCCCCTTTGGAACATCCGAATGCAACCAAAACAGAAGGTGCACAACTAGACCCCCCTTGCATTCTATGTACCAAATTTCAACTTTCTAGGACATATCATTCTTAAGTTATGCGAGATACATACAAACATACACACATACGCATATACGCACATACACACATACATACTTACATACAGACGTCACGAGAAAACTCGTTGTAATTAACTCGGGAATCGTCAAAATGGATTCTTCAGGTGTCTATACGTTCTTAGGCATGTGTTCACGTGTGGTCGGGTTGAGCAAAAGAATCAATATTCATTCGGGGGCGAGCAAAATGGAAATTAAGGCCGATTTTTGAGTGAAAAGTTTTTCGCGAATACAATACTTCCTTTTTTGCAAAAGGAAGTAAAAATAGTGTACATTTCAGTATTTGAATTTGCTCTAAACCATTTGCATAATTTTGTTATAAACATCCATTCTCACAAAGGAGGCTCATTTTTTCAATAAAGATTGAAACATGATTCTGATGTTAATCGAGGGTGCTAAATGCGGTGGTGGGTCTAATTTGTCACAATTGTCCCGTGATATACGCGATTTATATAGCATATAGCGTAGAACGATATAGCGTATAACGATATACTTCAATATCGATTCAATGACAAGTCTCGGTGTATGGGTCAGGATACAGAAAATTTACAGGCACCTTTTAAATATAAGGACTAAATTGGGACTACTTCATTCATAGCCATCCAATTTAATGTAAAAATTGAAAACTTATGCGTTATTTACGAAAATTTGACCACTTACTAGTGGAAAGCTTCATTAGAGTTGCATTGCAAACTAAAACTTGACCACGGAGAGATGGCAGATGATCTTGAAGCGGAAACCTCATTTGCAGCATTTGTAACAGGTAGAATCAGGCAGAAAGCACCGAGTAGTAAAGGTGCGCCCTTTTCGCTGATCCTATCTGTTAAAAAAATTTTAAAACAGCTTATTACAAATGATACAAATGACGTTTCCGCTTCAAGACCATTCGCCATCGCTCCGTAGTCAAGCTTTAATCGGAAACGCTCCGAGTAAGCTAACATCTACAGAGGATCTGTGTTTCGTTTATTCGCAGCATTCCGTGAAATATATTTCAATCGCTTATATCTCGAAAACGTTAATGTTTGAAAAAATTAGACAAGTGCGTATCGTTCCCTTGTCAGCCTAGCGATATTAAGACTTTCGGAGTGTACGCATTTATATATGTTCCTAGGGGCTTGAAGCCCTTGATACTTATTTTCTACTTATTTTAAATTACGTACTCTTTGTATTATAATAATGCTATTTTGTAGTAATAACTTTCTACACTTTTTAGTTAGTCATATGCCGTGCAAATATAAATTCCTCATTCCAATTTACAAATGATCGTTGACAAAATGTTTTCGTTATCTTAAAATTGTAACTCAAAAGGGAGGTTTGAAAAATCATAAGAATGACTGTTTACATTCATTCCGTTTTACCGTTGACAAAATGTTTTCGTTTTCTAAAAATATAACTCAAAAAAGAGGTGTAAAAAACATACACTGTTGAAAATTCAGCAAACTTTTATGGTAAATATTACTGTAAAGTGGAGTGTTTACAGTACAGAAAAAACATTACAGTAAATTGTACCGAGAAAGATAAACGATTGCAGCTCCAATTGATACACCACGTGACTTACAGTGCGAAGCAGATATCACCGTATTTTCCTTACTCGATGCGTCCCAAGTCGTATGGTGTGCAGCAAAGCCGCCTACCAATTTAAAGGTCTAGAGATCGAACCAGCTTTTAGCATTTTTTTTAACTCTCGTTTATTCTACCGTAAAATTTTACAGTAAAATAGGATTATATGGTAATAGCTACTGGCAACATGGATGCAAGTAACGTTTACCAGTAACGTTACCAATACTAGCCAGTAACGTTAAAATTTCAGGATTATTTTTAACAGTGTAAGAATGACTGCTTACATTCTTATAAGTCAACTATGGTTCGCAAATAACCAGTAAGCGGTGCATGTAGTTTAGTTTATAAATTTATTTAGCCCTCAATAGTTAGCCCCCCCCCCCTCGTGGAACGTAAGTGATGAGGTGAATATATGTAACTTCAAAATATATGTCTTGTGTGCTACAAGCAAAAAAAAAGAAAAAAAAAACGAGAATTTTTCAATATTTATCAAGTTAACTACTCATGACTCGTTTTGTAAACGCTATGTATCCAAAAAGTATACACGCAGAACGATAAAAAATATATGAAAATAAACATACTTATTTAAATTTGCAATTGCGTTTACCAGGTGATAATACGAGTTCAGTAATTTTTAAATGGCAACAAAACAAGAAAAGCAGTTTTTTTTTTTTTTTTGTGTGTGTGTGTGTTAGGTCCTATCAACGTCCAGTGTCGTCCTGGTAATGCCCTTTGTTATTTATATAGAAGAAAAAGCGCACAATTGACTATGGGTTAAGACAACTAAGGGTATGACTTTAAGTACAAAATTACAAGTTAACTACATTGTTTTTTGATTACCTTACAGACCGGGAAAATAATCTTACTGCATTCAAATCTAACTTATTCTGGTTTGTTACGTCTTTGCTATTTGGCTTTAAAAAACATAGGTGAACTCACAACGTGATCTAAGAATGTAAAATAACAATGTTTAAAAATTAAAACTATTGCAATGTTTTCATGTCTTGCCAGCCAAGTGTTAGTGATTACAGAAGGCCAAAAATAAGTGAGTGAAATAAATTATTGTTTATCTTTTAAAGCGTCAACTTGTAAAATGCAGAGGTCAAGGGTTTTCCGAGAACATTAGTTTCTGCTAGTAGGTACCTCTTTTCGAAACTCGATTTCAAACCTGTATTGGAAAACATTTCTGTAGTTACGATTGAATAGCAGCTGTGATCTGCTACTCAAAATTATTTAAATTGTGACAGACGGACTTATGGTAGTTCACTGCAGTTTGACGTAATCACATGATAAGGTCAAGTGAGCTAAATCTGGTGATAGAGAAAGCCATGAAACTGAAAGTCTCAAGCATTTCTTGGACACTTTATACTAAATATAATGATCATGAATTGGTGTAATACTTTAATTAAGCCTTTGTTGTTTAAAAAAGTATATTTAAAGACAAAAGCCATCTTTTTATGCCAAATTTAAAACCCAAAACGTGTTTAAGGACACAAATTAAGGTGATTTTTTTTCCTCTTCGGTTGAGCAGCGCATCTTTTTGCTTGATTAGAGTTAGAAACTAAGTTAAAAATCAAAACTCAACTTCGGAGTTAAATTTATGGGATATTGTAGGTAAAACATTAACTACTAAACTTTAAGAGACGAAAAAAATGCATATACCATCTTGTTTAAAACAAAAATAATAAACTGAAAACTTAATTTCCTTACGGGTTTAAAATATTAAGTTTATTTATCTTAATATTAAGTATATTATATTGAGATATTAAACTGTTTTTATACTTATTTAAATGTGCGCCTAAAAAACTATTATAATTTTTTTCCTCAAAAAATAACGAAGCTCAAAAGCTTTTTAAAATTTTATTTCACAAAATACAATTTTTGCTGCATAAATAATCTCTAATTAAAATAATTGTCC
This sequence comes from Uloborus diversus, assembly GCF_026930045.1. Lineage (NCBI taxonomy): Eukaryota > Metazoa > Arthropoda > Arachnida > Araneae > Uloboridae > Uloborus > Uloborus diversus. The sequence continues at coordinate 4,757,106 of NC_072735.1, forward strand.
CAGTGGATTGGTTATGAGTGTCTGGTACTTTTTAAGTAATGTTATTAAATTAGTAAAAATATATTAAAAATTAACTCTTTTATTTAATTAATTTGTTTCTAACGCCTTTAATTACATTGAGATAATATACTTTTTCAAAAAAGAAAACACCATATTTTTTGCTTTGCCTTTGAAGTAATGAAATATTATTTGTTGACAAGACTAAGATTAATTACACTTACATTTATTTTTCACGAGCAATAAAACGTGTTTGAAAAAAAAAAAATATTCACTTCGCATTATTATTATATTTCAAATATTTTAATTAAATTGCTCCTGATTTTGTTTTTATTTTCTTATTAAAAGTTAATTAAAAATATATCTGATTTAGTATAATAGATGGCTACTTTATACAAGACTTTGAAAAAAAAAGTGTTCAGAACCAAACATTTTACATTCATTAAGATTTTGTTCAGAGAGTTATATCTAAGATATTAACTCAAGCATAAGGTTTATATTTAGTTTAAGTGAGGGTGTTTCGTTTCAGATATATAAGCTGTCATGTATTCAGAGTAGAGATGAAAACAGTTGGGAAAAAACCAAAAAATTTCGGAAAAAAAAACGTTTTTTCCGAAGGGGTTTATTTCCACTCCGGAAAAATTGAAAAAATGATTTTTTTCAACTGTTCATGAAGTTTTAATTGAAATTTTCAGGAAAAAGTGATTAGAAATTTTCATACTTAAATTCTGATGCAGTTTCCTTCCTCCACCCCCTCCTTGTATGTCAAAATACTGTCTATGATAATGCAAGTTGTTGTATGATAATATAATTTGCATATACATCAAAAAACATTTAATACGTTTTGGAAAAAAAGTAAACTAATATCCTTAGTGAAGAATTTACTTTGGATACTCTTTCCTTTTGGGACTTTAAAAAGCATCCAAAAGAGTAATGGACATGCTGAAAAGTATACCGGTTGAAAAATTCCAGCGCTGGTACCAACAGTGGGGAAAACGCCTCCATCGGTGCGAAACTGCCCAAGGGAACTAGTTTGAAAGCAGTGTTGCCAGATTGGGGAAAATTCCCCCCCCCCCATGAATTTTCCCCCCGGAAGAAATTTCCCTCGGAATGCTTCGGAATTCGCATTATTATTCTGCGTGAGCAACTAGTTGATAGGTGAAAAAGGTAAAAATAAGTGTGATGAAGAATGTTCTTGGATAAATATATACAAAAATCATAGTTCAAATGTACATACAGAAGCAGAGTAGTAAATGCGAGCAGAAAAAAAAAATATTTGGTTATTTCTTATCTTTTAGTCAGGCGCTGGTATTTATGACTTGTGGCACCCGCACGGCTTTGCCCGTAGTAGAAAATTAAAAGGTCTATTGGTTTCCCTGTATATTTACAAATAATGCATGATGAATTTCTCGCCAATTGGCTTGCCCACGCTACAGTTCCATGTTATGATAACTTGGTAATTTACTCGTCCATCTTATGGTAATTTTGCTCGGGAAAATGTTCTTAAAATTGGAATAGAAAAAGAACAAAATTAAATTTTCGAAAAATTGCTTAAACGTGCACACCCCCATGCTACAAACTAATTCTTTGCCAATTTTCATGAAAATCGGCCAAACGGTCTAGGCGCTATGCGCGTCAGAGCGATCCTGACGATATCCAGACAGAGGGACTTTCAGCTTTATTATTAGTGAAGATAAAGAAAGATAAAGAAGACAAAAAAAAGGGGAGGGGGGAAATGGGAAGAAAAAAAAAGTTGGGGAATTTTATAAGAAAATTTAGCTATTTGGGGGAAAAAAAAAATTTTCAAGAGACAAAAATATTAGAGGGAGTCGATTCATTTTATGAAAATATTAGTGGAAAAATAATTTTTGAATTTGGGGAATTTTAATAGAAAACATCGTTTTTTGGGGAAAAGTTGAAAGGGAATTGGGGAAATATGGATTTGACCATCTGGCAACACTGTTTGAAAGGGATAACATTAATGTTTGAAAAAATATTTTTTGTAAAAAAAAAAAAATCAGTCTCATTATTTTCTGCCATACCTCGTAGACAGCTCATTCCTAACTTCAAATAATTTATAAGTAGGAGTGAACATTTTAAGCAGTTTCAACATTATTGAATCACAACATCACAAAAATCACAACCCTGTACATTTATTTCTAACTGATAAAAAATATTTGGGGAAACATTTCTTGTGCAGAGAAACAATTAACTCTTAGAAGGCTGAGTATGTTATTTACAGCAATACATTACCACAACAATTACTCCAGGCACTGAGGATTAAAGTGAAAAACTAACGTAAAGCATGACGTCTCAAGAAAATACAGTATATAGCTATTTCAAGGCTACAGTGGAGTCTTTTCATCAATGTAGAAAAATCACCACAAAACCACAAAGTCGTGAGAGAACGTAACGTCAACCACGTGGAATCGTGGTTAGTTTTTTTCACTGATGAAGCTCGACGATTCTCACACGACTTCTCTCACGACTTTGTGGTTTTGTGGTGATATTTCTCTCGACGACTTCTCTCACGACTTTGTGGTTTTGTTGTGATATTTCTGTACTGATGAAGAGGCTTCGTTGTAACCTTGAAATAGATATATGCTGTTATTTTTCGAGAATTTATGTCGTATTTATGTTGGGTTTTCACTTTAATCAATTTATTGTAGCACAAAGCTTATTGTGACCATTTTCGTTTACTTCGGGCACTTTTAAATAAAAATTGCTAAAAAACAAATAAAATATATATATTTTTTTTAAGTTATCGGGTCTTTATCAAAAATCGAACAAAGAGGTGCGACAACTCTATCGAATGTCAGATTTCATTTTTTACGCCTCTTCCCGGGAAGTGCACCACCCAGATATACTTAAACAAACATCTTGTATTATTACTATAATTATAATTATGGATATTTTATAACGGCTTTTATGTACTTTTAATCTTTTATATGTTTATTTCAGTTGCTGCGCATTTTACTAATAAATTCCACGCCGAAATTGTGAAGAAAGGTCAGGATGCCAAGTTGTCGTGTCAAGCATTTGGGGAGAGACCGCTAAACGTTTTGTGGACAAAAGATCGGCAAAATTTAAATACAAAAATAATGAACAGGTATCTTACTTTCTTTCAGTTGTTATAGCTAAGCCATATCACATTTTAATGCGCTCCACTGCCCCTCTGTGAAGATTCTTAAGCAAAATTAATTCACTCGTCGTGTAGCTTTGTGCTTGAAAACCAACATGTTTCCATAAAAAGGGTTTTTTTCTCTCGTTTGTTGTCGAAATCATAACAATATTATGTGTGCGTTTGTAAAAAAAAAAAAGCATTATAATATAGCACATTATTTCTTAATGTACAGGGTGTTTCAAAATGAATAGCGGGGTTTTAACATGTTATAATATTTATTACACCAAACTTACAGCCACAAGTGATATATCAAATGAAAGAGAAACTCAAACAGGTTTTTTGTTTGTTGGCATCAGTGCGCATGCGCGCGGAATGTTTCTGCTGCAATCCGCTAGAAAGCGCTTGTAGCAAATATGGCGACTAAAGAACAGAAAGCGTTTTGTGTTTTACAGTTTGCAAAGACGGAATCTGTTGTTACTGTGCAACGTGCGTTCCGGATTAAGTTCGGTTGTGATCCACCAGGTGATAACAACATTTGTAGATGGAACCGCTGGATTGACCGTAAGAGGCCTAATGACAGGGCTTGTTTCACATGGCCTCCACGGTCACCCGACCTAACGCTGTATGATTTCTATCTTTGGGGTTTTATTATGGAGCGTATGTATGTGCCTCCACTGCCAGCCGACCTTTCCCAATTAAGGAACAGGATTGAAACAACTGTCGCAGCAATTACTAATGAGACACTCATCAAAGTTTGGGAAGAACTCGCATATCGTCTTGACGTGTGCCGAGTGACGAATGGTGCTCACATTGAACACTTGCAGGCTATTATGTAAAACTGTTTGAGTTTCTCTTTCATTTGATATATCACTTGTGACTGTAAGTTTGGTGTAATAAATATTATAACATGTTAAAACCCCGCTATTCATTTTGAACACCCTGTATTTATTTATTCTTACGTTATGCTAGTCTTTCTCACTTCTATTTTAAACTTTCTTTTTACAATATAGGATACACACTTTCACCATTGAGTATTTTTAATTCTTATTTAAATTTGAATTTTCAAAATTAAAATTCAAAAATAATGCCCATTTTATGTTGATCTATCAGCCTCCTCTCTTAGACTTTTTTCTCATTTATAGATCATGACTACCACCCTATTCCTTTAGCGGATGCACATTTCTTAAATTTTATGAAAACATGCATATATTTCCATTGCATTAGTTATTATTACGGATACTCATATTAAACCGCAGGGAATGAACTTAGCGCCAAATATATACTTTCTTAAAAATACATTTTTTTACTTACTTTATTTTCATTTACTTTATTTTAAAATATCTTCATACATATACTTTTAAAAATAAGGTTGTTAAAACTTGATATTTGTAGCTTATTTTAATTACAATTTCTGACTTCATTTTTGAAATAACTAGGATAGTTGTTTAATAATTGTTATAATTTTTTTTTACTAACTTTTAAATTTGATTTCGGAAAAAAAAATTAATTCATGACTGTACAGATATTATAGCTTAAACATAACTAAACGCAATGCATTTTAGATATCGGTACATTGCATACGACCTTTACCCTGGCTTAAGGGCGGCCACTTATTGCATAATACAATTTGTCGTCCTCTTTTATCCGTCACCCGTCACACAATAAGTAAGATTACTTCTTACGAAAAGTAAGATAGCTCTCTCGAGAAAAACCCTAAAATCAAAATTTGAAAAGCATGTGACTTCATCAAAATATTTCAACATAATAAAGATTTAATTTTGATTCTTTTATTTTTTTTTTAAATTCAAAACGAAATTAAAAATAATATTTTCAGTTATAATATAGTTTTAAATCTTCTCAACTTTAAGTGCTCGTGTAACTATCTACATACATGTATCACAATTTTTAATGTTATTGTTTACATTTAAAAATAAAACCAGTCCTCTTATCCAAATGCTTCAACTCGGTAAAGATTTAAATTTGATTCTTTCATTTTTATTAATGCAGATTAAAATTTAAAAAATATTTTCAGGGTTTTTTTTTTTTTTTTTTTTTTTAGTATTTTCAAATTTAAGTGCCCATGAATTTATGTCTATCTTTCTGGCTATCTATTCATTTATCTATCGAACTGCATATCTAACTGCATATGCTTTATTAACATTGTTTCCATTTAAAAATAAGATCAGTTGACTTATTAATCCTTGTTTCATCATGCATTTCAAATCAATTCTTTCCAATTAAAGGTACCGGCAAAGTGAAACCGTTTTTAACAACGGAACCCTTTCGGAGCTTTTGATTGAGTCTGTGGATCGAGGAGATTCTGCTCTCTTTACTTGTCTGGCATCAAATGCTTACGGAAAAGATGATACAAACATTCAGCTCATCATTCAAGGTAAGGATTATATATATATATATATATATATATATATATATATATATATATATATATATATATATATATATATATATATATATATATATATATATATATATATATATATATATATATATATATATATATATATATATATGTATATATATATATATATATATATATATATATATACGTAATTAAACATAACAATGTTTTTTTCTTTATAAATAGAGGGCTTCAGATTAATCGAAAGATATGTTATTTTTTCCAGAAATTTTCATTTTCATTTTTTAATGTCTATTTAAGACTTTAGAACCTGCAAAGGAAGATTAATGGAATTCATGAACCCAAATTTGAAGGATGCTTTGAATTTCTCTAATGTCTTTGACGTCTTTTTAACTACAGAATATTCCGCACCACAATATTATTTTTTGATTACTATTAAAGAAAATTGTCAAATAGCTTTAATATTCTGCCGTGTTTTACGTACTGTTTGACCATCGATTACATGAAAAGGCAAATATCCGGTTTATAGGAGGAAATGGATCTTTTAGTTCATAGGGGTGTTAGTTGGGTTGTTTCAGATGTGCACTTTTGCTTCTCTATTATTTAGCCTTAGTTTTGTAAAAATGAAATTTTGCTCACAGCAATATTTTTTAAATCTAAAGCACATAGGATGTTATCAGGGCAAAAATTAATTTATTTATTCATTCACAACAATTTTTAGAGCTTACCATTTTTCTTTTACGTTCCTACAACGAACGAAATGAAAATATTTTATTTTCTCTTTGTTGTTTCCATGGTAACTATTTTTGTTTCCATAGGGCTCTAGTGACATTATAAAACTCGTGCATCAAAATCCCATCGTTATTTTCCCTTTTCTCCTGCCAGAATCATTGAGATAGAATCGTCTTTACTTGGCACATTGCCAAATTACATACAGTCAGTGGTCAAACAGTAACAAATTTATGTCTAACGTAAATGAAACAATTTGTGATGAAACAGGATTTGCTTTAAAAAAGTAACCGTGGTTTTAAACTTAAAAGGAACTTCGCAGCTGGAAATATTTTTTTTTTCACCAGTGTATCTTTAAACGTTGTTATGAAAGCTTTTTTAAGGGTGTGCCTTTCCATTTTTCATTTTTTGATTTCTAGAAAAACCAGACATTCCTCAAGAATTACGTATCACTCGGACAGCAAGTAGATCTGTAGATATTTCCTGGTCTCCACCTTATAGTGGGAATAGTCGTTTGCTGAAGTACGTCTTGCGATTTGGAGAAGATTCTGTTACAGAAAAAGCATCTGATTCAGGTGAGCCACATAAAACAATAGTTTGAGCAATAAAAATAAGCACTTTATTCAGAAAACTTGTAAGCCAACAAAAACATTTTGGAAATGTTTTAACTCTAACAAATACGATATTTTTTGTGTTTAGTTACAAATTATTCAATTATACGATTAGGAATATTAATCAGTCGTCACTTTGGGAAGCTACCACGACCGGTCAGTTTGTGAAATCATACAGACGTACAAATTATTCTATTATACGATTAGGAATATTTTTCAGACGTCACTTTGGGAAGCTACCACGACCGGTCACTTTGTGATATCATGAAGACGTACAAATTATTCAATTATACGATTAGGAATATTATTCAGACGTCACTTTGGGAAGCTACCACGAACGGTCAGTTTATTTTTTTTTTTATTTTATTTTAAACCAATGATACCTTCGTACCTGCCATTTCTAGCTTAACCGGTGAAGGGTACCATGATGGTTGAGGGGAAATCATACAAACGTACAAACTATTCAATTATAGGATTAGGAATATTATTCAGACGTCACTTTGGGAAGCTACCACGACCGGTCAGTTTGTGAAATCATACAGACATACAAATTATTCAATTATACGATTAGGAATATTATTTAGACGTCACTTTGGGAATCTACGACGACCGGTCACTTCGTGAAATCATATACACGTACAAATTATTCAATTATACGATTAGGAATATTATTCAGACGTCACTTTGGGAATCTACCACGACCGGTCACTTTGTGATATCATGAAGACGTACAAATTATTCAATTATACGATTAGGAATATTATTCAGACGTCACTTTGGGAAGCTACCACGAACGGTCAGTTTATTTTTTATTTTATTTTATTTTAAACCAATGATACCTTCGTACCTGCCATTTCTAGCTTAACCGGTGAAGGGTACCATGATGGTTGAGGGGAAATCATACAAACGTACAAACTATTCAATTATAGGATTAGGAATATTATTCAGACGTCACTTTGGGAAGCTACCACGACCGGTCAGTTTGTGAAATCATACAGACATACAAATTATTCAATTATACGATTAGGAATATTATTTAGACGTCACTTTGGGAATCTACGACGACCGGTCACTTCGTGAAATCATATACACGTACAAATTATTCAATTATACGATTAGGAATATTATTCAGACGTCACTTTGGGAAGCTACCACGACCGGTCAGTTTGTGAAATCATACAGACGTACAAATTATTCAGTTATACGATTAGGAATATTATTCAGACGTCACTTTGGGAAGCTGCCACGACCGGTCACTTTGTGATATCATGATGACGTCACTTCCCCGTCACTTTGTGACGTCGACACAAAGTGACATTCGAAAGCTTCTGGAACGTGTTGATAACTTTAAAGTGAAGAGTCATGAGCGTCACGTAACGGGGACCTTTTTGTGCAAGTCAACTGACTTTTACACAAAGATCCCATTTCAGTAATAGGCTATCTTATATAACTAAAAACTGAACGTATGTATCTACGTATGTATCTTTGTATCTATGTATGTCCAAACTTCTTCTCCCGAACGACAGTGATCTGACCATCATCCCAGGTATCGATGGATTCGTAATCTTCCCGTCTTCATGTTTGGCTATTTAACATAATCCTCCGGCAATAATTAGCGGAGACATCAGTTAAAAACTATTAATTATGACGCTTAAATTTCGACATAAAATCCCTATTTTTCGAAGGCCTCCATTTAAATTATTATTTAGTGCTTCATCTCAACTTTCCGCAACAATGCTTTTATTAAAAATGTATAGCGTGAAGAAAATCATTGAGATGAAAGATCTGTTACCATTTTTTTTCTCGAATATGAACAGGTAAAATTCTTGTTTTTGTTTTGAGGCTTTTACTGTAATCAAGGGATTTAAAATGTTTACGTTTTCGGGGATTTTCCGCAATCTGCGCAAAATTTCACTGACTTTTTTTTTTGTTGTTGTTGTTGTATTGGTTCAAGTCTGAGTGTTGAACTCGCGTCACTTGAAATAACTTTTATTTTCGAGGTGGACCGTGCAAAGCCGGACGACGCAGCTAGTTTAGTACATAACGGCTGAGCTCATAATTTAATCTTTCTAAAATTCTAAGATAGGAAAACCAACAGTAAATAAAGGCCATCGTGAAATCGGGTTGTATAAATATGTATTGTATTTTCTTGTACTATATTGAAATCCACAAAATTTGAAATGTATGAATAAACACCCGTACACACATTCTTACGTAAAAAAAATCCCACTGTTCTTTTAAAAGGTAAAAATTAACAACCTAAGTTAATAGCTACCTAATACATATATATTTGAAATTTAATTTTTGTATTTATGGCAGGATTTATTTTTTCTAGGGAAGAACTTAAACCCAAATGCATCACAACGAGTTACTATATTACCATCCGAAACGTTGTGGACAGTAACTGGATTAAAGCCCAGCACCAAGTACTCGTTCAGAATATCCGCTATAAATGCCTTAGGTGAAAGTGAAAACAGTAATCCTGTGACAGCAACTACTGACGAAGAAGGTAGTTATTTGTGTATTTTTTAAAATCCTTTATTCGTGTAAGCTGAGGCCCCTATATATACGAGCCGGCGCATGAGCTTAAGATCAGCCATTTTGGATCGGAGCGCGTGTTTGAGTGGTTGTCTTTTCCGGCGAGTTATCGCATCTAGTGATTGTTCAGAGCGAGTGATTATTAGCTTCACACACACGTGAATTGTTTATAAAATGAAATATTATTTACGGCAAATTTGGCAAAACATGAAATTTTGCTGTGGTAACCCTAGCTCCACAACAATGAAGAATCCAATCCGAAATGGCTAAACTTAAGCTGATGCGTCGGCCTATCTATATATAACGTTTCTATATAGCGGCTCTAATGTAAGCTATTTAATGCATCACCACTACTGTTTGACCTTGGATTGTATGTAATTTGGCAATCTGCCAAGTAAAGACGATTCCATTCAATTTATTTATTTATTTATTTATTTATTTTGTAGAAATAAAGTATGATTTTAAACGTTTCACTTCCACAACACAGCGTCTCTGAAAAACTTTCATCATTCTTGATATAAATGAAATGAAACAGTCTGTAAAAAAAATATAAGAAAACTAAGAGTTTTGTTTTTTGACATTAATTGCCTGTAATAGGTGACTACGGATGAGAATGTGCAAACGATGCATTGGCAAATGAGTATCTAGGCCACTGCTTTTGCAATCATCCGTCATAACTCCTCTAGATTTTTTTTTCTATGGGAGCTGTTAAAAAGGGAAAGTGTTTTAAATACATGTTTCTGATGCATCATTTTTAATGGAAAGGATACAATTAGCAATCCTCACTGTTACGGTGTCAAAAATATTTCGGGACAAATTGAGTAAAAATTTGACATTCTTCCGCTACTAATGGAAATCACTCAGCAACATTAAAAATATTGTTTTTTTTTTTTTGTTTTTTCATTTTTTTAACGTGTAATGCATTTTAGTTCCACTACTGATATTTTTTTTCTTATTTATTTATTTATTTATTATTTATTTTCTTTTTTTAAACGTGTCGTGCATTTTAGTTCCACTACTGATATTTTTTTTCTTACTTGTTTATTTATTTATTTATTATTATTATTATTTATTATTTTTTGGATTGATGAAGATTTTTTTGATCTCACCATATACTGATAGTACTGTTTGAAAAAAAAAACACATTTGGAACTATTTTTTTATTGATTTCTGTTTTTAACAGTTCAACACAGTAGCCTAAGGGTTTAAAAAAGAAAACGAAATAATATTTAATGAAACTTCATGTGAGGTTCATTTTCATTTATTAACCAATATCACCCATTCAGTCATACCGATTACTTTAGTGCGTACGTAGAATCAAAAAATATTCGTTACACTCAAATTGTACTTAAATATCTTTAATTCTTTCTTACAAATCATCAATTTCATTAATTTTTATAATAGATTTTTTGTTTAGAGGTGTTAAATTACGAGACGAAGCAATGGTTCTAGTTTAAAATTCTGAAGTTACTATTTACGAATCATTTAAAAGCTAAAATAAAGTTACACACTTACCTATATATCGTGCACAACTTTGGTCGCTGCTTAAAATCATAAGTAAATTTTATTTCTGCAACTGTAAACCTTAAGTGTACATCAGATAAAAAAAAAACAGACAACTGCAAAATTTTAAAACTATTTATCAAGCTGCAAAGAAAAAAAAAATGCTTGTATGGTTGTAGTTAGTTAAGAGTTCTTTCTTTTAACAAAAGAAATATGGTCTTCTGCAAAAGGTACTACTTACGTATGCTACTAACTATATATGTGATGTAATTCATCTTGATATAACTTTCAGGTTACAAAAAAAGTAAAATCTTGAAACTACTTTGTAACAGGATGCACACTATATACATACAATTTTTCTACTCAAAAATACATGCTCGAAATGTTTTTTTTTAACATAAAAGATTTGTATTTGTATACTTGCTCTAAACATTTCACAATTTTGGAGTGAAAATGGACACACATCAAAATATTGAGTTTTTTCCGTGTCTCTTTTACTTTATCCCGAAAAAAATCTGAATTCTTTTCTGAAACTTGAAACAAAAAATGTTTACTATTTTATGTCTCGTGCAGCTAAGAAATGCAACAATGCATTTAAAATTCCATTTCTTTAGAGTCATAAAACTTTCATTCATATTGTTTTCTTTTAGCTCCTGGCGCGCCACCTTTAGCTATAAAAACGGTTCCTTTGTCTTCCACCGCCATAAAAGTGTTATGGGAGGTACGTAAGTAATTATCTCTTATCATAAAATACAGTTCTAATAAAATGTATTTTGCTTGATAATTTTTGCCCATTATCAGACATCAGCCAAAATATATTGTGTGATAAAATTTGTAATTATTTTTCCCAACTCCCTTGCAGATAAATTGTAGTATATTCTCAACTTTGATTAAACTTTGATCTATTATATTCATTAAAATATGCAGGTAATTATATAAAAACACTTGCGATTTTAAAACTCTTTCTGAAAAGTTACTGATCAGAACGACTTGATATTTCACCAGAATATCGTCAGGTAATGGAATTATGTTTGGTAAAGGGAAAAATAGTTCCAGAATATGCCGACAGTTGGCACTGTCTAAATTCACTTTCTATTCTAGATGCATATATCGTTGACTCAGAGCAACAGTAAGATATCTAAACACAGAAATAACACTAAGATACCTTACTGTTGCTCTGAGGTGACGATATTTTATTGAGACGTGATATACCCGTCGTAGGCATAGATGTATTAAAAATGAATAGTGTAAAATATCGTCTGACATTCAAAATTTATTTCAATTAAAAACCTAATTAAAATAACTATCCTATTGCTATAGTGAATAGTTATTCATTACTATAATACTTTTAAGTTCACAATAAGCTTTTCTTAAATGAAATGTTAGCGAAATGTTATTACTAATGGATTGCTTTACCACACAGGCTTCATTATACGAGGGGGGACCCAAAAGAAAACGTACTAATGGTGCGGTGCCAATCCTAGATGTAGTAGAGTGTTCTTCAGCTAGATGGCTCAAGTAGAGACCTTCACAAACCAGCCGTACAAGTGGCGTCAGTTTAGTTGATAACGTCTGGTCGTAGTGTTGGTTATCTCAGGTGTTGTTGCTCTCCGCCTGCGAGCTCATTATGTCAGATTAAAAAGAACAAACTGTAAGCTTGAAATTTTGCTTCCTGCTCTAAAAGTCGGCAGCGGAATAGCTTACCAAATGCTTCAATAAGCTTTCAACAACGATGCTATGAGCTGTACACAAGTTTTCGAGGGGTTTGGACGCTTTAAACGTTGTAGCATGAATGTTGAAGATCATGCTCGCTCTGAGCGCCCTACAACGTCTCGAAATGATGAAAACATTGAAAAAATCCTCCAAAAAATCAACGAGAGTCGTCGTTTTACGATTGACGAAACTTTAGAAGAAACAAGAGTGAGTTGGTGCTCGTGCGGGCGATCAGAAGAATGGTTCTTTCACCCTGATAACGCCCCCGTACACTTAGCCTTTACTACTAACCGCTACTTGGCCTCGCAGGGGTGGCCAGTCGTTCCTCGACCCCCGTATTCGCCAGAACAAGCCCCCTGTGATCTTTTTTTGTTCCCGAGGATGAAAAAAATTCTGAAATCGAAGCGTTTTGATGATGTAGAGGCTGTAAAAATTGCTTCGCAACGGGCACTGAACATGATCAAAGCTCAAAAGTTCCAGGGGAGCTTCTAACAGTGGAAAAAAAGAATTAACAAGTGTATTGCATCTAAGAGTGAACACTTTGAAAGAGACAAAAGAAATTTTGTGAATAAACTAATATATAAATATTTCAGAACAAAAATCCGGTTACTTTTGGGTCCCCCCTCGTACATGTACCTATTTATCTGTATTAATTGTTATTATCGTGTTTATAAGAGATTTCGATATCATATGGTAAGTAATTTAACAAAATAATCTGGAAATTTCTATTTTGCTTTTTAGCCCCCAGACTCCTCATTGCAATTTGGAAAAATAAAAGGTTATTACGTTGGTTACAAAGCGAAAGATTCTGCCGATAAATACGTCTATAAGACCTTAGAAGACACAGAACATTTCAGAGAAGAAAGAATTTTAACTAATCTGCAAAAGCAAACCAAGTACCTCATACGAGTACAGGCTTACAACAGTAAAGGTGCTGGTCCTCCATCTGATGATGTTGAAACGGAAACTCTGAAAGAAGGTAGGGTTTCTGAAAAAGAAAATTATATTCTACTTCATTTCACAGACAGAAATAACCGACAACTTTGTTTTTTCAATTACTTTAACATACGTAACACTTTGATGTGAAACTGAAAATAAATCAGTATAAGATTTTCGAAATAAAGCATTAACTATTATATTTATCTAGTACATTGTTTCCCAACCGGTGGTGCACGAACCCCTGAGGGTTCGCGAAAATAATTTTGTAATAGCAGAGATCTATTATGTTTGTTTGAGATAAAATATCCAGTTCAAGCGTTTATTGTTTATTAAATTTGTCTTTTGCACATTAGATACTTTTCAAATACAAATGTTAGAAGACTTGCTGACATTATGTTTTTTAAAATTTAAAGATTAAGTCTGTCATTATTACAAGGTCTTTACCTTTTTGTTGAGAAAGATAGAATTGAGCCCATGCCGAAAAAGTTAAACTTTTGAACGAAATGTATTTAGATGACAACATGGCAATACTTCAATTTTCTCCGCTTGAAAAGAAAATTCAATTGAACTTGGTAGAAATATTACATGAAGAAAATGAGAACATTCGAAACATCTTTATCTAATTTTCCATGTTTAATTTTTTACCATTTGAGTGCGACGAAAGAGATATTGTGCTTCTCTTGTACTTCGCCGAAAATACGAGTGACACAATGAGTACAATGGCGCTGCTGTTAGTTGCTGTGATTTAAATCGTAGTAAAATATTTTACGGCATTAAAAAATTAAAATTTGTGCTATATTAAGAAAAAAGGAACTCGTGAAAGTTTCACAGAAAAACTCTCTTGTAATAAGTCAGTATAAATATATTTTTGTAGGTAAAATTTACCGTTTTTTTAATAATTAGAGTTAATGTCAGCCGTTTCTATTATTTTTGAAAAATAAAATAAAATAAAAAAAAACTAAGCATTTTATTCCGCATTTTAGCATAAGGAAAATAATTTCTTCATCACTTGAAAAAATTTATGTACACAGTGTATCCTCATTAAACAACTAGATTTTACTGGAAGAAAAAAGATCATTTTGTTAATCTAAGACATTGTGCATAAAAGATAGTTTCAAAGATCGTTTCTTAATTGACTTATTTAGCGTTACCAATAGTGCAGCCTGAAATACCTTTTGTTTTTTTTTTTCTTGATCAAAAATATTTTCAGGAGGGGGTTTTTTTTTGATGAAAAATACCTTCTGAAGGGTTTTTTTCAAATCAAAAGTACCTTCTCGAGGTTTTTTTTAAATCAAAAATAACATTTGAAGGGTTTTTTTAAACCAAAATTGGCTTTTCATATGCAAAAACTACTGTATTAGAATTTGCATTTATATTAAGACTAATTTCTTTGGGGGTAAATTCACCCCCCCCCCTTCTCTGCGCCACTGAGCGTTACGAATTAAATTAATTTTGTGACAGAAAAATAATCTTTAAATTCTATTACCCCCTTTTTTTTTGAGAAAGTTTCCATTGGAAAAATGAATTTCTGCGGATAAATGCAGAAGGAAAGGAAACCTAAACTAAAATTCTTTGTTCTTTGTCTATTAAGATTTTTTTTTCAAAGTGGTCTGAAACTTAAAGAATTATATTTGGGTTTGTTCCATTTAATTTGTTTTCTAATAATTTGTTAACTATCATTTTAGCTTGTAGCTTGTGTGTATTTCTACATTTTGCAATTATTAATTTTATTTCTAAAAAAATGTCTCCAACATTTTACTGCGTGTGAGGGGCCTTGTCATTTAGTACTTAGTGCACAAGGGATTCTCTAAAGTTGTACCATGTGTGGAAAATGTTCGCAAATCAAAAAAGGTTGTTAACCGCTGAGTAACTTCTGTCTAGGCCGGTTGTCTCCCCAGCATTAATACTACATTGGCAGAGAAACGCATTTTACGGAATTGTTGAGCATATATTTCAAAGTGGGAAATTGTTCGTGCTTTTCTTTTTTTCGTGCTCTTTGCCTACTAGTGCGATATTACAGCGTACAAAATGAGGGTTGAAGTGAAGGTAGATAATCTCTCTTGAACGACTCTAATGTATTTATATTTATATAAACACACACACACACACACACACACACATATACATATACAGTCGACTCCCGCTACAACGCTATTCGACTTACGCGAAATGGCAATAACGCGAATTTTTCACGAGTTACGAATTTTAGAGCTAACGCGAATTTTTCGTCTATAATACGAATTTTTTAGAAGGAAGTATCGGCTTTATTAATAGCCACTAAACATTGATTTCGTGAATACTATTGCATCACTTACAGCGAAAGTTTCCACATCAAACCAGTCTACGTATCGCGTTGTTAGTCATTCAGTATCATTCATTTATTTAATTTTTTCATTTGAAATATTATAGTTATGAAATATAAATGGTACCTTCGTGGTACCATTACACTTCATCTAACTTTCGTGAAAATGGGAAGAAAAAGGAAGTTTCTGTTTAAAAAAAAAGGGGGGGGGAGGGAGCTAACATTCTCTAGATGCTTGAACAACTACAAAACGTCGACGGTAGCACGACAATAAATATGAGTGATTCTTCCATGCGTACTAATACATATGTTACTGTATACTGTACAGTACTATTATAGTGCAACATTTTATTGTTGCTAAATACTGTGCATGCCGTGTTGTTTTATTTTATGTCTTTACCTTCCGTTGATCATTCATTTTGTGCATCTTAGTATTTCATCTTGAATAAAATAGTTTTTTATTTTTCAAATGCAGTAAAAGTTCAGTTTTTTTATGTAAGAAACTGTAGTGTCTAGTTGAGGAATGCTTTAAAGCAGTTTGTTAGTGTTCATAAGTGTCTAAAAGAATTTGGTATACTTCTAAAAAATTTGTATACACATATTTTTCCACAACGCGAAATTTCGACTTACTCGAGGAGTCTTGGAACGCATCCCTCGCGTAAGTCGGGACTCGACTGTATACATATATTCTTCTATAGAAGGTCAGCTGGTCAAAAGCCAGGTCCCGGTACAGCGAACTAGAAGCGTCTTTCTACATCTTTAACTAAACTTCGAATATTGTTTCTACGTAATGTGTCAATATTTCTTTGTATTTCTCAATATATATTCACACCTGTACAATATATATATATATATATATATATATATATATATATATATATATATATATATATATATATATATATATATATATATATATATATATATATATATATATATATATATATATATATATATATATATATATATATATATATATATTTTTTTTTTTTTTTTTTTTTTTTTTTTTTCAGATCCTCCACGACCTTCTTCTTTGGAAATTTTGGGCGTGACGTCATCATCCGTCACTCTAAAGTGGAAGAAGGAATCTGGCGATAGCACGGCTTCAACCGGTGAGTTCTGCGTAAATAAAAGATGTAGTGAAATACACGCCATATTTTCTCGTTTTTACGGTCTGTTGAAGATCCTGGAATTGCCCCTTTTCCATTTTCCCCTCTCCTCCAACGCTTCAAACACTTTGACAAGGTGTCTTGTACTTTTGGAAGAGAAGTTTCGTTTCTTTTCCCATTTTATGGATGTTGTTCCGAGCATTCAAAAAAGCATTTATTTTCGAAATAGTTGGAGTTTCTTGGTATTTCCGCAGCAAAAAAATAATACTTTATTTCAGCGTTCATGTTATACTAGGATTTTTGATCTTAGTTTTAGTAAAACTATTTTTTTTTTTTTTTTTGGTGTTGTTTCAAAGCGGTAAAGAAATTTAAAAAAAAAATATATCAATTCCACTTTTATCTTTTAAAAACAGTTTCTTGTTTTAATACATTTAAAATCACTTATTGTAGCTCTTACAGCTAGTATGTCAATTTTTGAATTTGGATTTATAGAAAACTATTATTTTTATCCTTCAGCCATTATAATGATTTTGGAATAAAATAAACATTGGTTAGTTTTAAATTTCATTGCAAAAGTTCGTGACTACCATGCAGAGTAAAAGGTTGCAAATAATCTTTTACAACTGTGTGGTATCATTACGTTGCATTAAGAAAATATTTTCTGAGATACTTTAAAGAAACAAAATCTATAAGATGGTAAGTAATCGTTTACTCTTAAGAGCAAATGTATTGTTCTTATGATTTTTTTTTCATGGTAAACTGAGATTACAAAATAATGCATTAGCATCTGTTTCTTCGTTTTTTTGTATCATCAATTACATTTAGTTTCATGCCATCTTTGAAGAATGCCGAAATAGTAATATTTTCTTAACAAAAGTAATTCTGACGGAATTTAAAAGTTCAAGTAACGTCATTATTATTACCATATTATCTGAACGAAAGGCATTTCTTTTCTAAAGCATCGACAATATTATGTATTGAGATTTACTAACCATGTTTATAAATATTCGGATTTATATCTTTATATCATGCTGTAATTTAATTTTGCAGTCAAAATATTGAAAGCTAAATCATATCATTTTATAAAATGGACATGAAAAAAAACACATATTTTAAATTAAAATACTTGCTCTCTAGTTCAATGATTGTGAAATTTATCAAGCTTTAAATTATTCAGCAACTCAATATGATTTGAAATCTTCTTATCTTAAAGAATTGAGAACTGAATTATTTATAAATCGTATTATCAAAACAAAAATTTAGTTTTATACCATTTGCATTTCAAAAGGATTAATTTTGGCTTCGCTCTGTCTTTTAAAATACAAAATTTTGAATCATTTACTTGGAATTTTGTAAATCTAAGAATCATAACTTTAAATCATTCATATATTCTGACATCTTATTGTTAAGTTATGCATATTCTCGGATAAATTCAATGCCACTTATTTATTATTTTATGTATCGTTTTTGTTTTTCAGTTTTGACTGCAGTTTCCACTTGTATCGAAAGCTTAAAAGAGTAAAAGTCTGAGAAACTTGAAAATAACTTGATTTAGCCATACCTTTTGAAATAATAATCCTTATAATTACCATTTCTACTATGAGAGAATATCAATGTTCATATATGAAGAGCGGGAGGCAAAGTGGTGTAAGTGGATGATTTAAAGTTTTATGTAAAATGCATTCAAAGTTCAGATCCTTGGTAGACTTTCAATTTTTTTTTTCTAATTCTGGCTGTATCGCAGCACCTACCAGTACTACTAGTACTATATATTGTCCCATTATAAAGGAGAGGTTACCATATCAATTGTACTGGTTATCTTCAAAAAAATTAATTTGACACTTACACCCCTTTGCTTCTCACTGCCTCATATTATCTATATTATATTGGTACAGTTGGCTCTCTGTTTAACGACTTTCAAGGGACCACAAAAAATCGTCCTTAAGTAGAAAGCGTCCTTAAACAGAATGCTTTTAACATTATAGTGGACCATCTGGGACCGTGAAAAGCCGTCGTTAAACAGAGAGCCAACTGTATTATTAGTGCTAAAATAGCTAGTAATACAGGGTGACCAATAGTTAACGCTTTGAAAAGAAATCTTAGTTTCTCGAAAACTGTTCGGCGTATAAGTCCAAACTTGGCGGTTTTAAATTCAGTGCGTGGGCGAATTTTCTTTGCGCAGTCTCTTTGAGTGGTCTTTTGTTGTTCATTTTTCAGTGAAAATGTCGAGATATAGCGTTTCTAAGCGCAGTTTCATGGTTCGAATGTATTATTCGAACAACAGCCCAATTGTGACACAAAGAAAGTTTGCGGCTGAGTTTAAGCTTGAGATAGGCAAACAGACTCACTTCTGAATGATATGTGGACATTTTAAGAAATCAGTTCATTCTAGTAGTTCAAAGTGAGCCGAATTTCAAAAGCATGCGTTTCATGCAAGACTACGCACCACTTCATCGTCTCAATGAAGATCTTGATATGCTTCAAAAGCACTTTGATGAGCGGATTTTGACTTTATGGTACAAAAAAGCGAAACATATTGGAATTAATTGGGCATCCTATTCTCCTGACTTGAATCACTGCGATTTGTTTTTGTGGGGTTATATCAAAGATAAAGTTTACGCTAGATACCCCGAAGAGCATCGAAGAACGGGAAACTTCGATTCAGACAGTTATTGGAAAAACATTAAAACTTCGACCCTTCAGCGAGTGATGCAGAATTTTGCTATTCGTTTGTGCCAAATTGCAGCTAGAGATGAAAAACAAATCGAACAATGGATCAAACAAATTCCCATGCATTGTACTTTTTTTTTAGAACTTAAGTAGAATTTTTTGAATCAGTAGTTTTCTAGAAATACATTTTTAATATCAGCTGGTTAATTGCTGATCACCCTGTAATTCTTAAGCTTTATAATGCACTGAAAAAATGATTCAGAAATGCTCCTGAAAAATAATAGGCAGCTAATGTGCCCAATTTTTGCCACTAACATTTCTTGTGAAAACCGGTATCAGTCAGACACCTTTCTGAAGAATTGAGAAATCACTCCTGTTATAAGTCGGGTCATATCTCGGGACTCTTCTGGAAAAAATTAAGTGGTATTGATTAGAACCTTCCTGATTTTCCGAGAAAGATTCAGAAGCATTAGGGTATTCATGGCACAGCTAAGAGAGATTTGCAAGTAAGAACATATCATGGGCCGTGGTAGCCCGATCGGTAGAGTGTCGGATTCGGGGCCGGAGGGTCCTGAGTTCGAACCTCGATGGTCGAAGACCCACCGTCGTCATTAAAGGGGACTGGGCGACGTTAAATATGCTCGTGGTCTCAATGTCCTCCAAGTGAAACGATACTTCTGGGGGTGCTAGCACCAGGTTGCTATTAGCTCTTGGTCTAGTTCTAAATTCTCATTAACTGTTCGATCCGGTGATGGTGCTGCCATCTATCGGTATAAAAAAATAATGGAGGCAAGGCACTTAGTATGCAGTCCTCGACATAAAATACAGTTGTAGTCAGTTGTAACTCGGAATCGAAATCGAAGAACATATAATATCCCTGACCTACAATTCCTGCCTTGAAACGTTGCACCTATCCAGTGACCCTTTGGCTCTTACTGAGAGCTTAGTCACTCTGGACGGGCCGTAATTGAACCTAAGCCACTTAATAAACACGTTCAGTCAATATTTCAACTGAAAGCTAAAAATATTATATTTCACAACATTGAAAAGCGCAACTTGTCGCTTTTCAGGAAACTTTTTTGCAATGATACAGGGAAATAGGTGAAAACCTGTGAAATCTCGCAACGCTCCACTAAAATAACCAGTAACGTTTTGGATTTTTTTTGAGCAATCACGACTGCTTATTGTTCTCACTTCACCATCAGTGGTGTTTGGTTCCTTTTTCAGCTCGGACCAGAGGCCTCTGCTGCACCACCGCCCACCGGTCTCTGGTCCTGAGCACTGTTCCCCGGAATCCGATGCTCCTGGTCGGTGGTGTGCATGTCCTACACACACGCACGCTCATACGCATACACACTCTCAGACGTACAAATTCACACACAGGCACACAGTCTAAGCACACACACAAGCATACACACGGGCGCACATGCTCCTTCACACACCACTAAACACACGTAACCGCCCACGATAAGTTCGGAAACCAGGCGCTATTTCTAAACACAATTACTCCAATGAGTAGGGTCGTGTGGCAACTCGTGATTGCGAAAAACATAATTTGAATTCAAATTTTCAGAATTCAAATTATTTATTTATTTTTATTTTATTTTACTTTTTTTTTACGGTGAGCTATTAACACATAGTCTGTTGGTTGGAATAAAATTTCTTGCTTTCTGTTCCAGGATATGTAATTCATTACAAAATTTCGTTGGACTATGGATCGTGGAAAAATGAAGAAGTATTCGGTGATGTAACGACACATACGATCGAAAATCTCCGTTGCGGCTCTAGTTATGATTTCTACATCACATCAATGAGCGACAATGGAGTGCAAAGCGACATTGTAAAAGCAACAACAAACGGCAGAAGTAAGTATCAGAAATGCAAAAACATCATTAAAATCGTATACACTCTAAAAACAACAATTTCAAAATTGACGAAAAGGTACTCAAATTTGAGCATACCGTGATTCAAAATGGCTCCGACTACGTGGTATTCAAATTTGAAACATTGAAATACTCAAATCAACATGTGTGCTCATTATTGAGGTATTTGTGCTCATTTTTGAATGTGTAATAAATTTAAACCTGAGTATTATGTACTCATTTTTAAGTATGAAATATTTCAGCAAAGTATTTGAAATTATGGGTACTCATATTTGAAACAAAATGTTTCAAGAAAATTGGAAAGTATGAATGTACTCATTTTTGAAAACTTCATTTTTCTCAGTGTATGAGAGCACTTAAAAATGTCTGTCGGTGTACCTAAGAAAGTTTGACTGAGTAACGTCTATATCTAAAAATGAAATCTACATGTGATGCTTTTACTGTAATACAACTTTCTGCACTGAACACTTTCTACAGTTAATCCCTTCAGACCTGGTGTCCGGTTACACTTCAAACAGCTGCTAATCATTTAATAATTGATTTAATTAGTTGATTTTTTTGTAGTTGACTCTTTACATTCTTCATATTATAATCCGTGAAATAATTTTTTGTTTTGGGATTGACAACACTGATATATAAGGATTGAGAGATAGAGAGTGGCTCATTTTTCCAACCATGGATTTTCATCTGAAAAGCGAGGTTTTTTTCCTGATTTTTTTAAAAATATATAATCTTTAATTAATCGCTTCAAATGCTTATAGTATGTTTTATAATTGTTTGTAGAACATTTTGTAATGAAGTTTGTTCGGTATTTTATCGTTTTCGTATATGAAATATTGATTTCAAAAATATAAGTCCGGAATATTGGACGTGCCATAACTCTTTTAATTTTTCTCCTACAAACTCAAAATTTTGTCTATAAGATACCCTTTACTATAGTACACTGTGTACCAAATATCAACATTTTTGGTCTACTATTTCATAATTCGGACTGAAGGGGTTAATTACGTATTTATTTCCGCCATTTTCTCTTTTGTGCTATTAGATTTAATTTAAAAAAAAAGCAAAGTTAAAATACCCACCTCCCCCTATATCTAACTGTCTTTTTTTATTTTTTATGCAGCATTTTCTTCCCCTCCCCCCTCCCCTTTGGTTAGTAAAAACTGTTATTGGAAAATATAACGTGCGAGCTACCAGCATAGTTATAAGCCAACAAAAAAATGTATTTGTAAATCCGTTGGTACAGAGTCATACTTACGAGAGATTGGTCCAGGGGTCAAATCAACCAAAAAACAAAACGACAGTGAAAAAAAAAGTTCAACCTTTTTTTCAACATACATGTTTTATTGGTTAACGTTCTTTTCTATCTTTAAATTCAACATCATGACATGTTAAGCTCGTTTCATCTGTCCTGGTTAACTATTCCTTAAATTTCGGAACTCTTAACTGATATCTAAACTTAAAGCAACCTGTGCAGATGTTTCTGCTTACGACTGCGAAAGTTTTTCTGCGAGAGCCAGAACAATTATTTTGTTGCAAATGTACTTTTCTACATCAAAATTGACTTTCAACTTTCATTACAGCACCAATACCTCCCGAAAAAGAAGATCTCTTGAGCGTAAACACTAGTTCCGTTACGATTAAATTGAACTCTTGGAAACCTGGTGGATGTCCTATCACTCATTTTGAAATTAAATACAAGCAACAGCATCAGAAGAACTGGATTTTATTTGCTGACAGAGTATCGCAGAATAAGAAGAGCATCACGATATCGGGACTTATACCTGGCACTATGTACCATCTCCAGTTGACGTCTCGTAACGGAGCTGGACCAACGGAAGCAGTGTACTCCTTTACGACACTAGCAGCAATAAAAGGTAAGACAATCCGTAAAACCATATCTAGTTTTTAGCCTACTTTCCCAGTAAAAGTCAGAGAAAGATGATAAAAAGCATGAAAGAAGGCTTAATGCATCTTAAAAATATCGCGAAAAACAAAAAAAAGGTCAAAAATAAATAAAATAATTAAATAAATATCGAAAAATTAGAAATTGGAAAGTAGGGTATTGAGATGGGAAAAAATGTCTGTCGGTCTGTCTGCCCCCCCCCCTAATAACCTTTGAATGAATAATCCGATTCGAACAAACTTTTTTTTGTTCGAAAGATCTCGGCGAAGACACCTCATTCCCATATTTCACTTCTTGATTTGAACTATTTTTTGTTCAGTTTTGAACAGTTCAAAAAAACTTAACATTAGCGTCTACGGGGAAATTTAAGGCAATTCCGAACTGTGAGGCGAATTTGCTTCAAACAAACTTTGTGGGGAAAAGCTTTTGATGAAAAACTTGTATATAAAATATCTTTTTGATTTGAACAATTTTCCGTTCAATTTTGAACAGTTCAAATCCCTTAACATTAGCGCCTACGGGGAAACTGAAAGTCAATGTAGATTCCGTACTTGAAGGCGGATTTTTTCAAACAAATTTTGTTGGAAATAGCTTTTGACGCCAAACTCCAAACTCCGACAATTTAGAGGCACCTGACTCCGACTCCGACGCCCGACAATTAATCGGACTCCGACTCCCCGACTTCGACTCTGACTTCGTAGCTTTGGCAAAAATTTATACACGGTGGACAGATGACTGACTCCGATTCTTGGATATTCGTCTCCGACTCCTTTATCCCAAAATGAGATTGACTCCGACTCCGCAGCTATGGTTTTCACTGTGAAATAATTATTGTTGATATGATTTGTTTTTATTTTTACGCTAAAGTTTTAATTTAGGTATTCAGTTTTCGGCGAACAAACTCGAAGTCATTTATGTTTCTACATAAAGATATGCGCAGACGATTTTTTTTTTTTTTTTGACAATGAAAAGTATTTCTTTAAGTTGACATTTTATTGTTTTTATTTATTTTGGTAAGTGCATTAATTAATTCATTTTAAAAAAAAAACATTTTTGGCTACAGGGGAAAAAAAAACAATTTTTTTTTGTAATGAGCTTATTAATTTTAATTATTATTTTTTCGTTTTGAAAGCTGTTAAAGATTTTTTTTTATGGAAAAAAGTGTATTAGCTGCTTTATTTAAAAGGACAGCGCATCTATTTACGCATCTAATTTTTTTAGATGAGTGAGGAATATTTTATTCCTAGAAATTAGCTTAAAATATTTAAAAAAATATGTTTGAAACAATTTGCGATTTTAGCTATTTTTGAGAATATTGATCAGGTACTAGAAAGTAGTATGGGTATACGGGAAAGTAGGCTCGTATAGTTTTAGACGGAACTTCTTGTTTTTTAATGAACAGCTGGACAGTGCGAAGTCCAGTTATTATGTCATTGATCTACGGATTGAAAAAAATTAGGTTCGATGTCCGATGCTACACAAGAGCCAGGGCCGAATTACCAAATAGGCAACGTAGGCAGTAGCCTAGGGGCCCGGAGAAATATCAAAGTTGCAAATACAAGAAAAAAGTTATATTTTCTTCAAAAAAAAGGGGAGGGGGGTGCTCCTTCCTTGTTTGTATTCAATAAAAATATATATTTGCGCGGTGGGTGTGAAAAATTTTAGACGCTACAGACCCCCGCCCCTGTTTTCTGACCTCGCGATGGTTCCAGGGGGCCCCATCACTTCTAATGCCTAAGGGCCTCCGACTCCTTGATCCGGCCCTGATAAGAGCATAAGATCCATCGAGTGTATGCGAGGTGCGTCCTTGCGTATGCGTTACGGCTTCTAAACAGCTGCAACCTACGATAATGCAGCAGATCCTCGTAAGCTACGAAAGAACGGACATGAAGGTAGGAAGTGGTGCCATCTCTCGATGGTTCAGGCAATCATTGTCCAAATTAGAAGCGCAACCGCTCGAGGCAATAGATTGCTCGATCTTAATGACAAGAGATAACTGTTTATTTATTTTTTAATCTAGAAGAAAAAAAAAAGCAACTGCCAATGCTTAACGAAAAATACAGTTTACACAAAGTTGACTTAGCTGGGCGTGAATGCGGGAAAACGGTGTAATTAGTGGTGGTACATCTTTTAAATTTCAAAGTTAAGAATAAAAAAGGAAACTGCAGGTTTACATTATTAATTTTGACTACAAGAACAAAACAGTAATATTAAAAAAGTTAAAAAAAAATTGTGAGGCGCGTAAGATCTTCGGGTAAACTAAATTAACATTTCAACATAAAACCTTGCTTTTCAGCGATACTGTTTTTAATTGTTTATTTATTTATTTATTTTTTATTTATTTTTTTATTTATTTATTTATTTATTTTTTAATTTTGTTTCATGTGGTGGTACGCGATGTGTTCCGTATTCTTTCAAGTTTTCGAATTTTGAAAAATACGTGAAATCAGTTTTAATCACTGTTCTCAACATCTACAGATTGAAATTATTTCATAATTGCCCGGAAAATTGCAATAAATTCTTGTAAATAGTTCTTTCAATTGCTGTAATTCTTTGCGTTACATAATGTTTTCGTATTTATGCATTTCTGACGCATTCATCATTTTTATCTAGGCTAAACGTATGGTGATTTTCAATATCGATCGAATGTAGAACTATATCAAATAGATTAAATAAACGATGGCGATATTTTTTCTTACACTCGTTTTCTACTATAAAAAAGTAATTTTAATTATTATTATTATTATTATGATTATTATGATTATCATTTATGTATTTTAAGTTTTTTTTTGCAGAGAAACGTAGGAAAACTTACTATTTTACAATAATATATGGACGAGCATTTTCATTGTTTGAATGTTCCAACACAAAACAGACGTTAAACCCTTTTGTTGAATATGTGTCCTCCATTTATTTATTTATTTATATATTTACTTATTGAAAGGGGGGGGGGAATAGTATTACGTTCAATCACACATTAGATTTGTGTGAACACAAAATCACACAAAGTGATTGTATGTTTAGGCGTTGATCCAACTATTCACCAAATATCCTAAATAAACAAACAAACCACTGACGTAGACCGGAAGTAGCGAGTCTTATTTCCGGTTAAGCGCCAATCTCCATTGCTAGAGATAGATGTTCATAGCGAAAGCGATTTTGTTGTGCTTCTTTAAAGAGCAGAATAATGTCTTCCGCGTATTTCAATGCATTAAATAAGAAAGACAAGCTTAGTTATTGTTAAAAATTATCTTTCAATGGCTTTGACCTTACGGATCCTTTAGTAGATGGATGGCGAATCTATTGCTAACGATTGATGTTTACAGTGTTCAGGCAATTTTGTTTTCTTTCAGTTCTAGGTAGAATCATGTCTTTTGCGTATTTTAATGCATGAAATGAGTATAATAGTCTTTGCAATTCTCAAAAATTGTCGATCAACGGATCTGATTTTCCTGATCCTTTAAATACAGAAATAAGAAAAAAAAAAAAAAAAACGAGTCTTCGTTTGTCGATTATTACCGCGATTTCAATGATAAGCATTTATGAATACCTCCTAAACAGAAATAAAGTTGATACAAAGTCTGCTTTCAAGAATCACAAATCTACTGGATTGCAAGTACGTTGTGAATTGTAATTCCTATTCTTAAGTTGAAGCTATTTTTTCAAAGATGGAAGCTTTTCTGCACTATGTTCACACAGAATGGCTATGACAGGGAGTTTTGGTGTCATATTCAATCAATTCTCCTGTTGTAGCTTTTCAGTTCACCCACACTTATTACAGTTGCTACCTAATTTTCAGGTTTGATAATAAATATATTTTATTACATATTTGTTCATCACTTTTTTTTGTTTAATCAACTTGCTTCTGTAGCAAGATTGATAGGCATAAAAAAAAAATTGAAAGATAACAAAATTTAAATTTAATCTCCGAGTGCTTTCTCCTGCGTTAAAATTGCTTTGAATGTAATACCAATAGCTATACTATGATACTATACTATAACTTTAATTAATGTGTTTGTTTACCGATTGTCGAATATCTAAATTTGTTTACAATTAGAGCGCCTAATATTAAAGTACCGTCAATAACTCGAAGTCCCAAGAGACGGGCTAAATGGTTCGAGTTATTGATAGTTCGAGCTATGGGAAGTTTTTTTCTCATGAGGTAATGAATAGTGGTTCTTTATTTTAATCACACAAATCAAACTGTTTGAAACCCGTCAAAACACTGGAAACTTTCAGCTTTGCAGGAAGCAAATAAAAAATTGTTCAGGTTGAGTTTTTCTAATAATCAATTTAATATAGATCAATATAGATCTTCACACATTACAGTAAAAATACAAAGCTGATGAAATTAAGGTGAATGTTTCCAGCTCGTAAATACCTCGCACAAAGTGTGTTTACTACACAATATTCATTAAGATTCAATCCTTTCACTTTAAAGCATTGGCTTTGATTCGACGATCAGGACCTTTAGAAATTTGAACATCTTTATTTCTGACATCTTATTTGCTCCTGTCCTCATGCTGTACCCGAAAGCAGAACAACATCCCCTCTTTTTACGAAAATTTTGCGCCTTTGAAATTCATGATTAATTTAAAAAATTCAATCAAATTACAGATACGTAAACAGAGCAATTCGTCGTAAGAAGCAATACAAATAAGACTTCCGCCGGAAGTTTTGAGTGACCCCGTGCAGCCCTGCCACCTAGTGTTCAAAAGAGTAAGCGTGGCTTGGAATTTGGTGAATTGGTTTTGAAGAGGTGTATTCCTTAGACATAAACAAACAAATAGGTTTGACTCAATTCTTGAGAATCTGCTAAAAAATTTATAGCACTTAGGTCCTAGGTGATGAGCACTTAGAATTCGTAACAACTAAAAACTTCGTTCCAAGATTATATAATTTTCACTAGTCTAGTATTAGAAAAATAGTCTTGTACTGAACGTCTGAAAAGCAATTTTCCTTGTTAATTTATGATATTAATTATGCTATTTATGTGAAGAAATTTATCAAGAAAAGAAAATTAAAATACCACACAAAAGTAAATATTTCAACAATTTTCTTACATTTAACAGTGACATCAATTTTCTATGCTCGTTCTCAGGACTAAAAATTTTTAGAATGTTTAAAAGCATATGGCGCTATCTGTGTTTCAGAAAGGAATTTATAACCATACTAGATTTTATTTTGCGTAATAAATTGTACGCATATGACGTTGTTTAAATACATATCTTCAAAGAAGGCAAACTTTTATGAAAAAATATTTCGTACCATAAAATTATCAACGGAACTGATTCATAACTGCTAGTTTTTCTTTTATTTTTTTTTTCCATTTTTTTTCCATACATTGGTAAAAGATAACCATATTTAAAATATCTCTATGACTCCAAAATTTACTATTGATGGGAATAACTAAAATCTTTTCAATATGTGTTCGGAAATTTAAAAAGCTCAATTTAAGGAAATAGAACCTTTAATATAGTCAAGAAAAGAGTATTTGCGTAGTCGTTCAATCAAGTAATAGAGAGCATGTATTTTTATGCACTTTTTTATTTTTTCTAAATCGCTAAATAATTATGAAAAGTTGAATGTTATGTTATAAATGACAATCGTTGATGTTTTTGATACAGTTAAAGAAGCAATAATAGGATTTTGGAGAACTGAAGAGAATATACTACAAGTCCAGATGCTGAATTTATTTGAAGTGTTAGTAAACTATATCCGTACTTAAGAATACTTCGAGAAAATAAGAGTAAACCTAATTGTTTAGTGTCACCATGTTAACTTGGTGCATGGCTTTGTACGGGGTAATTTTTGATCGGGAGGAAGGAGGAAACATTCTCTTAGATTGACACAACGCCAATAATCGTTATTGCAAAGGAACAGGCTTTTCTCACCCCTATTCAACTAAAGAATTCGTTTAAGCCACAGCGGATCAGAAGTCATTTTTATCAGAGCTAGACAACAACTACTCATGAGTTTAGTAATTTATAAACTCTTTCTGAACCAATTTGTGGACGTAGTGTGAATAGTGGAATAACTACCTTTTTTCTCTTTCAAAGGGGCCATTCCGGATGCTGTCCTAGTGAGTGGTGAAGCCTTACCTTTTTATTTGGAACTGGAAGTCGTATTGCCAGTCTCTTTATCCTTATTAGTAGTTGTTGCGGTACTGGTTCTAGTTTGTTTAATTGTGAAGAAAAGAAATCCTACGGAAAGATCACAAACAGGTAAAAAGCACTTTAGTGAAAGGTTAATTGACATAACTATTTAGTATACGATACGTCATTTCATCAGTCACACCAAAACTGTTAGAGTTTCAGTTTTCACCTGATGGATTGAACTGTTAGATTGCTTTAAGGAACATAAATTTTGCGAGAAATGATTTATTTGAGAGTAAAACCTGTACATTTTATTGTAAATGTCTTCTAAAAAGATTATGATGATGTATTTGCTTTATGTTTTCTGTTTTGTTTTGTAGTTGAGTTATTGACATTCAAAATATTAATAAGAATAGTAACGAATGTAGATCGAACGTAATGTAGATAGTGTGGTACATTATATAAAATAAATCGCGAAGTAACAAGTCAAACATAATTGAATTTAGAAGTCAAATTTACAATCTAAAAATCCAAAGTTCTAGAGAAAAGTAGTATAATGTGATTGCTAATTGAATGAAAACAACTTCTTTTTTTTTTGCAAAATATAAGTTTTTTTTTTCTACCGTTATTTTTTGTGGGCACGAAATAGACAACATACATTTGCTGTCATCTATGAATAAAGACATGATACACAAAAGTAAAGTTTAAAACAAATGAGGGAGAGGTCAACTGTTAGTCTCCCTCTCCTATGTATCTACTCCTCAGCCGTGGGAATTTTTATGAATTATCTTCCTATTACAAAGTGTTATCACGTATCGGCGTTTGTTGTTATTAAGTGCCATTATTAAAATCAAAACATAACTAAGAATATATGCTGTATTTTTCTCTAATGTATTTTCAGCAGCAAGTACGACCTATGTTTCACGAAAGTCACAACGACCTTTGTTATTATTAAGTGCTATTATTAAAATCAAGACATAACTAAGAATATATGCAGTATTTTCCTCTAATGCATTTTCAGCAGCAAGTACGACCTATGTTTCCCGAAAGTCACAACGGCGTTTGTTATTATTAAGTGCCATTATTAAAATCAAGACATAACTAAGAATATATGCTGTATTTATTTCTAATGTTTTTTCAGCAGCAAGTACGACCTATGTTTCACGAAAGTCACAAGCTGGCGAATCAGTTCACATGTGTGAAATGGAAAAAGCTACCTACCAGAGACCTGTTAGTAGGGGCGATCCTATCTATTATCCTACTCCATATGCTACGACGCACATAGCGGATGGACCTTGTAGAAAGTCATTTGAAGCAGCGGAAAGAGAGGTGGGTCATCACTTGCGATCACCACTTTGTTTATTCTGTTTTACAGGTCTCTTTGACTTCGTTTTAAATAAAAATGCAATGGCCCGTCTTTCTAATGGAAGTTGGGATCGTCGGTAGAAATCTTTTAAATTACAACCTGCTGTTGACCAAAGCCTCCTCTGAGCCACCCTTATTTGCACTTGGTAAAGATTGGACTAAATTCTACCTGCAATGATCCACCTTTTCTCCTCTTTTCAAGAAAGTTTCTTAAGAGAGTTTGAAGCTTATTTTTATTGGAGAGCGATCTTTGCTTGTTGTCCTACACATGTAATTCAGTTGAAAGTATTGCTTCATATCAAATTTTATAGAAATGTTTCGGACAGAAGAGATCAGTTGAGAAAATTCGTTGGCAGTTTGACTTACTTTTCGAATGCCTTTTCTAAAACGGTGGAATAATGGAATTTCATTTCTGGGCCAACTAGATTTTGCAAGCAAAATTATTTTCTGTAGCTTAAAAAAGAATTCAAATAACAAAATCTGGTAGCCAGAAGGGGAGAACCATTGACATGGTTTATTTCATTATTTTCTTTTATTTTTTGTGGCCATTGCTTCATTTCATTTTGTTTCTTACTTTTTTCTTTTACCTAAATGTATGCACCTACTACATTTTCATTAAGAGCTGAGCTAAACATCTTCAGCTTAATATAATTTCCTTACTCTAGAGGATTCAAATGTCAGTTTCACATTTTTTAGAGATTTCGTTTGAACGTAGTAACTATTCAGCATTTGAATTTTGTATATTTAAGTACAATATATCATAAATTGTTTATAAGCACTGTCTATAGAGTAATCAGGAAATTTTAAGTTGTTATGAAGCATTTGAGAAGCTTATAAGCAGTTTGTTATTTTTGTTTAACCGTTTAGTCTTTCTAATTGCATTTTGTCCACAGGGTGGTTGGATCATGGGCAGGTGGAAACACCTTTGTTTTGAAGTAATTTTTCATTAAAAAAATAAAAATAAAATCATTTATATTTAGTTTGCAATTACAGGTCAAAGATTTTTTTCGTCCAATTTAGAAATGAAACTAATCATTAAAAGGGCAAAAAATAGCAATTTGAACTTTTTTTCTTCTTATCCTTTTTAATGGATATTTTAAACATTGATGGGGATTAAAGAGAAACACTGAAAACTTTAATATATAACTTTGGGGCATAAGATGCATTTCAGCTTTTTGAAAAAAAAATTGTAGATGAGAAAAATGCGTCTTATTGCATGAAAAATACACTGTCAAATCAAAAGAAATGCTTTGAATGAAGTAATGATAATACTGTTTGTACATGAAACACACCGCCAGCTTAGTCATTTCCAGCCGAGGGCCGGAAGTTTCATGCTTATTAGCACTCGTCAGCCCGGCATAGGAAAATGACTGAGCTGGAGAATGAAAACCTCTTAAGAAAGCGAAGAGTGCCAAACAAACTGGTAGCTAATATAGAATTAGCGCAGACCAGACGAGGTTGACCGAAGCGATGGTTCGGTTCAACTTGAGAATTGAAGGCAAGGCATGGTATATTCAGTAAATTACCGCCCAATAGCCAGGGCTAAAGCGGTTCCCTGTTTTTAAACCCTGTTTCGCCCCCTAATTTACTGTTTGTAGCTGAAATCTATTTCTGAATCTCTAAAATGATTGTTTCTTTGCGTTTCAGCTTCAAGATGAGCCCCAATACGCCACAGTGAAAAGAACTCCTCGACCTCCAAAATCCGACATGCATATATACCACTACCCAGGTGAGATAGGTAATAGATCCTTTATTTTGTAAGTAAATGTCATTTTCACGCACCTACTTGGTCGTACTTATTAAGGAAGACGTTAATTGTATACAGGATGTTCTAAAAATAACAATCCATTTCCATGAAAAAAACAATGTATTGATTTTTTTTACATGTGTTTGAAGAGATGATCTACTTGGAGGGAGGGATAACCGTTGTTTCCCGGAAACTGGATGGTAAAACCATAGACTAATAATAAGAGTAGACCGAGCTTTCTCAGATTTGCTGATGAAAAAATAGGTTCATGGATACATCATGTGACAGGTTAGAGGCTTGGCCAAAATTTTTGCAGCATGGTTGCTAGATGGCAACATTATCTATAGTTTGGCACTTGACATGTATTTTAAGACGTAATGTGTTTTTATAATATTTTTTTTCCAAGTGCAGAGATTAAACTGTTTTTCTTTTAGTTTTGCATTATTTTGACATTAGCAACTAGTTTTTCATCACAGTTTTCAGTAACTTTTATTTCATTCGGAACTGTTACGTCAGCGTTGGCGTAAACGTAATGGCGTAAACGTTTTGCGTTAACGCAAAAATGTACTAATCGGTACCTTAAATTGAAATTGTAGGTAAAAATCTTACCGTTTGCAGATTCTTTTTGGGCGCTTGCATCTTTAACTGCGTAGTGAGTTATTGAAATTGACTAAAGAAAATGCACAGTACTGTCTAAACGAAAAACTCACTATATTAACAAAATATTTACAACTTAGAATAACAAATTTACAAATCGGAATCTATAAAAGATCATTCTTCCTTGCTCCATCAATTCTATTTATTTTATTTCTCGCGGGCGTTGATCGTCTGCTACGATCAACGCTCGCTGTTGCTAGGATATCCACCAGTCATATGGTTTGGTTTATGAACAGCAATATGGTTGCCATAGTTCGGTCTATTCTTATTATTAGTTTATGGATAAAACATACAAAGAAGTGCTTCAGCTGGGCCAGCAAAAAATCGGAAAACAGTCACCAACGTGGACCAATATAGGCTAGTCGTAATAAGAACAGACAAGGCGGTTGAGGGCAGATGAAAAAAAAAAAAAATTAATCAATACTTACCAGTATCTAACGAACATGGCTGAAATTGTTCGCAAGTAGCCTGATATTGATTTACACCAGTCTTTTATTTTTCTTTTTAGTGAGGCTGCATTAGTGGGGTCTAAGGACCTTTAACCTTCAAAATTTTCGGTTTTCTAGAAAAAATATATGTTATGCATAATTTAATTCTGAACAATTTGACACCTTATTTATTACAATACGCCAAAAACTTTTCAAGTTATCGTAAAAATGCGTAAACTTTCCCCGTAGAGATTTATATTAACAGCAGCTGTTTATGCCTCTTTTTCTCAGATGCCGGTTTCTTCGGTTTTCTCGTTTTGCGCGCATGATCTTTCGAAAAGTTTCTTATATATTTCCGTAAAACTTTTCATGCATGTTTGCCTTAGCCATTTGCAGACCTAGTGCGATTCCCTGATATCACATCCAGTCTTTCATGTGCCTCCATTATGGTGCGGATGTCCAATGGCACAGATAATCTTGACGCCCAGTTTTCACCGGATGGAGAAACCTGGGTTCTCTTCGATTCAAAACTGCACTAGAGGTTTAATTTTGCGGAGCAAAACGAATACTTAGGGCCGTTCACATGACGTTTTTCTACCTCGCATTTTCTCGCTCCGGCTCTGCAATAACCCGGATCAAAAAATTCCTCATTCACATGTGAAAAGCTGGTTTATCCCAGAGAGCGGATTTACCCAGTATCCTTTGCGCAAATCCTAAATGGAGGAAGTAAACCGTCACAGTTGGCGCAGTGCATTCTGGGTAACAACCGGGCTTTTCTCCTACCCCCAAGCAGGAGGAAAAAAATTCCAGCATTTCCCCAGCAAATAACCGGCTTGCGGTCGAAAGCAGGGTTTTTCCTGGGTCAAAAAGCGTCATGTGAACGGCGCTAATGGCGCATAATCATACGACATGGTCGCTGACGATTTTCTATATCCCGAAAACCTGTCCATGCCGCCGTGGCTCAGAACCCGCGACCGCGGCACTGAAGGTCAACAGTTTACCACCACTCCACCTGACTGATTGACCCATATTGGTGGCTGCTTTTCATAATTTCTCTGGTACAGTTGATGTACTTCTTTATGTATTTTATATTTCATTTATATTTTGTTTTATCATCAGGAAGATATTCCCATTATTTCTTCTAAGGAGAACATTTCTTCAAACAGCTGCGAAAGAAATACAGTGAAGCACCGTCTATACGTTTCTCTTTTTTACGTTTTTATCAATTATACGTTTTTTTAATTGGTCCCTGCAGATTCTAATACACATTAACCTATACCTATTGTACGTTTTTTTTTCATTTGTACGCATTTTTCATACAGTCCCTTCAAAAACGTATAAACGGTGCTTCACTGGTACATTTGTACTTTCCAGTGATGTTCCCATCAATTTTTCTGAGGGTGTACTCCCATTAATCAGTTATGCATGATATGTGCATGCGATCATATACATAATATGTCATTATATGAAAATTTTTGAAGCTTGAGGGTATACGCTATATGTATAAAAATGTTTGAGAGTATACGGCGTATGTGGAGTATACCCAATGGGAATACCACAGGTACTTCATAAAAACTAATCGTTATTTTTGGCACACAATATAGATTACCTAACTTTTAACTCGAAGTGTCATTATATAATACTTTCCACCAATAATACTTTTAAGTGCAGCAAATAATTTAGTGATATTTTCTTAGCTGTATATGAAATAGAACCGTTTTGAATGCATATATTCATTAGAAAAAATATTTTGTGTAATATTGTATTTATATTTCAGTTCATATCCCACCAGAACTCTTAGATGAACTACAAGCCACTTCCTCCCAGTGGGATGATGGGGGAAGATCTTCAATTATGGATTCTGGGGGATATATAGGTCAGTTCATTTATTACATAAGACTGTGCGGACTTTTATCTTCCAAACTGCTGAGAATTTCTTCCCTTTTGTTAATTAAGGGAACAGCCGAATATTCTTGCAAATTATCCTCACTCACACATTACAGCTGTTTTCAGTCTGAACAGATTGATGCATATTAAGGAACATAGAAGTGTTGTGCTCAATGCTTGCGAGTCAAATGTCTTAACTATTAAGATCAAGATTGGGTACTAAAGTAAATATTCATAAACTGTTGCGAAACACTTGGATAAAAAATAGATTAATAACATCAATGTACATAAGTTTCACTTATGGGACGTAGGTAAGATGATCAAATGTGTATCTTTTTTTAAACTGTTGGCAAGAAAAAAATGGCAAAGTTATTTAGGACAAATAATACTTATTATTAAACCTACACTATAAAAAGGATTCAGAAACGTTCCTGGAAATTAATGGGCAGCTTATTTGTCCAATTTTTGCCAGTAACGTATCTTGCAAAAAACCAGGAACATTTACCCCTAAGAATCAGCAACCTTCCAGAAATTTGACATAAATCTTTGTGAGGAATATGAATATTTTGCCGGTTAAAGTCTATATTCAATATTGGAAATTCGGTAGATCTTATACCATTGCTTCAAACCTTCCAGTTACTACGACAGCTCCAAAAGCATCAAGGTCAAAGCAGAATTGCAAGTAAGAGTCAAGCATCTCCCACGGTGTGCATTTCCGCAGCTACCCAATGACTTATTCGCTCCCATCGGGAGCTTTGTCAACCTAGACGAAATAAGATACACTTAATAAATACACTCAGTTAATCTTCAAACTGGTAGCTAAAAGTATTTTTAACACCAGTGAGGCGTGTGCATTCGCGCAACTTGCATCTATTCAGGAAACTTTTTTGCGAAGATACGTGATTTTACGGGGAAATAGGTGAAAACCCGTGAAATACTGTAACGTTCCTCGGAAATAATCAGTAACGTTTCGGATTTTTTTTTACAGTGTATAGTGGTTAGATAGATAACTACAAAATATGTTAATCATGGATAAACTTTAGTTTCTGAGTCTTTTCTTACATATCTACTGTAGTCTAGACGAGTAGCACATCTCCAGAACTTCAATCTATAATTTTTCTATTAGCATAAAACGAACATTGTTGCACTAAACATTTCATGGGCAATCTCGTTACATTACCATTGTTGTAGCGAGGGTTAAAATGACATCAGACATATTCTATATAACAGCTTTTCACTCATCAGTGAGTATGGTTTTTACTTGGCGAGTAGTATTTATTCTTATCAAAATAAAGAGGAGTGCTCGGTTCATGATTTCATGAATTATCTTAATCTTCACAGATGAAGTGAGTTTTCAAACACTTGAAAGTGAAATGCAATCATGATTTCCACAGAAGTCATCATGCTATTCTGGATGAGTGCAATCATCTTTTTTTTTTTTTGGTTAAGTTTAATAAACACTTTCAGGAAACACATCATCCATTGCCATAGTTTATTAAACCTACATGAGTTTATTAAACCTAATTGATAAAAACCAGAAATATATTTTCTTATTATGTTTTCAAGCGAATGTATTGTTTTTGGTGCTATTCGGAAAAAAAAAATGAAATGTGCGATACATTTTACTCTCTCAAAACTTATGATTGAAACTGTAATTGTTAATCAAAAAAAATGTTTACCTCAACAGTCGGAAAATATGATGCCCACCCGTCCCAGATCAATGGTATATCCTCTCCTCCCTCCTTCTTGAATGTTACGAGCCCCTCTTCAAGGGCTGTACGCTATACCTCCACAAAATAGAGACTAGGACCTCCCAAAACTTGACCGGGCTCAGCTTCACTTTGAATCGGAATATTTTTCAGTTGCGTACATAGATGGCGCCACGAAAGTTTCGAATAGCAGCAAAGCAGGATAAAACAAGTAAGGGTATTTATTGCAATTAGATAATTGATGATGAAACTGTTTACATTATCTAAAATGCAGTAAAATTCGCTTGAAACGAGCGCAAAAAGACCGCAATATTTTCTTGTTGCAACCGAGTTCTCGTTAAAACGAGTTCGTGATCCTAAAACTCACCCGAGTTGCTTTTTCTCTCTTTTTTTTTTTTTTTGTTCTTTGAACAGAATCAAAGAATTTGGTTAATTTTCTTTGAACTGTATAATTGTATCTTTCTTGTGACATTATTTTTTAGGAATACACATATACGCACACATATATACCGTAAAATGGAGTTACTTGGACCCGAAATTTCATATTTTTGCGAGTTGTACACTAAATTTTCGGTTTAACTCATAAAATGAACTGATAACCTCGTTTTTACCACTTCGCAGACGTTCTGCTAACACCTTAAGCCTTTTTTAAAAACAATTTTAACGCTTTATACTTGGTTTTGCTATTTTTAAATATTGGGTTCAAGTAGCCCTGGGGCTACTTTGTTCCACCCAGCAAATCCATTAGAACAAGCTGTAAAACATGTAGTGGTATCAAGAAGGACCAATGATTTTGAAAGAAAACTTAAAACGTACATTCTAGTGCGCAAACTAGTCATATAAATTGCAAATTATTTATATAAATTAATATAAAATCAACGTATATATGCAATCATATTTGTAGGCAAACATAATTTCTCAAATAGAAATATAATCTAACTGCAGCTAGAACCAATGGAAATGCTCATTATTTAAACGTTAGAAAGACTGAAATTTCCTCAATTTAATGGCTTGGGTGGATTTATTTTCTCTGATATTATTGTCTGCTCTTCTTAGCTAATAAATGCTACAGGATGCTTAGGCTTGTTTTCAGTGGCGTACATATGTTTTTATTTTGGAGGAGGCCCATATTACCAAGATTAGCGCTCTTGCCCTCCCCCTCCCTTTTTTTTAAATTTCAATTTTTTTCTGGGAGGGGGGGACAAAAATAGTGCCCTGATCTTCTCATTTTATTCGAGGTGGGGCAAGGACTTCATTCCGTCACCCAGTGGCACGACCAAAAAGTAGTTTTAAGAGGGCACTATTAAAAAATTCTCACTTCTGATGGCAGGAGGGGGGGGGGGGTATCCGGAGGTTCTTCCCCGGAAATTTTTTGAAATTGTAGTTCTAAGAACGCAGTATTAGGCGATCTGTGCTGATGCTACGGAGAGGAACAATTCTGAGGAACTTCCGCGGAAATTTTTAGAAATTGAAACTTTAAAAACGCCATTTTCGGCTATATTTGTTGATGTCACGGTAATGAAAGGTATGGGGGGGGGGGGTTTGAAGATGCCCCGATCAATTAAAAAAATAAATAAATTGGTCACCCCTTCGCCCGATTTTTCGAAATTGAAGTTCAGGAAACGCAGATTAACTTCGAAGATTTCAGACTAATTTCGCTGATGTTAACTTCAGAGGGCGGTTCTGGGGCTTTCCTCCAAAACTATTTCGAAATTGAAGTCCTAAAAACCGAAGTTTTAAAGAGATATTCAGAGACTAGGTGGAGGGATTTAAATACTCTCCACTTTTAATTTTTAGAAATTGTAGTTTTTTCATTTTCAGATTTCATACACAAGCAATCGAACCATCGTCCGAAAGTTTTTCGTGATTGACATTTTAAAAACGCGACTGTGGACTGTATTAGGTAACGTTAGGTAACGTTAGGGGTTCAGCCATTTTAAAATTGAAGCTCAAGAAAAGCAATCTTGAACGATTTTCGATGCTATTGGAAAATGCGTTTAGTAATTGTCCCGTGGAAATTTTTCGATATTGAATTACTGAAAACGTGATTTGAGATTCTCTTTTAGGTTTTGGTGTGTGTGTGGGGGGGGGGAGGCTTGCGAAGTGTAGCATTTTGAAAACTTTTTTGTTTTTAGACTGACTAGGAAAAATATTTAAAAAATGGGGCTGGGGGAGGGGATGAAAGCGTAATTACCTGATTAATAATCAGCAACTTTTGAAACTTTCATTTCAAAATTCTTTTCAATAGGTATCTTTAGAGAATGGAGACGTTTAGAGGTAAGTAGAGGTTAAGGATCTCCTTCCGAAATTTTTCGAAATTGAAATCTTAAAGGCACATTTTCAGACTATTTTTGGTAGTAAGGATAGTGGTTCCAGGACTCTCCTCCAGTAATGTTTTGAAATTGATGTCAGAAAAACGCCTAAATACATGCGTTTTTAGGACATTAATTTTGCAATATTACTTCAACCAAAACAACTACAACCTATTTTAAATT
The DNA here is from genome assembly GCF_026930045.1 of Uloborus diversus. Lineage (NCBI taxonomy): Eukaryota > Metazoa > Arthropoda > Arachnida > Araneae > Uloboridae > Uloborus > Uloborus diversus. The sequence continues at coordinate 4,796,893 of NC_072735.1, forward strand.
TCTCGCAGGGGACGAAAGTTAAATACAGAAACATTTTGAAGACCCTTCTTTTCAGACTGACTAGAAAAAAAAGGGGGGGGGGGCAGTGAAAGAAGGAGAGGGGAACTTAATTTGCTAAGCAATAATATGCATCTGTTAAAAATTTTTAATTTAAAGTTTTTTTTTTGAAAGTATTGAGATCCCCCCCCCCCTCATTATTTGCTTTTCTTTTGTAAAAAATAATTTCGCTTTAACAAGACACGTTCTTTTCTTAAGAAAGAGGTACGGGTCCCCTGACCCTTCTGAACACTATTGACTGGTGCCCTCTAAACCAGAGGGTTACTAAACTTTAACTATTCGCGACGCCCTTTGAAGAATTAGAATTTTCTCACAACACCCTGGTCTAGTTTTATTACATATTATTGTTACAATGGACACTTCGCGTCTGCCAGTTCGGAAATCCCTGATATAGCGTATTATAATTATTTTATTATCACTATTCATTATTATTTATTTATTTATTTTTTGTATCTAGAAGCTCGGAAATTATTTGTGAGCAAACTAAAACCAAATAATAACTACATTCGAGCCCGCTTATTAGAATATCTGTTAAAAGAATATTCCGCTTAATATAATACATTTTCAATGTACCGAAACATTGTAATGTGGCATTTTCATCCCGGTTAATGGAATATCCCGCTTATTAGAATATTTTTTCGTGGTAAAATGGCTATTCCTTTAAGCGGGTTTGACTACCTTTATTTATTTGGTTGAGATTTTGGAGAGGGCCCGGGGCCCCCCAGCTCCTCTCTTATATACACCCTTGCTTGCTTTGTAAACGATCTTTTAATTTTCTTTTTAGAGTTGATGAAATGGGCTGATGCCACTGTCTAAGACATTTCTCCTTAATTAATTGAATCTGGACACAATTGTAATTTTTCCTCTTAATAATCCGCATTTCTTCCTACTTCAAGGGGTTCTCTTCTACTTTCGGACCCTTTATATCACCAGATCTGCAAATAAACGGGTGTAAATAGTAACTTATTTCTTTATTTTAAAAAATTACAAACCTTACATAACATAATTTTGTGATGAAATGTGGTCTGGGGCTGCTTGAACGCTGGGTTCAAGTAGCCCCATTTTAAGGCAACCAGTGCACTTTGACTAACTTAAATTAGTTACTCTGTTAATTATATAGCTATAACCTTACAACACTGTTATTTTATTGTGAAATACAATGCAAACATAAAACTATATTGACCTTGATGATGTCAAATGTTTCTATGAACTTACATGTGAAAGTTTGCAGACACCAAAAACAACTGTTTAGAAAACTTACAATCATAACTTCTATCAGAAAAGGGCGGGAATAACAGACACTTAGTTTCATGCACCAGCCTATGCCTAAAACTGCTACCTGTCATGTAGAAGGTTTTTTAATCTGTACATTAAGTTTTATAGGACCAGGACGGATTTTAAACAGTTTTCTCATGGTTTTAAGTAGCCCTGGAGGCTCAAGTAGCCCCACTTTACGGTAATTTAAAATGGTTTTTTACTCCACAAATTAAAATAAGTGCTGCCATCACTTGTTCTCAGGATTTATGATTTTTCACTAACTTTATTTTCACTTAAAATAGTAATGAAAATTAACCAGAAAAGGATAAGCTAAGCTGGAAATCAATATACAGTTTACGAATCACAAAAGTTTTGCTCGTTTAAGTGGGAGTTGCTCGTTTAAAGCGAGTTTTTTTTTTTCCCCATAGACGCAACAATGTATCATTAAAATACTCCTGCTTTCCTCGTTAAATCGTGTTCTCGTTCAATCAGGGCTCGCTATAAGCGAGTTTGACTGTATTTATTACTCTGTCACGAAGCATATTCAAGGTTCATTTTCGACATTGCAAACAATAAGGTTAATCTACGAATCTACTATGCCAGAAGTTCACAAAAACCTTTCCGATTCATGGCACAATTTAAGAAATCAGAAATGCCTCACGGCTGCCTGGTCTAGTTCAACTTTTAAATGTATACACATGAAAGAATAATGTGTATATCCTCGAAAAAATAATAAATCAAATCACCAACTTTTTGATGCACAAAAAATTGCAAATTACCACAATTACTCATTATTACATGTTACCATAGACACATCACTATCCAGTTTGGGAATCCCTGTACTATGCACTTTGTCGATGCCAGTTTTTAGGTGGTGTCTTCCCAGTTTCGTCAATATGTGAACCCCAGTCAACCCCTAAAAAACAAGGGGGGGGGGGGTCCTTGTTTTTTAGTTTTAATCATACCTTTTAATATGTTGAGGGGGGGGGGGTCGACGAAACTGGGGAGAAACCTTTTCGACAAGCTAAAAAATAAATTTATCAAATAGTACAAGTAAAATAAAATAAATAAATAGATAATAATAATAATATTAATCTTTGTAACGTAAATGTACCCCCGCTGCAACGAGTTGTAAATAAACGTGACACTTTAGACAGATTTAGTTGAAATTTTATGACTGTCATTGTTGTTTATCATTTGTAACAATTAAAAGTATTGACTAATAAAATAACAATTGCCATTTATGTGTCTTATATCTAAATCCTATAATTAAAAAGAAATGTTTTTCTTTCAAATATATAACGCACTCAAAGATTACATTTTTGCTAAGTTTTAAGATTCCGATTTGAGCGCCAGTCCTATTTGTTTTCCTTCAAAAAATAAAGAAAGCTCGACAAAGCGAATGGTAAATCAAAACAAAATAAACTTCATTTTGGATAAAAAAGTTTCAAATTTGTTTTTGTTCCTTTCTGCTTGGGATGTTTTAAATTGTTATTACGTAAAGTATTTTTTATTTTGTTAATCGGTAACGTATACGAGTTGGGACCCAAAAGAAACCGGACTAATGGTGCTATGCCAATCCTAGATGTAGTAGAGTGTTCTCCAGCTAGATGGCTCAAGTACAGACCTTCATAAACCAGCAGTTCAAGTGGTGTCAGTTTAGTTGATAATGTCTGATCGTAGAATTAGTTTTCTCAGGTGTTGTTGCTTTCCGCCTGCGAACTCGTTATGGCAGATTTGAAAGAACAAACCGTAAACTTGAAATTTTGCTTCCTGCTTGAAAAGACAGCAACGGAATAGCTTACCAAATGTTTCAACAAGCTTTCAAGAACGATGCTGACCTGAGAGCCGTACGCAAATTTTTTGAATGGTTTGGGCGCTTTAAACGCGGTAGCATGAGTGTTGAAGATCATGCTCATTCTGAGCGCCCTTAAAAGTCTTGAAATGATGAAAACGTGGAAAAAGTTAGCCAAAAAATCCACGAGAGTTGTCGTTTTACGATTGACGAAACTTAAGAAGAAACAAGAATGAGTTGGTGCTCGCGCGGGCGATCAGAAGAATGGTTCCTTCACCATGATAACGCTGCCGTACACTTAGCCTTCACTATTAACCGCTACTTGGCCTCTCAGTTGCGGCCAGGCGTTCCTCGACCCCCGTGTTCGGCTGACCTAGCCCCCTGTGATCTTTTTCTGTTCCCGAGGATGAAAAAAATTCGGAAATCGGAGCGTTTTGATGATGTAGAGGCTGTAAAAACTGCTTCGCAACGGGCACTGAACATGGTCAAAGCTAAAGAGTTCCAGGGGAGCTTCTAACAGTGGAAAAAAAAAAGATTAACAAGTGTATTTCATCTAAGGTTGAGCACTTTGAAAGATACAAAAGAAATTTTGTGAATAAACTAATATATAAATATTTTAGAACAAAAATCCGGTTACTTTTGGGTCCCCCCTCATACACTATATTTCTCAAATTTTAAGGCATATGCTCTACCGAAATTAGTGATGCGTTCTACTTTTTTAATCATGTCTTTTGGCGCCATCAAATAAGATTAGCTCTTATAACGGCTAAATTACATTGATAAATAGATTTTATTTCAAGCAAAAGTTATAACGTGATTTTTTGCTTTGTTTTAGGAAGAAACAAAAGAACATATTGCTAACAGCATCTGGAAGAGAAAAATGGCACATAAGCAACATATGGCCGTAGCTGACTTTTGACGCACATGTACTCCACGGAAGGGAGTACAAATGTACTTCCAATACCAGTACAGTATGTTCACAATATTATGAACACGAATAATATTAAAGTGCTGTGATGTTTGCAGCTTTTCTAATGGATTATACTGCTGTAATATTATAAGTGTTAGACAAAAATATAAAATATAGTTATTCGTGGATTTTTTTCCACTGTTTATCAAGTGATAAGTTAAATGTGGTTTATATAATTGTTTTTTGCTGATTCGCTTGTTTGTCATGGTATTTTTCATTTTAAATAAAAAAAATTGAAATTTTATAATCTTGTTGGAAAACGAAAAAAATCATAACTTAAAATTTGGCTGAAAGTAGTTTTTACCACATTTTTACTTTCAATTTAAATAGGAATTAATTTTTACGATTTCCATTTTGTTAATCACTAATTGGTTTATGTAAGTAATATTGATTTTAATTGCGATTTTAGTTTGTGAAGGCATAGTAAAAACTAATGTCAAAAGGTAAGGTTATTTTGAAAACCCAGACAAGGTTTTCAAAACAGTTTTATGTTTTGTCCAGTCATAAATTCAAAGTGCATGATATGTCAAAAGCGTCAGCAAATTTCTTTACCTACACCAATATAAAATTAAAATAATTTTCTCAGATCATTACTTAGCATTTATTGTTTCATTTTTAATTCATTAACGTTTGTTCTTCAAACGTTTACGAAATATTGCAAAACTATTATAAAAGTTAAATTGATATTTGATTACACCTTGTTTGCACTGTGTGCAACACATAAAAATAATTTAAAAAAAAAAACATTTTCTTGTTATAGTTCTTAAGGTATTATAAAGTATCACGCTTAGCGACTAAATATTGGGATAACAAAAAACAAATAAAAACTGGAGAAACATTCACTTACCAGTGGATTTAAATTGAAAATTGTTTGAATTTTATTCAACATTTTTTTAAAAACATCCATTGTTCTGAACCAAAAAAAATAAATAAATAAAAATAAAAAGAAAAGAAGGAAAAAGAAGAAACGAAGGGGGAAAAAACATTTTTTTTTAAATTTAAATGTTTATTAATTAACGCAACATTTATGTACTTGAAATGGAAGTAAACTATTTCATTTGCAATATTTAAGTTCTTTTTCAAGAAAATCTCAAAAGAGTAATACGTGTTAAATGAATTAGTAAACACTTTAAAGAAAACCAACGCTTTTTTCAAGCAAGATTTCATTGTGAAAAAATAAGATACAATGGGGTTGTTTCCTTTAGTCAAAAGTAGCAATTTTGTCACTGAAATTGATAGAATGAGCAAAAAAAAAAAAAAAAAATAATAATAATAAATAAATAAATTAATAAATAAAAAATAACATGGACTCAGAAAATACTTTCATTTTCCCAACAATTATTTTTTGATTATATTTTTTAAATGTTCGAGTCTTCAAACAAGGCCTGGTCATTATGACGTCACAAATGATGAACTATGGTGCATCTTTCCACCGCATTTTCAAGTTATGATAATCAAGAAGCGAATTACAATTGCGCTCTACACTTACTATCAACCATATCGTTGCCAATCTACGTGAGTAAAGATGGGAATTAAATATTTTGGACCGTGAATGGCAACACTGAATGGCATTTCATCATTTGTGATGACATTGGCAGAAGCGTTAAACGATAAAAGAGCACCGATTTAAGTAATTTTTTTAAAATATTAAAGTTAAATAAGTTGTTTAAAAAATGGGCAGATTCTATGTTTTTAAGCATGCTCTTTCAGAAAAAAAATACTTTTCAAATTTTGGAAACGACCCCATTGCAGATTAAATGAAGATATGAAAAGATATTAACAGATAGTGAATTGTAAGTATGCAACAGGTAAAATAAACATGCAACCGCATTTTTGAAAATGAATGTCATTTAATTCGATTTAAAATTTGTAATATGTTTCCAAAATTGTTGTGTATGCCAACGATGTATTTTGTTTCTTTCTGTATTCAGTTTTCTGCGTTATAGTGCAGCGCTAATTATTTAAACCAAAAATTTAGACAAGATAAATAAATACCTTTGTGTTGAATAGTAAAAATGCTTTTAACGGATGTCTTTTCATCCATAAGCTCATTACTTTTTGCATTGAAAAAGGCGTTCCTTGTAACGTCGAAACACGTGTCTGCAGTAATCCATAATTCGTGCGTTTTGACGTTGTTATGTATTACTTTAAAAACTGAGATGTTGACTTAATGTTTTAGCCACAGTTCGTTTCTTAAAGGAACTATTGAAATAAAAAAAAATGCATTTTTACCTGTAAAAAAATATATAGTTTAAAATTCTAAAGCAATTATATTATTAATGCAAGAGGCATTAAAGTCATCAAAACGCTTTATTGTTGCTCATGTGAATAAATGATAACATACCTAATTGTTGGATTTTTATGTTTTTTTAGTTTGAATTAACAATAATAATTAAAATAATAATAATAATAATAATAATAATAGAAATAATAATAATAATAAGTTCATATAATTATTATTTTCTGATCCGTATTCAAAAATTCAGTGATATAAAAAGCAATTTTGTAAATCTAAAGCATGTTAAAAAAAAATCATTAATTATAAAGACCTAAAATGCATATTGTTGCATGTGTCTTTTACTTTTGAAAAAATTGAAGAAATTGATTTGATTTAAGTTATTTGGAGATTAATTATTTTTGGCAAATGAATATAACAACAAAGTCTAAAAGCAAATGTTTTCAAGAAATCAATTGAGGACTGGAAGCTGGAGAATAAAAAGATTCCTCTTCATATACTGTACTCCAACAGTTAACATATAGTTTCTTAAGTTCAGTGCGTCAACACAGGCAGTCGCAGAAAACCTCTTTTACGTGAATGATAATACCACATTTTAAGCAACTGGTACAAAAACGATAGTTAACTATTTCAAAAATTGGATACTTCCATGAGGAAAGCAGAAAGTGAGAAAAAATATCCTAAAAGCTACATGTACATATAATGTATGTATGTATGAGTGCATGTACACATTTCCAGATGAAATGTTTCATGCTACACCACTGCCTCAAATATATTTTTGATTTGTACACTAATTAAAAAATAGTAATTTATTCTCCTTCTTTTACATTGCGCATCTTCACTTTTCCTTTAGTTTTCTGTTGTCGCTTAAGACGAAAATAATTAAAACAAGAGCAAAAACTTATTGATGTATATTAATTCATCACAGTTTCCTTTCACTTTTACACGCTTTAAGCTAACAAAGTATGAATGAAGAAATTATATTTCATTATATTTTTCTTCAAACAAGTCTATCCATTCATATTCTTTAAAAAACCTCATTTACATAATTCTAAAATTTCTCATTAGATAAGGAACATTTATTTGAAAGAAAACTCATTTCATCTATGTATTCATTCATTACTTAATCACGACTGTCTTATTCATTAAAATTTTCCTTTTGTTATCACACATTTCAAGTTCAAGTGTAAATAAAGTTGAGACTAATGATTAATTCCAATTGCTCTTCAAAAGACTTCCTTTCATTCTCATGCATTTGAAGTTTGAGTAAGAATGCCCGAGGCGAATCTCACTTTCGATAAAGGTTTTTGATGCATTTTAAAGAAATTCTTATGTCTTCCTTTGGACATGTGAATGCATGTGTTTGCTCATGGCGCCACTAGATGGCGCTGACGCTTTCGGGCCTTAACAATTTATGATTTTTCTGTGTTAAACCGATGTTCTTGAAATTCTTGAAAAATTCGAACCTTCATATGCAGTAGCGTAACTACGGTTGTCTGGCGCTCCTGGCGAAATAAAGAAATTGCCCCCCCCCCCTGCAGGGTCGCCTCAATGGGAAGTCACCAGTGGTCACTGTGAGCTCCACCCATTTTTTTGGGGGGGGGGGGCATGGACAAATTGATTCGAACAATTAAAAGACAGAATTGCAACTTAAATATTCTTTTTTTTTTGAATAGTTTTCAATGATGCATAATGTTCCTTCGTAGAAGATGTAATGTATGTATATGTGTGAATGCTCGAATTTTATCATTTGGTAAAATTAGGATTTCATTTGGCGAATTGAGAATTTTCCCCCTTCCCAAAAATTTTAGTTCTCCCCCCACCACTTCACATAAATTCAATAAAACCAATAGTAATTGCAGCTCTTCAATAAATACATAAATAATGTACGTTCTTGAATTAAATGAAAATAAACATTTTTCAGTTCCGTTTATAGCAATGTATTTATTTATTTTTTCAAAAAAAGCTTTAACTTTTGATAGAACTTGTTTCAATCCAATAGGAGAATGTATAATATAAACATACTTAACACATTTACTAAAAGAAAGAAAGATTCTTTTTTTTTCAAATAAACATCAAAGCATTTAAAAAAATCTATTATAATTAGGAAAGCGAAGCAAATACAAAAAGCATTGCGAATCTGAAATTGACTAAAAAACACGACCATTTACATACAGGCAAAATAAAAGCACTATATATTCGCTAATTAAGGCCTCGCAATATTTTGTTCAAATAAGGCTTTTTATGCTTGGATTACTTATTATAATGAAAGTAAATACTTAGCCTAAGAAAAAATATATACTTCAAGTTATAACACGACAAAATGTTGCCCCCTTCCCGAAAAAAAAAAATGAAATCATCCGGGTTAACCCCCCCCCCTTTTTTTTTGAGAATTATGGGGTTTTTTTTCATGTTTCCCTCTAGCTCTTTTTCTTGCGAATTTTATTTTTATTTTTAATTTTATTTGTAAAAGCCTTTTTCTACTTATATGATCAATTTGTTAAAAAATTAAAACTAAATAAAAAAGCCCTTTTATAAATTTTATTTTTAATTTACTCCTGCTAACCATTTCGTACGCTACTGGATATAGGGTGGGGTGCAGTTCGTGCTGCCCAGGGAAGTTTTATCCATTTTTCACTTTTCTGACTGTTATTTTTGAGAGAAAAAAAAAACTTCTTTTGTGTCCAAAAGAAAATTTTTTGCATAAGATTACATCAGTGTTCAAAAACCAATGCCTTATACATTAACTACAGGTTTGTTCACCTTTAAAATATATGTTATCCCATATAGCTCTTTTTCTTGCGATTAAAAAAAAATGAAGCATCTTTCAAATTTTATGATAAAAAAAAATAATAATATTAACAATAATCTCTTTAAAAATTTTTTTTTAATCAGTCGAAATGCCGCCACCCTGGCTGCGCCCTTGGCGAGAGCCACTCCTGCCAACCCCTAGTTACGCTACTGTTCATATGTTCCCATTTTGACCTCAAGAGGCGCTGAACGGAATACTGTGCATCCACCAATCGTTGTCAACGTTTCAAAGTTTGTTTATTTTTGATTGGACGTCGCCCATTTTGACCGCAAGAGGCGCTGAGCCCATCCTGTGCATCCACCAACGAATGGCAACGTAATGGAAAACAGGGATTCCCTGTAGCGCCCATTGTGTTTCCATGAATTTCAGCGATTGTCACGGCTTTTTAGCCTAAGCCAAATTTAGTGGCGCCATGGTCTGATAAAAAAAAGAGAAAATAAAACACTTGTGCGTTTGTACGCTTAGAATAGCGCTTGTTATTTCTATGAATCTATTTTATGTATATGTCTCTTATAAAAGGGTATAACGTGCTTCCTGCCTTTATGGAACTTTGAAAGGCTAACTGCTTACTATGAATCGATCAAAACTTAGAAAGATTTTTGTAAATATTATTGTATAAATTGAATGTTATTGTTAGTTCAAGATTTATGAATAAAATATGTTTGATATATGATGGAAATGTGTTTTAAAGGTAGTTAGTACTAAATCTTTTTTTTTCTTTCTTTTTTTTTGTGATTCACTCAAACAGAAATGAAAAATAACGAATTATACTTTTCATTATTCATGACTTTTCCTAAAAAAACACGCACACCCATATATTACATAAATAATACACAAAACATGTATTGGTAACGAAGATTAAAATGAAAAAATATATATATGAGAAGACGGTATTATGCAAAACAGACGGGCATTGTATGAAAAACAGAGGATTGGGCTCTGTTTGGAGCTGATATCGAGTGGGAATATCATGAACTACCAAAAACTGACTCATGATACAGTGTATTGTAAGTTAACCGCTGATTGTTGTTGCCATACTCTCTAAAGTACAAAGTATGTTTGTGATTTTCAAAAGTTTCAGCTGGCAAAACATTTTAATCTACTAGTACACATGGGCCTTGAACATCAATATTAATCATTATATACGCTAAAGGAATTATAGTTTGTTATACAATTGAGACAGTGAAAAGGAAAGGTATAAAGGTGCTAAAATATTTAAAAAATGGAGATTGTCAGTAAAAATGATAGGTGAACCTGCCCTCTGATTTGGTGCCAGAGATACAACTAGTATCTTTGGTACACCATGATTTAGAAAAAAAAATGAAAATTAATTTGAAGTCTGAAATTTTGAATTCAAATTATATTTTTCGCAATCACGAGTTGCGACAGGACCCTGTGTCATTGGTAACTAGCCTACTCACTTGTTTCTAGAAACAGCTCCTGTCCCTTCAAGCCTGCCCCTCCTCTTGGGCGGTTACGTGTGTATAGTTGTGTATGTGTAGGCTTGTGTGTGTGCGTAGACCTGTTTGTATGCACGTTGGCGTGTGTGTAGTGTATATGTGTAAAGGCGTGTGTGTGTACGTGTGTGAGCGTGCGTGTGTGTAGGACATGGACGCTACCGACCAGGAAAAGAGGATTGCTCAGGACCGGGGGTTGAAAAAGGAACCAAACATCAAGTACTGTCAAATGAAAACAATTAGCAATCGTGATTGCTCAAAAATGAATGAAATCCTATTTAGGACCGAGACTTAAAACACGTTTTACTCAATTCTTGAAGATACCACTAGAAACTAAAAAGAATCAAAATAACGAACAAGGCATTGAGACCACAGGTTGAGAGTACCACAGGTGCGCTTTATCAGAGGTTAAATTTAATAACCCATCAATTGGAATTGCAGGATTTCCATTGATGTTGTGAAAGTGAATTGAAAGCATTCTAACCTCTCCTTGGTCTTAACCTACCTCAATTGAATTTGTACTTAACTCTGATTTTTTCAGTTTATGGTTTCCAATAATACGATGCTCAAAATACAGTTATATGTAGAAATATCAAATTTTGTGTACTAACTTATCAGTACTTAAATTTACTTACCTAGAAGTTGATTTGCCTAATCAACTTCAAATTGTATTTTCTTTTCTTTTCTTTATTTGATAATACTCCTTATGTTGACCACATATGAAGCATTGAGAAACAAAGGGATGTAAGTGGACATTTTAAAGTTATGAGTAAAACGCATTTAAAGATACCATCCTAGGTAGGCTTTCATTGAAATATTTTCCTAAATCATGCTGTATAGCAGCAACTACCAGAGCTACTAGTACCATCTCTTGTTCCAAGACAGAGGAGAAGTTCACCTATATTGCGTACTGGTTATCTCCAAATTTTTAATTTTGCCACTTACATCCCTTTGCTTCTCACTGCCTCATATGATAGTAGTGGAGGGTTGTGGTACCTCACATCAGAGTTCAAAGTGTAGCGAATCACCTGAAAGGTAGGGAACACTAATGTGCAAATTGAGGGCTAATGCGGCTCCTTATCAATTTGCTAGCCATTTCCCCTACCTCCCATGAAGCTTTTGAAACTGCAGTCAATTCGCCATAACTCGAAGTCCCAAAACGTTCGAGTCATCGGAAATTCCTTTCTCAGTATCCTGTAGAATAATTTTTATTTTCTTTTTATAGGAATGGTGTATAATGAATAGACCACAACACATATAGGTTGGATGAAAATTATTATTACTACTACGTAAAAGTATCTATAATGGTAATAAATATTGTTGTTTCTTTGAAAAAGGAAGCTATTTTTGACTGCTTACATTTTTTATCGTACCTTAAAACATTATTACGTTTGTACGTCGTAAGACCACTTTCCTTTACCTTTATATCACTTCGCATTTCGTTTAAACTCCTTCCTGTCATAAAAGCAGAATATTTGCGTCACCAACAAAATAAAGACTACCGTTTTCAATTTCTGTCAAAAACTTAAGTTTTTCAAAGATTAGCCAGGAATAAATTTTTAGGTCCTCAGTGACGGGAAAACGTAGCCCAATAGGCAACTTTTTTTTTTATCATACAACGCTCATTAAGGGGTCCTCTATTGTAAATAATTATTCCCCTCACACAAGCTGATAAGTAAAGCAATGTGTTAAAGAAAAATTACTTTTTCTTTCATACTTTGGCTGCATTTTTGTGCATAAACAGGAAACGAAACTCTAGTAAAAACTTCGACTTGAAAGGTTACATTCAAGATATAGAAACAACTTTATGTTAAAAACACTAAATTATTTTGGGGGTCAAATGAAAACTTCGAGATAAAGAAATATTCGATTTATAAGACTTCGAGTTATTTAGAATCGACTGTAAATATTTCCATTTCCGAACCGAGGCAAAGGCCCAAGCCCCTAGTTTCTAATTAGGCTAACATGAACTCTCATTGACCCTGCATATATTTTTAATGTTTTGAACTGAAGTTTATCCCGTATCTAAGACTGTATGTGTTTAGTTCGACTTAAAACGTTACATTCGATATATAGAAACCACTTTACATTAAAAGCACTAAATTATTTTGGGGTTCAAATGAAAACTTCGAGATAAAGAAGTATTCGATTTATAAGATTTCGAGTTATTTAGAATCGACTGTGAATATTTCCATTTCCGAGCCGAGGCAAAGGCCAAAGCCCCTAGTTTCTAATTAGGCTAACATGAACTCTCATTGACCCTGCATATATTTTTAATGTTTTGAACTGAAGTTTATCCCGTATCTAAGACTGTATGTGTTTAGTTCGACTTAAAACGTTACATTCGATACATAGAAACCACTTTACATTAAAAGCACTAAATTATTTTGGGGGTCAAATGAAAACTTCGAGATAAAGAAGTATTCGATTTATAAGATTTCGAGTTATTTAGAATCGACTGTGAATATTTCCATTTCCGAGCCGAGGCAAAGGCCAAAGCCCCTAGTTTCTAATTAGGCTAACATGAACTCTCATTGACCCTGCATATATTTTTAATGTTTTGAACTGAAGTTTATCCCGTATCTAAGACTGTATGTGTTTAGTTCGACTTAAAACGTTACATTCGATATATAGAAACCCCTTTACATTAAAAGCACTAAATTATTTTGGGGGTCAAATGAAAACTTCGAGATAAAGAAGTATTCGATTTATAAGATTTCGAGTTATTTAGAATCGACTGTAAATATTTCCATTTCCGAGCCGAGGCAAAGGCCCAAGCCCCTAGTTTCTAATTAGGCTAACATGAACTCTCATTGACCCTGCATATATTTTTAATGTTTTGAACTGAAGTTTATCCCGTATCTAAGACTGTATGTGTTTAGTTCGACTTAAAACGTTACATTCGATATATAGAAACCACTTTACATTAAAAGCACTAAATTATTTTGGGGGTCAAATGAAAACTTCGAGATAAAGAAGTATTCGATTTATAAGATTTCGAGTTATTTAGAATCGACTGTAAATATTTCCATTTCCGAGCTGAGGCAAAGGCCCAAGCCCCTAGTTTCTAATTAGGCTAACATGAACTCTCATTGACCCTGCATATATTTTTAATGTTTTGAACTGAAGTTTATCCCGTATCTAAGACTGTACGTGTTTAGTTCGACTTAAAACGTTACATTCGATATATAGAAACCACTTTACATTAAAAACACTAAATTATTTTGGGGTCAAATGAAAACTTCGAGATAAAGGAATATTTGATTTATAAGACTTCGAGTAAGTGAGAATCGACTGTAAATATTTCCGAGCCGAGGCAAAGACCCAAGCCCCTAGTTTCTAATTAGGCTAACATGAACTCATTGACCCTACATATATTTTTAATGATTTGAACTGAAGTTTATCCCGTATCTAAGACTGTATGTGTTTAGTTCGACTTAAAACGTTACATTCGATATATAGAAACCACTTTACATTAAAAGCACTAAATTATTTTGGGGTCTAATGAAAACCTCGAGATAAAGGAATATTTGATTTATAAGACTTCGAGTAATTGAGAATCGACTGTAAATATTTCTGAGCCGAGGCAAAGGCCCAAGCCCCTAGTTTCTAATTAGGTTAACATGAACTCTCATTGACCCTGCATATATTTTTAATGTTCTGAACTGAAGTTTACCGCGTATCGAAACTGTATGTCTCTATTTCCTCTTTACTTGAGCAAGTCTTGGAGTGCAAGCATCTTGTATTAAATTAAATCTTATGAGAGAAAAAAATCACAAGGGTTAGTGTTTGACCCAGCAGGACCGACAGATCTGGTCATCAGTCTATCACCTAGATTTCTTTTTTTTTTAGTGGGTAGGTGCGGGAAGGAGGGGGGGGGGTTACCGAATGAAAAAAAAAGGCATTTAAAATTTTCGCCTTTTTGCCATAGTGTTTTCAAATTCGCCAAATCATCAGACATAGTTCGTCAAACAAGAAAATTTTGAGGAGGTCACAGTGGCCTCTCGTGACCTCCCATTGAAGCATCCCTGCTAGCCATGGGTGGTTTCAGACCATCGACCTGAACCTGCTTCACTTTCATCCAATGTTGTGACCATGCTGTGGTTCTGTAGCAAAATTTCAAGCAGAAATATCTTTGACTAACTATAAAAAATGATGTTTTTGTGTTTTCGAAAGCAAAACACAGTACGCTTCTTCCTGCGTGGATGGTGCAATTTTGACGAATAGTGCCTTTAACAGCGAATCTGCTGTTATGATAGCGAACAGCTACAATGTTGATATTTTAAGCATGTGTAAATTTTGTTTCAGAATAGCTCTTTTTCGTCTATACACTGTATGTAGATTTCTTTAAAAAAAAATTTATTGGAAACAATTAGTAGAACATCTAGGCATTTTGGTATTATATGAACAAAAAAAAAGTTGTTTTTTCTTTATGGTCGGTTGGTTTAAGAGATGTCTAATAAAACTGTTTACTCTTCTTTTTTTTATTTTACATATGAAAATTAACATGAAACATTGGGAATCAAACAATTGGAAAAATGTTTTAGTTTCTTGTTTCAAAATGTTTAAACAAGTTGTAAACACTGATTAAACTCACGAAGACAATTCAAGGCACTAGTATTTAATGCATAATAAAAACATCGAACAATTTAATTTGTCGTACAAATGATTTTTGATATGGAGTCTTCTCCATATCAATATTATTACTTAAAGATTTAAACTCCATGTGTAAAACCTAAACCAACATGCGGATTGATTACTTCGAGCATACTTTACCATAAAGAAGTAATGAAAAACTCATGGGGGAAAAATAAGTTTTTTTTGTTGCTTTTTTTTTTTTTTTTTTGTAATACTTTCACACATATCGAATAGTTTTTAAATCGAAATTTTCTTTGGATAGTTTTTTGTGCTGCCATCTATTGTGGTTTGTAAGCGTAAAAACTATTTATTCATACGCATTATATATTCGCACTTGTTATGTGACAGAGCAGTGCGAAATAAGTACCGCTCTCATTATTATCTGGAAATTTTGCGATTGGAGAAGTTTTTTTCTGAAAATCTAGAAAGCAAAACATGTAGAAAAGGTAAATTGGGGAACATCTTCAAATCCCGCAACGAACCGGAAAACTCGAAAAATTGGCGAATTTCCCCGCTTCTTGGATTGTTTAAAAATTTTCTTCAATGGTTTTTTTAGTGCTATTTAATGCTTCATAAACTATACAACAAGTAGTACTATAAACTGTAAGAATATTCCGAAACGTCGCCTATTATTTCCTGCCAACTGATTTTTACCTGATTTCCACAAGTCTCCTGTGAAACACAAGCATATTTACGAAGAGTATAGTGAACGCTTTTAGTTTCATGAATGCATTTTTAGTTACCAGTGTGGCGATTCACTCTGCTTTTACAGGTATTTTGCATTTTCGACTATGTTATGGCAATTCCTAATCGACGTAGCCCCAAATTAGGGTGAATTGCAGAAAAATAAATATATAACTTGTAGATAGCTGACAAGAGCACTCTCGTTTTGTTATGAGTGCCTTTCAAGCAAAAAACCTAATTTGCGTCGTGTTAAAAAAAAAAACTAATAACAGTAGGTAAAGACTCGCTATCTACTAATTACAAAGACAATAGATTATGAAACGCCAGGCCCGAAGCTATTTATTTCCATTTGTCATGTTGCTAAACGTGCGTTGTAAGTACGGAGATCGTGAGCGGAACGTTGATCATGTTCTTCTGCAGAAGACCGTATAGCCCAGTAAATCTAGGATTTTTGGAGCCACAAATATATAATTAAGAAACATTTTCAGAATCAGTTCCTCATAGCATGTAGAGTAAATATTAAAAAGTCCCCTGAGATACCATGTGAGCTTCCATCCAAAATGGCGGATCAAAGATGGCCGCCTAGTAATTTTTGTTTTCCTTATAACTCGGTCAAAAATGAAGATTTTTTAGTTTTAAAAACACCTGTGTGCTCTAAAAGTAATACGATTTCGATATATACCCTAAAATAACTAATGAAAAAGTTCAAACAATTGTTTTGGCTTCAAAAGCCAAAATTTCTATTTTGTACGTAATATGCAGAAGAACAAATAAGCTACTAAAAAAAAGAATTTTTATGGTATTCTTTTTAAAATATGAGCTACAAAATGATTGATATATTCAATAATGATTGAATAATCAAGTAGTTTTTATTTCATTTCTGAAAGAAATCTTGGTATTTCTATCTTTGGAATGAGAATATGATAAGACAGAAAAAGTGACCTTATAATGAATTTTCAAACAAATTGCAGAATATCATTCATTTAGTAGTTTACAAACTGACTTATAATATCTTTTTGAAAAGCATGTAAAATATATTAAGAGAATATAGTAATGTCAATGAAAATCTAGGAAGGAAAAAAAACCGCAAAAACATTCAATTTTATCATCCTCATTTTCGAAACTGTGCACAGAAAATGAATTTTAACATGTTTCATCTAAACAATGCATGCTAAACTTGGCACGCTAAAGATCTACGTTTTCATTGGCATCCACAACACAGTCTCGCATAATTACTGTTAATTTGTAGTCACAGAGCATTAAATAAGGAATTCCTTCGGAAGCTTCGGGAAGTGGGAAAAGCGTTGTGAACAGTCCACCTTCTTCCATAACACATTCCCATTTCATTGGATTCATGTTTTTCTTAATCCACTGTTGTACTTATGGATGAACACAAAATGGATGCTGTGAAGCAACTGAACTTGTGAGTGGAAGAGTTGTCAACCTTTAAATTTTGAAGGAGTTTTGGTTACTTAACCATTACAGCGGTTGTATCTTAAGATGTCTGGATAATTAAGTGTTACTCCCACCAAAAAGATGTTACAGCAACACTTCAACAATCTGGGTGACCTTTTCTTGGTACATCAAGCTGAAAACTACTGAGCTGTGAGATCAGAGAAAACAGTTTGAGATTTTCCTTTAAGAACTTGAAAGCTCAAGATTTACTATTCTTCTTTACTAATAATAAAGCAGAAAGTCTCTCTGTCCGGAGGATGTCTGGATGTCTGTAGGATGTCTGGATGTCTGTGACGCGCATAGCGCCTAAACCGTTCGGCTGATTTTCATGAAATTTGGCACAAGGTTAGTATGTAGCATGGGGGTGTGCACCTCGAAGCGATATTTCGAAAATTCGATGTGGTTCTTTCTCTATTTCAATTTTAAGAACAAAGTTCTCATAAGATGGACGAGAAAAAAAACATCATTACGTGATCATTACGTGAAATTATCATTACGTGAAACCGTAACCAAGCCAATTGGCGAGAAAATTCACCATACGTTATATGTAAATATACAGGCGAACCAAAAGACCTTTTAATTTTCTATTACGGGCAAAGCCGTGCGGGTACCACTAGTTCTTAATATAGCTGACGATTAGTCGGAGTCTCATCCTGTGGCTGCGTGGAGCAAAAGAATAGGATCCTTCAAGGGATCCAAGGCTTCTTGTACTTTCAATATATTGTAACATTTTTATTTGTATTAAATTAGTTTGGGGGTAAAAAATACAGTGATGTTCCAGACATACCTCTTTTACTTAGAATCGAGAGCAGGTCTGTATCAGTAGCTATTACTGCGACTGGTCTGGAGCTGTTCTGGCATGTTTTTATTGCAACTGAGCAAACTAATACATTGGCTTCCCTATCTACTTGGACATCATTTCTCCTAATCGAAAGTATTCCGTCATAATTTGGATCAATCTTGATTTATTCTCAGAATTCCGCAAAAAGTTAGAGTAAATAGTCGGTCCCACTACATTTTCTTCAAAAAGCAGTAGTCTCAGACATTTTCGACATCACTCTTCTTTGTTTCATCCCATTGTTAGTTGGTAATGCATCAGGGTATCCATTAAAAGCCAACTGCTTCACATAAAAAGTTTTTTCTGAAGACGCCTGAAGTATTTGAGACATATGTCTTTTTATTATATGTCTGACTCGTCCCATGCCAATGCGTGCATAAGACATCCTTGATCTTTCCCCTTCAGACCTGGTGTCCGGTATACCGGACATACAATTTAAACTGTTGCTAATCATTTAATAATTGACGTAATTAGTTGATTTTTTTGTAGCTGACTCTTTACATTCTACTTATTATAATATGTGAAATAATTTTTCGTTTTGGGATTGACAACACTGACATATAAGGATTGAAAGATAGAGAGTGGCTCATTTTTCCAACCATGGATTTTCATCTGAAAAGCGAGGTTTTTTTCCTGATTTTTAAAAAAATATATAATCTTTAATTAATCGTTTCAAGCGCTTATATTATGTTTTATAATTGTTTGTAGAACATTTTATAATGAAGTTTGTTCGGTACTTTATCGTTTTTGTGTATGAAATATTGATTTCAAAAATATAAGTCCGGAATATTGGACATGCCATAACTCTTTTAATTTTTCTCCTACAAACTCAAAATTTTGTCTATAAGATACCCTTTACCATAGTACACTGTGTACCAAATATCAAATTTTTTGGTCCAATATTTCATAATTCCGACTGAAGGGGTTAATGGACAAAGAGATTGGTGGTGGGTGGCTCAACAAAAGGCTCTACTGATTCAATGATAGCTGCCACGCTTGTGTTTTTATCCTTTCTCAGAGAAACCCAACCAAAAAGCGAGGATAGTTGAGTGGCCAATTCATCTTTGTGGTATCTCGTAAATTATTGTTTGATTTGAAAACAGCAGCATCCTGTCCGAAAACTGTGGAAGATTGAACAGAACGCTCATTTCTTAATAATAACTCCTCTTTTCTTCCGAAGTTTAACTTCCACCAAAAGAACTTCCTAAAGTTGAAGGCAGCGATCTTTCACCGAAATTTTTTCCTTTGTCACATAATTTTATGGAAACACAATTTTAAAATATATATTCTTGAGCACCTATTTGCAACCTAAAATGTGCAAAACATACCATTTTGAGATAACAATGACATTTTTATTAAAACAAAACAAAATTGAACTATTTTTGACGAATTTCTATCGTTACAGTGAGGGTTTTTTGTTTTAAATTCTTTTTATATTACAAAAGGAATATGGAGCCATTTTACGATTTATGGTAGTTTTAAACAGCTAAACAGATAAGCATTGAATTTTCTTACCGAAACTTTTCCATTTCAGACAAAAAACACAATTCGTAGATCATATATGTTTATAATTGTTTATGGGGAAATGTCGGTCAAACACAAGCACCAATTCAAACATACGTAACATTTCTTTCAAACTGAAAAATAACAACTATTGGCTAATGTATGAGGGAAAATATTTAAAAAAAAATACCCCCAAAAATGTAAAAAAACATTTCTTTCGGTAGCTTATGTGTTCTGCTGCATGTTACGCAGAACACAGAAATTTCAGTTTTTAGTGTCAAAACAAATGTTAGAAAATATTTATTGGATATTTTAAGTTATATATATCGAAACAATATTACTTCTAGAGCCTACACTTTTTTTCAGAACTGAAAAATTTTCACTTTTGACCGAGTTATAAGAAAAACAAAAACACTAAGCGGCCATCTTTGATCCGCCATTTTCGATAGAAGCTCACGTAAGAGTTTAAGGGACTTTTCACGATTCGTTCTACGCATGTTCAGGAACTAATTCTAAAAATTCAGCTAATTATAAATTTCTGGTTCATCGACCCTATTTTTAGCCTAAATTTGCTGGGTTTGTAGAGTAGGTCTGCCTTTGGGAAGTGTTTGGTTAGCCTTTTCTCACGCAGGCTTGCCGTTTTCTCGGAACTTGTTGAAAGATTGAAAACTTTTCTCATTTTGTCAGACTAAGTCAATAATTTAAATTTTAAAACAATTTTAATATTAATTTTGCTTTCACTACTTACTTCTGAAAGACTTGTAGCGAGGAATTTTTAGTTATAAAAATAATAATAATAACGCCCGGCCCGTGGCACAGTGAGTTTATTAAACAATCTTATTTTCTAAATAAAATACATAACGTTCTTCAGACGAAGCGAAGATGGATTACGGAGATAAGAAATAATCTAACACATGTGCAGTGCCACTAGACCACTAGAAAAGACGTCAGATATACGTACCTCTGACCTTAAATGACCAAAGAATAATTGAATTCAAATACTGACTAAAAGTCATGACTATAGATTTAAATTGCATCTACATTTTGACTCATAATTCATTTTAAAAACCTTTAAACTTCACTCTTTAGTTAATGTCCTGCAATTGGTGACCTCTACAGCAACTAATTACAGAAAATAACATGACTAAGCACGATGTACCTAAGGAGCTATATAGCGCCAACATTAATTTTAAAAAATAAATGTATCCAAACATTCTGAACTATTTTAAATGTATATTTTAGGAAACAAAAATCGAACCACTATAAATAGCAAACACGTGCAAACGTTAACTAAATAAGGTACTTTTTACTGTTATAATGCACGGACACATTTTAAGCACACAACACGTTTGCCAATTTCACTGAGACAATCATTTAACTAATAGTAGCAATAATATTTTTTCAAACGTGAAAAATGTCTGTTTCAGTTAAAGTAACGAACAATTCTTGCAGTAATGTTCCACTCCGATATAATAAATATTTCAAATTATATTTGAATTCTTTAATCAGAAATAAAATGATTAAAGCCATTAATACTTATGCGATTATAATGAAATTTATTATGAAATATTAATTTACTTCTTCTAGTTTCACAAAACAGATGGCGCCACGTAAAATTTCAAAAATTAATAATTTAATATGTTGTTTTTTGGAACAGTGAACGAATTTTATCTATCAAAATCAGCTGACACCAAATGAAAAAAAAAAAAAAAAAAAAAACTGAGAGGGGAAAATAACAGAGTGCATTTTATGAAAAAAATCTTCAGGAAAATTCTACGGGCTCGAATACTTTCTTTCGTGTTTCGTAGCTCCTGTGCTTCTAAGGGGAGTTCCTTGGATGTCTTACGGAAAATGCATGACATTAATTCGTTTCTTTTTCTTTTTCTTTTTTTTTTTTGCATGCTGTTTAGCACGAATAAAAAAATCGAAAAAGATAGGTTGAAATTATGCACAATTATAAGCACTTTTAATAATTGGTTATGATAACTACTGCAAAACTGGCTGCAATACTTGATTGTGACAATTTTGATTTATTAGAACAAAAAGCAATTTGTCAAGCTAGGCCTAGGTCGGAACGGCATACGTGACCAAGAAGGTGCGTAATGACAGGGCGAACTGGCTACGCTACCAAAAAACTTCATAAACCAACTTCTTCCCCGAGCCCTCCGTATTGACCGAAGGTCAGGCACCCGCTATAAATAGGACCCATCGGAGAGGAGGCTGCCGGTTTTTCTACGAGACCAAGCGAGGTCCTGACTGAACTTTAGGAACGGGAGAGTTGGGCCCGTGATCCTGAAAAAGAACTGTGCAGACGGGAGAGATTGTGCCCGTCGTAAAGAGTGTACTGCTACGAACGGGAAAGTGGTGCCTGGGTCCCCGTGTTGGACTTACAAAACAATAGGGAAGTTTTCGATTTTTCAATTGTATTTTTATATGATAGAGTAACATGTATGAACATCATAGGTGAAAAAAAATTTTGCGATACGATAAATATTTTTTTTTAAATTAATTTTTAAAGTTCAAGCGCTTGTGAAGTCAAATGGCATAGGAAGTGACGTCATGCGCTCTTCCGATAGGGGAGAAGCCGAAGGTCACGCATTCGACTTCGAAGACGAAACGTAAAAGGCTTATCTCCTGGCATTTAACTCCTCGCATTTCTGGAACATTAAACCTCTCATCCTCTCGGAAATATTCGAATATCATCATTGATGTTACATGAGGAAGATTATTTAGATTGTGCTTTAACGAATCCGGTCTCCATAGTGTGTTCAAAAGGATTATTGAATTTCTAATAAATAAAAATATCAGCGCGCTCAAAATGTTCCTAGCGAAAACAAGGGATCTTCGTCGGAAGGCTGCCCATTCGCGCCCTGTGACGTAGGTCGTGACGTTTCAGAAGAGTGGATTTTAAAAAATTCATTAAAAATCAACCACGGTGTTTTAAAATTCGGCGATGGTGAATTTTTTTGTTTTGAGGGTCAATTAACAATATCCAATAGCCAAAATATGAACATTTAATAGATTGCAACTTCCCTATTGTGAAAGACTGAAAGCAGCTTATGGAGCAACGTGTACATATGTGAATAGCTGTTATGTACATATATAATTGTAAATAAACCGCAATAACCTAGAATTTGTGTGCCGTGGAACCTAACTCAATTTTTGTTTCGATCACTTTGCTCATTAATTTATGTCTTAATTCCTTGACTTAATTGTGAGTTACTGAACAATTAAGAAAATTGCTTTCTGATCTCAATTCGATGTAAGAGTCAACTATCGTCTTTGTCAAAAAATCAGTAATCCAACGTCAGAAAGCACAAATATTGCAATATTTGTGCTTTCCGACGTTGGATTACTGATTTTTTGAATTTTCAGCACAAACGTATTTTATTCGTTATATCGTCTTTGTGTTTGGTTCAAACAATTTCATCACTAAAAATTTAATTATTTTTTTTTCTTGCCGTACGACTATAAACTTTAGTTGGATATATAATGCTCAAGTAATCATAAACTTGGTTTTAGTATTAAAATCCATCGGCCCTATCTTTTGACACAAAAATGAAACTATGTCAAGAGCTTTAAGGTTAAAAAAAAATGTCAATCCTTAACACAAGAAAGATTTGCAATTTCTTTCACGCTCTTGCAGCAAAGGTACTGTCTGCCCACCGTAACTATTTAATTGGCAAACGTCCAGCGATGACGAGTCTATCTAAATGGGGGGAGTAAATGGGGGGGGGGATAAAAGGAATGGCGTGTTTTGTTCAAATCAGTGTGACTCTGAATACACTTATGCAAAAGTTGGCATCAATGAAAAATTGTAGATGCGTCCATTTCTACTTGTAAATTAGATGCGATTTTATCCATAACATCGGTGGTCAATCTGCAAATCTTAGTTTATAATATTTTTTCACCATAAAACCGTCCAAAAAATACGTAATAACTCATAAAATTTGTTAAGTTTCTTACTTTTTCTGTAGTTGTTCAAAATGAAACCACGCGTTTGTAACAAAAATACCATTTTATACAATAGGAGACACAAAATAAAATTTTCTCGAAGCATGTTACACTATGAAACTGTATTTTGTGCATTCATAAAATCGGGATTTTTTAATTTCTTTCTTTATTTATTTTATTTTATTTTATTTTTTTGAAATTTAATTTAGTAAGGGAATTTGGAGCAACCTGAAATAGTTAAGATGACTGAGCTTCTCAAAATGAACAAATTGGAAATTTGTTTTGAAAATTGCAATTTTTAAGAAAGAACATTGCATTTTAAAATAAAACTTGCATTGAAACATTATTATTATTATTACAGTCGAGCCCGCTTAATGGAATACGCAATTTGCCAGGAAAAATTATTCTAATAAGCGAGATATTCCATTATCCGGGATAAAAATAACACACATCAACGGTGTAGTACATTGGAATTTTATTACATTAAGCGGGATATTCTATTATCCGATATTCCATTAAGCGGGCTCGACTGTATTATTATTTTTTGGCAGTGAAATTGTGCTTACAAAAAATAGTGGAAAGTTTTCACATTTTTTTTAATGGGACAAAGTGAAAAATTGAATAGGTTTTTTTTTCCGATTGTGGAAAATATTTTTGATCAGAAAAATGAGAAAATAAAAGGTTAATTCAATAAATAAAAGATAATAAAACAATTAACTAATTAATTCATTAATTAATACTTGACGAAAAGGAACTGAATGAATAAAATAGTGAATTAATAAGAAAATAAGTGAGAGAATAAATTGATAATTGAATTATTAACTGAAGGAATGTTGCACCGACTATTAGAGTGTCCCAATTACTATTTAAAATGTTGATAACAAGAACTTTATCATTTGATAACATCAAAATAATTTTTGACGAAAGGAAGTATTACAATTTGAGTATAAATTTAAAAAAAAAATAGTTTGTATTATCCGATGCTTCGAATTTAAGAGGTTTTTTTTTTTCTTGACTGGAATATAATAGTTACTATATAGTCAAAATATTACAAGGTAAGGTAAGTGGCTCTAAAAGCGAAATAAATATTTCACCATTTTACTTCGCAACGCTATTTCACTTTGCCCCACATTTTCCCTACTATTACCCTATGTAACACGATTTTTATTTTTGTTTTCTTAATATGATGTTGGGGTTGCGTGTAACAATTTAACGCACATTATTATTATTATTATTATTTTCGATTTTTTCTTTTTCCAGAAATGATTAAAATAACAAAAAAAAAATAAAAGAAAATAAAAGAAAATTCTCAAATGAAATGAACTTTTCCTGAAATATCTGAAAGAGCATATTTTGGAGAATATTGCTATATTTATGTATGTATTAGCTGTAAAATAAATTTACATTTTTTACTAACATTAGTCACATCACCGCTTAAGGGCGTAAAGCCTTTTGCCTTGTGCCAACAACCTTTTGGAATCTTGTTCCTGAAACGCTGGTTGTTGTTTTCGTCGTGTCATAGTAAACTGTGAAGATACAGGGGGCTAAAGCCTTGAGAGTTTAAAGTTCTTTATTAAAATGTATAAGACAACTCAAGAAAGATTTACAGCACGAAGAGTGGAAATGACGCCTAGGGATCTGGACGGAATAGACCCCACTACCTCCGGGATTCGAAGCTTCTACCTCAGAGACACGAAAGCCGCTATAACACTGGTAAGTAATTACGAACTACATTTTAAATATATAATTACGTTGGTTTTTTATTCATCCACGTTTTCTAATAGTTTATTTATGTAATTATTTTAAAATAGTGCATACTACGGAAGAAATCCAGTTACGGTGACAAGATGGAACTACACTGGAGCAGTTGAAACAAACTAAAAATTGAAAAAGTTAAAAAAAACCTAAACTTAAAATTATGCAATGACACATTCATATCTAAAATGCGACAATGAAGGTTAAAGGTTTCTAAAACGTAAAAACTTTAACGAAAATTGTTAGCATAATTAAATTTAGTAAATATATTTTTTAAACACAAATGACCTGCAAGTTGGATGTAATTGACAATGTTCTGGGAAACAACTCAGTTTTTAAGTACCTTATGGAAGAAAAGAAAATTATGGCTCAATGCAGACTAGTAGTCTACTTACAATGCTGTAATAACCGATAAATTGCCAATTTTGGACTTCGACATTG
Source organism: Uloborus diversus (assembly GCF_026930045.1). Lineage (NCBI taxonomy): Eukaryota > Metazoa > Arthropoda > Arachnida > Araneae > Uloboridae > Uloborus > Uloborus diversus. Next base: position 4,822,745 of record NC_072735.1, read on the forward strand.
AGATACAGAACTATCTTACGTAATGAAAAAAAATAATATATTAATTTGAATTTTTGGCATCTTAAATTCAAATTATGTTTTTCGCAATCACGAGCGTGTGTGTGTATGAATGCGCGTGTGTGTTTGTGCAGGCGCATGTGTGTGGGTGCGCGCGCGTGTGTGCATGTATGCATGTGTGTGCGTGTTGTGTATGCAGTGCTGTGTCTGTACGCGCGTGTGTGTGTGTGTATGAGGCATATGTGTTTGTGTCTGTGTGCAGGTATGTGTGTGTATGTGTGTGTGTGCAGGAGTGTGTGTGTATCTGTGCGCAGGCATGAGTGTGTGTATGTGTGTGAGTGTATGCGTGTGTGTGTAGGATATCTACGCAACCTGGAGACGGTTTTCGCTAGAGGAGCAGCATCGGGAGGGGCCGGTCGACGGAGGTGCTGTAGAGGGTGAGGGGGGGGGGGGAAATAAGAGCATAGGAATTTAAAACAGTCAAATGAGAACGATAAACAATCGTGACTGCTCAAAAACGAATATTTTTCTTTTTATTAACGTTTTCGTTGAACGAAGAAAAATTATGGAATTAAAAACTTATTTTTTCAGCCGCGTAAACTAGTTAATGATTACTCCCAAGAAAATATAGTTAAAAGTTTCATACTAGCATTAAAAACATTCAAATAATGACAATAAGTAAAACAGAACAGTTCTAGAAAATTTTGAAAGTGCTTCAACGTCCGAAAACAATGAGAAACTTCGATGCATATATTAAAGCTTTGAAATAAATGTTAAACTACGGAAAGTCGTTTCTTTGAAAATTTCCAATTTTATTGTCGGGAGATCGGCAATAATTGCGATCCTAGTGTACGTAAATCTCCACAAATTGCCCAAACTAAAATGTTTGCCACATAAATTTTACTTCGCTAATGGAGGCTATTTGCATTTAGTGTAATGTTCCGAGCCCTTGCCTTATCTCTATGTCCATGCATTGTTTGAGTCAATACGTGCTTCCTTAATGATAATAAAACAGAGATACAGATTTTGATCGGGTAAATGAAGTAAATAGTCAGTTAAATGGATCTTTTAGTAATGAACACAGCAAATCGATTCGCAAATATCAGGTTCCTGGGGAATATGCAAATCGTTCGGACTCTTTACGGACTTGGTGGTTTAATTATTTTATTGCACCATTTTACTAACAGGAATTACTAGTTACAAGAGGAAATATAGTTAGCACGAATTGGATACATAGGAATGTGATAAATAAATACCTTTGTGCTGAACAGGAAAAGGTAACGAAAAAAAAGGAAAAGGTAAGGAAAAACAACGTCAAAAAATGCATAAATTGCCAATTACAGCAGACACGTGTTTCGGCATTACAGGGAACGCCTTTTCCAATGCAAAAAGTAATGAGCTTGTCGGATGTCTTTTCATCCATAAGCTCATTACTTTTTGAATTGAAAAAGGCGTTTCCTGTAACGCCGAAACACGTGTCTGCTGTAATTGGCAATTTGCTTTTTTTGACGCTGTTTTTTCTTACTTTACATAAAAATGTGTTTCTAGAGACTGAAAATTTTACATTGACATAAAAGGACTATGATAGAATCAAAGTTATAATGTATAATACTGTTTTTTCCGTATTCTTTTTTAACACAAAGATGACCATTTCACTCTTACGGCGAACCAAACTTCTAGTCATTCTCTGAATCTATGAAAAAATAACAAAAAGAAGAAAATTTATGAAATAAGAGAGCTATAGCTGCTTTACTGTTGTTTTGATGTCGAAAACAACAGCTAAAGGCAAATAACAAAAAGTTTTATAGCATAGTTTTTATTAATTCCTTTTAAATTTACTACGGCAAATAAGGTATTACGTACCTAAATAATTATTGTTTGGTGCATCATATAATGGTTTATTTTTTTTTATCTCTTATTTCTTAAACATTTCTAAAAAAAAAAAAAAAAATGTGAGAAGTTCGTGCAGTAACAAGCAAGTCTTCTTTCCAGTATTCCGATATCATTTTTGTATCACTTTATTTATAAAGAGCTATAAGCTGCATTTTCCCAACATTACATTGTTTAACAAGCTCATTAGGAAGAATACCTTTATTTTTTTAACTAGTTGTACCCGCACGACTTTGCCCGTAGTAGAAAATTTTAAAGGTCATTTGGTTCGCCTGCATATTAAAAAATAATGGATGATCAATTTCTCGCTAATTTGCTATGTTAAATGGCTCGCCGATGTTACGGTTCTACGTCATGATAATTTCTTAATTTACTATTCCACGTTGTGATAATTTGCTCGTAAAAATTTTCTTAAAATTGGAATAGAAAAAGAACAAAATCGAATTTTAGAAAAATCGCTTCGAGGTGCACACCCCCCGCTACAAACTAACTTTGTGCCAAATGAAAATCGGTCAAACGATCTAGGCGCTATGCGCGTCACAGAGATACTGACAGACAGAGAGAAATCCGGACAGAGTGACTTTCAGCGTTATTATTAGTTAGAATTCAAACTGGCAACTTTTACACTAGTTCTTAAAAAAGCCAATATTAAATTTGATAAATCAGTGTATAACCTTTCGCAACGGTTTTAGTTAAAATCAAGATTTACACCCCCCGTCCCCTCATAAAAATATCAAAACAAGTAAACAAAGGACAGGAATTTAAAAAAAAAAAAGAAAACTTCTCGTTCGAATATTTAATATTTCCCGTAATAGTTGTCAGCGGCACTATCGATGGGCAGAATACGACCGACTAACAATTTCTTTTTCTCGTAGGCGTACTATATGGATGCCTGAATTGCAAAATCGATTAACTCAACTTTAAAAAAAAAAAAAAAAAATCTCCATTTATGCTTTAATAGTTCTTCATCAATACTTAGCATGTGAATTTATATTAAATATTTGGTTCAGTACATTTCTGACCATGTGACGGCAAAAGGGCATGTCCATGAAACTAGGGACATCACAATAAAAAAAAAAAAAACTTCATTGTATCAGTATTCTTTTTCGTTCATATGAGGTAAAAAAGACGGTATTTTTGTAAAACTATGCGAAAAAAAGTTATAAACCCATTTTTTGTAAGTTTTATAGGCGAATTTTGGCAACACTACACAGTGCCCATGTGGTGTTGCACTAGCGATTCTAAAAGTTAATCTTTTTTTTTCACTTAGGAAATTAATTGCTATGTCTACAATATTATTTTTTATTGAAATGCGGTTTATCTAGACCAAGAGATTAGACCAACAAAGAAACTTTAAACTGTTATAATAGGGAAGTTGCAACCTATTAAATGTTCATATTTTGGCTATTGGATATTGTTAATTGATCCTCAAAACTAAAAAAATCACCAACGCCGAATTTTAAAACACCGTGGTTGGTTTTTAATGAATTTTTAAAAATCCACGCGCAAAAGTGCGCTCTTCTGAAACGTCACGAGCCTACGTCACAGGGCGCGAATGGGCAGCCTTCCGCCGAAGATCCCTTGTTTTCGCTAGGGACATTTTGGGCGTGCTGATATTTTTATTTTTTAGAAATTCAATAATTCTTTTGAACACACTATGGAGACCGGATTCGTTAAAGCACAATCTAAATAATCTTTCACATGTAACATCAATGATGATATTCGAATATTTCCGAGAGGATGAGAGGTTTAATGTTCCAGAAACGCGAGGAGTTAAATGCGAGGAGATAAGCCTTTTACGTTTCGTCTTCGAAGTCGAATGCTTCACCTTCGGCTTCTCCCCTATCGGAAGAGTGCATGACGTCACTTCCTATGCCATTTCACGTCACAAGCGCTTGAACTTAAAAAATTAATTAAAAAAAAAAACTACTTTTCGTATCGCAAAATTTTTTCACCTATGATGTTCATACATGTTACTCTATCATATAAAAATAAAATTGAAAAATCGAAAACTTCCCTATTGTCTTAAAGCAATTGTTTTTAAACTAGGCATCATACTAATGTAACATCAGTCACAAAATTGTATACAAATTTTCATTGCTCAAACAAAAACAAACCCAAGTTTATAAAAAGACATATTCTCCTCATTTATGATGATATCTTTCATATTAATCCCTTAAATATTTATAAATAGTTGAATTTAATTATTTAAAACTTATTTGAAATATGTAACATCAAGCACATTTCTCTTTTCGTTAATAAACCTCAAACAAATTGCACAAATAGCATTGACTGCTGCAGAAAGGCAAAAAAAAAAAAAAAAAAAAAAAAAAAAAAAAAAAAAAAAAAAAAAAAAAAAATCGATAAAAAGTAAGAAATGAAGGCAAACATAAAAATTACAAAAAGTAAAACAAAGTAGAAGCTGAAAAGAGCGGATAATAAAACAATAAATAAAATAATTTTAAAAAATCTAGCATAATTACCAGAGTTAGCTTTGAATAAAATTAAAAAGAGAAATTAGGTGAAGAAATAGAACAAGTATAGAACAAATTTAAAGAATTAAAATCCCAGGTTTAAATTAGCAACTGCATTGAACCTCTATAAAATGATGAAACTCTGGTAAAATCTGTTAGTCATTCGAAGCGCTCTTTGTTAAATCTTCACCAAAAAAAAAAAAAAAAAAAAACTGCTGCTGTAAAAACTTTTCTGGCATGGAATTTGATAAACAGATATACTCCTCGTTCATGTATTACATTTGAATAAAAATGCTACATCATCGAAACAGAAATATTTCTAAATGTCACAACTTCATGCAAATTTCAGCGCTATCCATATCCGACATGTAGTCATGTTATAAAGAGTTACATTTGAGTAACGCTTTTTTTAAATTCAGAAGCTGTATTAGGTGATTACCCCCCCCCCCTTTTTTTTCACAGTAAAGGAGGGAATCAGTTTCAGCAGAACGTGTTCCAAAATTGTCGACTGCAACTGGAGAACGGGTTCTGGAAGAAAATGACAAACAATTGTATCAGGAGAAGTTAGATGCATTGAAATTTAAAACTAGGAGTATTTAGTAACTGTCAAGATTCAAGTAGTAAAACATTGGAAATAGCCTGTCAATGTGGATGAAATTTATTATTCACATGAGAAAAAAATAAAATATTTACCGCACTAGATGTAGTAAAGGCAAGAGGACTTTTTATTTTATGAAATACATTAAAATATAACTTTTAAATCTCTATAAATGAACTTTTTTAGTATTTTACATACAATTTTACAATTTTAAATGCTAATTTTATTTTCAAGGAGAAATATTTTATAATTACAGCAATTCATTGTAAATGTAACATTAGTCACAAAATCTTTTTATCATCAGTCACGGGTGTTAAATAATTTTTATTCTTTTAGTTTTCAAGTTATTTCAATAAAAAAATTGTTTTCAACAGTCTAAAATCTCCATTTTAAGGGGAAGAAATCTGTTTAGATTTTACGTTCTTAGTTTGAAGAGAATTTCAAATTATGTATAAGTCACTTTTCTCAATGTCTCTTCTGCGTAACATCAGTTACGTTTTTTTATTCCCCTTATTTTCATGCAAAAATTTTTTCCTCAAGTCTGAAAACAAGTGTGGGGGCAGTGATGTACCATATCATGATATTTTAGATCAATTTCAGAAGAAACAAAATTTAATTTCAAGACGGTGCTAAATTTATAAGTTAAAACTAGAGTAAAATTGTAACGTCTGTCACCGTGAACAGACCCAGAAAATGCAACACGAGGGCCTATTCACTCCTGTGGATAACACCTTCATAACTTTCTAATAATTCTTCATAACTTTTCTCGACTGTTAGTTTTATGGAGTTAGTTGATTTGGCAAGTGAGGCATCTATATATCAGTCTAAAAAAGTCAATATATCATTTAGTTTTGTTATTCAAAAAATTTTTTTATGGCAGTGACAACAAATCATTTTTGAAACAAGGTTACGTTTAAGAATTAAATTTTTCTCAAAAGTATAAATAATCACTAGACGTAATTCCCGGTTATCACTAATTTGCCATTTCAACTGCGCTTGCGCGCGGACTTCGCTTTTAGAGCTTTCTGTTTTAAGATTTCGTGTTGCTTGTTTATACTTAGGCTGAGCGAGAGTCCCAGCAAATTAATGAATGGGATTAGAATATTTTCACAGCGATTTCATGATAGATTATATGAAACTACGGATATGAATAACTGATAATCATAAGAGAAAAATGAAACTTCAATATTTATTGGTTTGGAAATATTCATTTAACATAAATGTAAAACACGTTGTGTACTTCAAAAATGATTGCAATATTAGTACGGAAATCCGTCTTTTGCGGATATTTTACGTTAGGCGTAAACAACTTAGTATTATACATTTTTACTGAGGTTGTGAGTTCGGCTTAGTATTAGAAGTGATGCTGCAATTCTAGTACGCTCTTCTGAGGTTAAAAATTTGGTCCTGAAAAGGGACAGAAAAATCAGACCGAATCCATTAATAATTAAGACACAAAATTCATACTTTACCGAGGCCTAAAAACTAAATCAGAGAAAACTTTGTGATTTCTAATTTTTATCTGTATCTACCTCATATTTATTACCAAATTCAAAATGTTTGTAATTAATTTTAGCAAGATTTTTGAAATCAGCTAAGTCCGTGCGCAAGCGCAGTTGAAATGGCAAATTTGTGATAACCGGGATTTAAAGTCGAGTTAAATAATCATCACTAATAGACAAAACACGCGTACCTATATTGCCCTGCATTTTAGTGTGGTGGCTACGCGAATCATTGTTAAAGTTTTTTGCAAAAGTTCGTGGCACCTAATGAAAAGTTCATGCATCTTTGGGGGCGGGGGTGAACAATTTTGGATTCCCTGTTTTATGGGGAGGAGAAAGGTAGTTAGCTCATTTATGCTTTTTTTTCCGACGGGAAAGTAGGCTATCAGGATTAAGTAACGTACTTAAAAAAATTATGTTTCAGAAGATACGATGCATGAGCAGTTTTTTTAAAGCAAATTTAGAAATAATCACAGAAATTGTAGGCTTTACAGTAAAGTATGTTTTTCTTAGCATTCGTGCTTTTAAATACGTCAGTCGAACGACACTGCCCTGGTATATTCTACAGCAGGGTTTCTTTTAATGGTATATTCTACAGCAGGGTCAACCTTCAGTTTTACCTCCTCAACAAAGAGCTACTATAAACTTACACACATGCACGAAGTTTTGACTGCTGTTCGGCTTTCATTTGATCCACCCTAGTATTTAGATCATCAAATTGAGTCCAATATAACCTGCTGATACAGTAGTACTTGTTTGAATACCTGTCTCTGAATCACTCAATACTACATTGTGATACGTAAAAATGATATTTTTTGAGAGTTAAAAAAAAAATCAGTTCAATTGCTAAATGATTCAGAAAAAAAATCTAGTTCAAAATGACGTCAGTTTAACAAAAAGGGAATAATTGTATAAATGAATCTTTCTTGCGTCTTCTATGACTCCCTTTGTATGAAATAATGATTAAGAATTCCATTTACTTTAGAAGAAAATATTTCTGGGAATAAATTAAACTGTTCCTTATAAAAAGAAAACAATAAAATAAATAAACTTTCAAAGAAAAATAAGTTTTCCCAAGTAATGCTTTTTAAAATATTGAACTTAAAACTTCAGCGAAACTTAATCTCTTGTAAGTACTCAATTTTTAAAACACTGATTGCATTCTATTTTGAAGCTGCAAGCACAGGAACAATTTTAAATTACAGATTTGAGGTCGAGAAAGGTTTACAACTTTTAAGTTCAAATACTTACCTTTCCTCTTTGTATTTTATTTTATTTCTGCAATTTAACTAGGATGGATTTATTTTTTCGAATTAATCATTTAAAAGTAGTAGTGTGCCTAGCATAACATCGAAACTGCATATTTGATTTAAAAAAAAAAAAAAAAAAAAAAAAAAAAACGTAAAACAAATACTGTAAAACTGATTGAAATGGAAAAAAACAAACAAATAAACGCTCGCATTGGAGTTTTTCAAATTTCAATCATATACCCAATTTTCAAAGCACCATTCAGTTTTCAGATATTTGTTCTACAGCGAAAGCCCGACTTAACGTTTTCTAAGGGACTGGGTTAAATAAACGTAAAATACGGGAAAGACGTAAAATACATGGAAGCAAAACTGATAACGGAGACCAATGAAAAAACGTAAAATGCGGGGGAAAACATAGATTCCGGGAACGTAAAATCGGGATTCACAGTATGACCTTTTCTGAGCAAATTTCTGCTTTAGTTTATTTAATTTTTAGGAACCAAATTCGGAATCGAATTTTAAATTCATATTTTAATAATTAAACTGGAATATACTATACATAAAAAAACAAGAAATTCCGTCTAAAACTAAACAAGCCTACTTTCCCGCATGCCAATATCTACTTTCTAGTATCTGATCAATATTTTCAAAAATAACTAAAATCGCATACTGTCTCAAACATATTTTTAAAATATTTTAAGCTGATTTTTAGGAATAACATATGCCTCACTCATCTAAAGAATTAGATGCGTAAAATAAATAAATAAATGAACAAAGAAATAAAATAGCAGCATCTTTTAAACATAGCAGCGAATGCACTTTTTTCTATTTAAAATACCGTTCTTTAACCGCTTTTAAAAAGAAAAAAAAAGAATTAAAATTAATAAGCTCATTAAAATAAATACTTTACATAAAAAAAAATTGATTTTTTTTCCTTTGATACAAAAAATATTTTTTTAAATGATGTAATGTACTTTTCAAAATAAATAAAAACAATAAAATGTCAACTAAAAAAAATAATTTTCATTGTCAAAAAAAAAAAAAAAAAAAAAAAAAAAAAAAAAAAAAAAAACAAGCTGATGTGTGCATCACATGACTTCCTTTTAGTCTAATTTAATGTCATTTCCCCATTATTGGCAATTTTAATGTGATTCATAAGTTTACTCTCTAAACATCACCAACAATAACCAAATTGAAACCAGATTAAAAAAAAAAAAAAAAAATCCGCCAAGCTTGTCGCCAAGTTGGCGGCCAAAAGACTGCCGATATATCGCCAAGTGTCCGCCAAATTATAACACCACTTGAGCTTACAACGAAATTAACAATGATTTCCCCCCAAAAAGGGGCAAAATCCCCCTTTAGAAACACCCGAATGCAACCAAAAGGGGGGGTGCACAACTAGACCCACTAGGGGTCTACGTACCAAATTTCAATTTTCTACGACATACCGTTCTTGAGTTATGCAGCATACATACGCACATACGCACATTACATACATACGTACATACGGACGTCACGAGAAAAATCGTTGTAATGAACTCGGGGAATGTCAAAATGGATATTTCGAGTGTTTATACGTTCTTAGGCACTTATCCGCGTGTGGTCGTGTTGAAAAAAAAACTCAACATCAATTCGGGGGTGAGCAAAATGAAAATTAAGGCCAAATTTCAAATGAAAATTTTTTCGCGAATACAATACTTCCTTTTTTGGGAAAGGAAGTAAAAAAAAAGTCGTCTGCGCATATTTTTATGTAGAATCTTAAAGGACTCTGAGTTTATCCGCCGAAACTGAATACATAAATTTAAACTTTAGAGGGAAAAAAAAACACAAATCATATTTTGAATAATTTTTTCTCATTAAAAACCATGGCTGCGGAGTTTGAGTCAATCTCAATTTGGGACAAAAGAATCAGATTCGGGAGCCGAAGGTTTTTACTCTAAGACTCGGAGTTGGAATCGGTCATTTTCCCTTGAAGTCCTCAACTCTTCCATTGTTTTCGGACTTATTTTGGGATAAAGAAGTCAGAGTTGGAGTCAGTCTAACTTTCGAGAACAGGAGTCGGAGTCGGAGTCAGGTGCCTCAAAACTCTCGAAGTCGGTTTCGGGAGTTGTTCGTCAAAAGCTTTTTCCGACAAAATTTGCTTGAAGTAAATCTGCCTTTAAGTTCGAATCTATATTGACCTCCAGTTTTCCGTAAGCGCTAATGTTAAGGGATTTGAACTCTTCAAAGTTGAACGGAAAATTGTTCAAATCGAAAAGATTATTTACATGTTCTTCATCAAAATATTTTTCTTACAAATTGTTTTGAAGCAATTTTGTCTCTAAGGTCAGGATTGCGTTGAATTTCCCCGTAGGCGCTAATATGTTTTTGAACTGTTCAAAATTGAACGAAAAATTGTTCAAATCAAAAAGTGAAAGATAGGAATGAGGTGAACTCGCTAAGATCTTTCGAAAAAAAAAGTTCGAATCAGACTATTCACTCCAAATTTATTAGGGGGACTGATAGACAGACCGACAGACATTTTTTCCCATCTCAATTAACTACTTTCCAAATTTTAATTTTTTGATATTTATTTAATTATTTTATATATTTTTGCCTTTTTTTTTTGTTTTTCGCGATATTTTTGCGATGTAATAAGCCTTCTTTCATGCTTTTTCCTTCTTTCCCTGACTTGCACTGGGAAAGTAGGCTTAAAAGGCGAGTTAGCACACAATTCAACGGAATAGTAAAGAAACACTATATAGGGTCAGTGCAAAAGTTCGTGCGGAGATTGTGAAAGAAAGTCATACAGTAATCAGGCGAACAAAACTCTTTATTCAATCAATGATATATTCTCCATCGTTGTCTATAACCTTCTTCTAATGTTCTGGCAGCATACGGATGCCCCGATCATAAAAACTGCGTGGTTTAGATTCGAAGAACGAAGACACGACGTTTTGTAAGGCATTCAAAGAGTCGAGTTTTTTTCCATTTCAATGATTTTGCAATGACCGGAATAAGTGATAATCCGATGGTGCGATAGCAGGAGAATACGGTGGATGAGTTAGGACATCCCATTTCAGGCTGTTCAGTTTGCGTAGCGTCTGTCTTGAAACGTGTGCACTGTCAAAAATGAAACGCTCAATTTTGACGATTTGGCAATCCTCGAGCACTATTTCGTTATTTTCGACGATCCTTTCGTCACCAAATCACGTGCTATTTGACAAAACCAGAAATCTCAACTTTTTGACGAAATTATTTCGTCCCGATTTCGTCATATTGCAGTGCATTCTGGGAGTTTTCGTTTCAGTCTTGTACTTGCTCGTTAAATTATCCTAAAGGATTCATAAAAAAAAGTTAGTATTTATTAAAATTTGTATGTGCAATGTGCTTTTTCTTTTATTTATTGTTATATTTTTGTTTAGTGATGTGTTTATAGTTGTGTTTAAAACACATTAAAATTGAAAACGAACCGTTCGATTAGGTTTAGAACTCTGTGTGTTTTTTGAACTAACTTTGAGTCACCTCCACGTTAGGCTTAATTAGCGTTGTTTTTTTTATTTGCAAAAGGAAATATTGGTTTATTGACATTAGTTTCCAAAAACGTACTTCCTTTATTTCGTTAAAAAAAATGTCAAACATGACCACGAATTTGTACAAATTTAAACTTACAAAAAAAAAAAAAAAAAAAAAATCCACCGTAGCTAAACTAACGCAGATGATAAATACAGCGCTTTTATAAAAGGCATAGAACTTTGAAGCTTTTAATTTCAACGTTGAATATATTGCATGGTTATGTGTTTTCATTCTTCTCCATGAATTTTACAAAAATAATTCTGAAAACAAAGTTTATTTTTTAGTTTAATAGTTCAAATTTTTTTCACTGTGCATTTTCATATTCTTAAACAAATATGTACCCATTCTCCAATAAGTATTGATATTTTTTCTTCTTCCACTCTACATGTAATTCAATGTTATAATTTATACAGTTGCTCCTAAAAGTGTTCGTACGCTTATCATTTTCAATGAAATATATTTCTACCCATTAGTAAAAATTAATATTTTGGACTGGGTAAACAATATTACAAAACTACATGAAATATTTTAATAGCAAAATAAAGTATGATTTTGAAGAAATTATTAATCAAAAGTATCAAGAACTTTATAACACAAAAGTGTTCGTAGAAAATATTTTAAAATAATTGTTTAGCAATCTTTGAATAAAACCGGTGAAACTCGAAGAAAAAAAGCGCTTGATGCAATAAAAAATAAATGCAAATCGCTTATATCAGCTTTTGGATCCGAAATGATACCCTTTTTTTTATGCTCGTAGACAGGACTTATAAATGCTTACCCCGTGTTGTTTATGTAATCTCTTTCCCTACGGCAGATGTTTCTTAGCAATAAGTTCATTATTTGTGGAGCCTTTTTTTTTACTTGCATAAAACATGAAGTAAAGTAAATATCAATTTAATACAAATCATTTTAAGTTAGAGAAGATATTAATTTCCGTAAAGAACTCTATCTTTGTGCTTAATATTTCAGCAGAATATTTTCAATATTTTTTTCAATTTTTCCGCAAATTAAAAAAATTAATGAAAATAGAATTTTAATGTTTAACCTCGATTTATAAAAAAAAAATACATATATAGTAGCATGTTTTGAAAATAATAATGATAAGCATTTTTTGTTGTTTATTTCCACACTTAATACCCTAAATTTATAAGTTTTTCTATGTCAATTTGTGTTACATGATTTGTGATAATTATGAGTTTTTCTATTATACATAGTTTCTACGGCTAAAATTAATGCAGCATTAATTTTATTGCCATATTTCACGTTTCAAGGTATTGTCAACTAGAAATGAAAAATCCGGGTCTACATGAAACCAGACTAGGATGCATTTTATAGATGAACTACCAATCAATCCAAATGTAAATTACAGTTGTGATTTTTGCTGGATGCAAAGTAAAATATCTAAAATTTTAACCGAACAGCTATACTTTAATTAAAAAATTGAAAGGATAATCAAAAAAAAAAAAAAAAAAAAGAAAATCCATCGATATCTGACAATTAGTTCTCAAGACACAAACAAAGAAAAGCACTATGTTATTGGGTTTCCCCTGTCTTTGGCAACTCTTCTCCCTTGGCGTGTTTTTTATTTACTGCGTGAAAATTACATATTTTAGAAATCAAATATGCTTGGGGAAAAGGTAATACTTCCTTGGTAATACTCTCTCGTCTCAAACTAGTAGAGCGACGTTTGAATATTTTTGTACCAGTGATTAATTCTGACGCTTTTATGATTTTGTTTGAATATTTTTTAAAGATTTCAAGGTACTATACTATCAATCAATCGAGTGTTGGAGCCCTTGGTTTTTGACTCTAATTTGGTAGTGGTTTAAGGAGGTAAGGCTCGGTAAGTAAATGTTGCTTATTGATAACATAACACAATAAAATTTCTGAAAAAAGTAAAAATAAATCATAATCACATCAGTTTCAGTACTACTTAATTTGTTACTATCTTAATAGAACTAATTTGTGGTGGAGAGAGTACTTCAGAAAACATTCGTCAAGAAAACTGCAAATCTGAAAACGAAAGTCGGGAAAAAAGGGTGTATTTTGGCTGTCGGCTGAAATAAAAAATAAATTTAAAAAAAAAATCACAGATCAACAATTGTCGCACCCTTGATTTTTTTTATAGCTCGAAAAAAAAAAAAAAAGAAAATTCACGACTTGATATGCAAAGGAATTAACTAGTTTAATGGCTAAGTAATGCTGATTGTCGATAAATTGAAGAAACTAATTCCAGAACGCTATTCAGAAATTAATTTCAGATACCAACTGAGAAATCATTGTCTGTCTGAATAAATAAAAATTTTGCCCATCCGCTGTAAAAATTACTCACTCGTGCAATCTGCTTGGAAAAATAGCTGTCACCGTCGAAATAATCATATTTTGAAAAATATGAAAATGAAATCAGATGCTCCTTAAAGTCACAAGAGAATCGTAGCTTTTTAACTAAAGGGGAACAGTTTTGAAAGAAATTGTGGAAAAATGCTTTTTTTTCAGAAATAAGCTGCTGCATTTAATCGTAAAACTTGCCTCGAAATAGAAAAAAGATCAATGTGCATGAGGGTATACACCCATGGACTTACACATTTACTTATTATACATATATTTTCTTTTTAAAACTCTTTTAGGATGGATCCAACATCATGGAGATAATCAGAACCAAGACGGACGAAGATGTTTTCCATAATTATAGCAATATTCAGAGTGTTCGTATATTATACATTGATTCAATGTTACACATGTTTGGAAATAATAATAAAAACTTAGGGGTAAAAAACAAAGGTATATTTTATAATTATTTAACAAACATTACACTAAATTAATTTTACCAAAAGATTTATTTCACATCTGCATTTTTTTAAGATTCATATTTTCAAATACCTTTTGCAATTTTGGCAGAGAATTTTTTTCAAAGTATGAAGTATGAAATGCATGCAGTAATAAAGTTCCTGTATTAAACATAAATTTGGCCAAATAAACATTCTACATACAAGCAAAATTAATAAAACAAATAATTGATTGGAAAAAGAAAAAGGTAACCTTTTTCTTAAGATAATCTAATTTTACTAACTGTATCTAATTTTAGAACAAAGATATACTAACTTAAAGTTGTCCATTTTATTGTAATTTTTTTTTGAAATTTGTGGTATAAATTGGATAAAAATCTTTTTTTTTTTCTGGAATTTTTTCATGCAATGCAATGAAGAAGAAAATCCCCAGCAAATTTCTCCCGAGCATATATCGATGTAACTGTGCATAAAAGTGGCACATGATTTATTTTTCCAGAACCCAATGTCTGCTGAGGAAGTAGCACTTTTATATTCCCAGTAGGACAGGGCGATGTAGGAATTTCTACATCGTGATGCATCGCCATCCTTACATCGCGATGTAGCGATGCATCGCGATGTAGTCCAAAAAGTTTGAAATATTCTTCCCGCTTTAGGGGCACCCCCCCCCCCCTCATTAGTGGAATTTTCCTTACAAAAATCCAGGCTTTTGTCAAATCTTTTTCTAATTTCGCACATAGGTTAATTTAATCACATGGGGTAGTACCCCATATGAATACTACCCCATGGGAAACTATCCTATGTGGGTTTCCAGCATCAAAGGACATCTGGACCGAATCTGGAAAAGATTCGACGAAAACTGGATTTTTATAAGGAAAACTCCTGTGGGGTTTGGCACACATAGCGGTACGAAAACTACAATATGGGAATTCTCAAGCATCAAAAGACAAATGTACCAAATTTGGAACAGATCAGACGAAAACTGGGTTCTTATAAGCCCCCCCCCCCCCCCGACACACACATGATTTCCCACTCTATAGCGGGACGAAAACGGGAATTTCCGAGCGTCAAAGGACATCTGTGACAATTTTGGAAAAGTCCTGATAAAACTGGTTTTTTATAAGAAAACCCCCCATTTGGTGGTTGTCTCCCATAGCGGCGTTCGAAAACTACTTTGTGAGAATTCCTGAGCATCAATGAACGAACCTCTATGCCAAATTTTAGAAAGATCCGACAAAAAATGAATTTTTTTTAAGGAAAACCCCCATCGGGGTTGCCCCCCCCCCCCCATAGAGTGACGAAAGCTAACCTCCGTGAATTCCTGAGTATCAAAGAACCTCAGTGGCAAATTTAGAAAAGATCGGACAAAAACTTTTTTTTATATAAGGAGAACCCCCAATGCGGGGTTGCTCCCCCCCCCCCCCATCATGGAGGGTTGAAAACTACTGTGTGAATTTCCGAGCATCATAGGACCTCTGTTCCAAATTTGGAAAAGATGTGATAAAAACTGTTTTTTCATAAGAACCCCCCCCCCCCCGTATGGGGGTTGCCCCTCATAGTGGAACGAAAACCAGCCTATGAGAATTCCTGAGCATCAAATAACGAAACTCTGTGCCAAATTCGGAAAGATCCAACAAAAACTGGATTTTTTGTAGGAAAACTACCATAGGGGTTGCCTCCCCCCCCCAAAGAGGGATGAAAACTACCCTACGTGAATCCCCTGGCATCAAAGAACCTCTGTGCCAAATTTTGGAAAAATTCGACAAAAACTAGATTTTTTCAAGGACTCCCCCCCCCCCCCCTCTTTATAAAGTGATGAAAACTACCCTGCGTGATTCTAGAGCATCTAAAAACCTCTGTGGCAAATTTTAAAAAGATCGGACAAATCGGACAAAAACTTTTTTTTAATACGGAGAACCCTCAATGCGGGATTGTCTGCCCCCCCCCTCACATAGAGAGACATAAACGACCTTGTGTGAATTCCCGAGCCTCCAATAACGAACCTCTGTGCCAAATTTGGAAAATATCCGACAAAAATTAGATTTTTTGAAGGAAAACCCCCATTATGGGGGTTTAATCGGACACCATGGGGAGTTTAATCTGCAATGATTTGTTTTACCTTTTTTAAGAAGTTGTTTGTTTGCATTTTTACATAAATAAAAATTTGCTTGACATATTTTATGTGCCTCTTTTTTCAACAATTACTTGTCTTTTTTTTTGATGGGGGGGGGGGGGGCTGCAGGCCCGTTATTTCATTTTTTTCCCAAATATGGCAAAGAGTCTGTACTCGATAAATTTTTTACAGAAAACCAAGTAAAACGACGGCCAGTCATGTGTAAAAACATGAATGTTCAAAAATCAAGACGGGAGGGGGGGGGGGCGTCAATTGACCCCCTGTCCCCATAAATGACGGACCTATGAAAGTGACTATACGCTTTAAAATGGGAAACTACGGTGGTAAGCTTCTGAAGTTACGATTTGATCACACGCACACGAATCTTATAAAATACAGTCGAACCTCGTTATAATGAACTTAAAGGGACCATTAAAATCGATTAAAAACGTGGTTCGCTTTATCCGAAAAACAATGAACAATAAGACAAGGATTTCAAAAAAGTTCATATCAGCAGTTATTTGTTTTAAGCGTGTTCGAATTAACGAAGTTCGACTGTATTCTGAAAAAAAAAAAAAACTAATGTGCTCCAAGATAAAAAAAAAAAAAAAAAAGGAAATAAATTTTCTTAAAAATTTACGAAATTAACGTTCTCATATATGACGAAATTAATTTGACGAAACTAATGCTCTCAAAACTACGAAAATGATTGTTAATTTGACGAAACTAGAATGAAGAAATATTTTGTTACATTTGACGAAATTCGCATCCTCAAACCACTAACAAAAGCAGTTTCTTCAATTTGACGAAAGGTTCGCTCGGAGCATATCCCTGGAAGTGGTTTCGTCAAAAACGAAGAAAATTTCGTCAAATTTGAAAGTCCATTTTTGAGAGTGTGGTCTAGCGTTATCTTGATGAAAGACTACGCCTTTGCGATTTGACAAACTCGGACGTTTCTGTTTGATTTCTTGGTTCAGATTAGTTAATTGACGACAGTACTTGTTCGAATCAATCGTTTGGCCGGCGGGGAGAAACTCAAAATAAATTATACCCTTGCAATCCCACCAAACACAGAGCATCACCTTCATCGGGTGCAAACTGGCCTTTGCCATTGCGTCACCACCATATTCACCTGCCTGTTTCCATGTGCGTTTGCGCTGAGCGTTGTTGTACAGGACCCATTTTTCATCGCCCGTCACTAATCGATCCAAAAACGGCTCGTTTTTGAGCTGCCTGAGTAAAGATACGGCAGCAGAAATTCGCTGGATTTTGTTGCTCTCGGTCAACAAATGGGGCACCCATATATCGAGCTTTAAATCAAATCCGATTTTTTTTAAAGCCGAAAAGCGGTTGATCGGTCAACGTTAAGTGCTGTAGCAACTTCCTCTGTTGAAATTCGCGGAGTATTCTAAACTAAAGAACGCAAAACGTCGTCATCAATGTCCTGAGCGTGGCTCGTCTTCCAGCTTAAAATCTCCGCAACGAAATTTTGCAAACTATTTTTCCACAGTTCGTTTAGCTGGTGCTCGATCTTGATAAACGTCTTGAATGTTTTTTACGGCTGCTGCAACGTTTATTCCCTTCCGAAACTCGTAAAGCATAACATGCCGTAAATGCACTTTTTCAACACTCATTTTAAAAGTAATCTTTCTCGAAGCAGTTTGTAACTGCACAAATTATTGTGATTGGAATGAAAGCTGCACACGTCACCTTTCCAACGGTCTGACTTACGTAGATAGTGGTATTAATGACAACACGTTACGCCCGTTCTAACGCCATCTATTGCAACTCCGCACGAACTTTTGCACTCACCCAGTAGTAGGTCCCAATGTTTCGCTAAACTATTCAAGTTTAATTGTAACATCATTTTTTAGCCAAGCATTTTCATTTCTAATTCGCTGTTATGCTATGGTATACTGCAAAAAGCCATCCTACGCAATGTATCTTTATGGTTTCGGAGAGATCGTGCACAGGAATAGGAGTGATTGCACTTATTAATTACACAACTAAATAAAAATAGTTAACATCAACAATTACATTCAAAATGACATTATTGTATGGTTTTTGTGGGGTAGTGAGGTACAGAGGGAGTAAATATTTCAACTTATTTATTGCTGAATCAGTAAGTTCAAAATTTTAAGAAAAGACAAAAAAGTTGTAGTTTAAGAAATTAATTAAAGATGGAAAACATGAAACACCTGAAAATGTACATGATTGCGTTAAATTATTGTGCAAATCATTTAACTTTGTGTGACTCCTTTGTCCGATTTCGTTTTACACTAAAAAGTAACCGGTAAGCATCGTAATATCTCCTACCATGTAAACGAATGATAAATAAGTGCGCCATCACTCCTAACTAGAAGAAGCTTGAACACTCCTACTTGGTACACTCTAAAAACAACGATTTCAAAAATGAAGAAAAAGTGCTCAAATTTGAACATATCACAGAGTTAAAATGGCTCCGACTATGTGGTATTCAAATTTGAAACATTCAAATACTCATCAAATACTCAATTTAACATGTGCTCATTTTTGAGGCATTTATGCTCGTTTTTGTATATGTAGTAATTTTAAAATCGAGTATTATCCGAGTTATGCGCTCATTTTTGAGTGTGAAAAAATTCAGGACACTACTCGAAAACATGGGCACTCAAATTTGAAACAAAAGATGTCAAGAAAATTTGAAAGCATGTAAATGTACTTTTTTTTAAAACTTCATATTTCATAGTGTATTAAAAATTGCGGGGGTCTAATATTTAAACACGGCTGCTGCTATGAGGAACTTCCTCCTCCTATAAAATTTAGAGGAACGTATATCAAAATTAAAACACTAAGTTTGGTTAAAGAATGCAAAACACCGATATTTTATCATAAACGCTCTGAACAACAAGCTTGAACTTTCATCTGTACACTCAAATACTGCTCTTGTACAGCTAGATAAAGTCTTAATCAATCTGTCCCCCTCCCACCCCCGAACCCCTGTGTGCTCAATCTCGACTCTATTTATCTTAGTTTGAACTAGTTAAGCGTAATTCAAATGATTGCAATTGGATTGTTTCCGAAATTTAAAAAATATTTTTTTCCGAAAGCATGCTTAAAAACATAGGATTTAAACATTTTTTTAATAATTTGACAAAATTTAATATTTTTTAGCCCTTATTTTAATCAGTGCGCAGATTCAATTTCATTTTTTACTTTTCAGTACATGACATCACAAATGATTAAACAATTTTTTTATTCGCTTCTTAATTATCATGTTTTGGAAACGCGGTAGACAGTAAGCGTAAGCATTCAGCGTGTCAGTGGAGTAGCAGCGCGCCAAATTACAATACTTGTGACATCATAAAGACCACTCCTTATCTCCAAAGTCGAACATTTAAAAAATTAAACGTTGTAAAAATGAAATTTTTTTTCCCTTGCTCCATGTTTTTTTTTTTTTTTTTTTTTTTTTCCGCTTATTCTATCAATTTCAATGACTAAAAGTAGTACTTTTGACTTAAGGAAGCAACCCCATTCAGTAACAATGTTTAACGGTGAACACATGCTAGTTGATCACATGAAGTGCTTGCGGCAAATTAATTTAGTTAGTTTGAGAGAAATTGAGTGCGATAATAAAACAGTCGTTCTGAGTTTTAGGTTTTCCGTGATAGTTAAGTCTCTGTGTGTGTGTGTGTGTGTGCGGCGTGCTCCCACATCGTAAGAAAAAGGTATGTAAGGGTTGAAATCTATTTAGTTCAAATAGCGGCTATTGTATTTATTTTCCAGGAATGTGACGTCATTTCAGTATGACGTAATTAAGTGTTATTTCGTTTTAAGTCATCTCTTTTGTTAATAGCAGGACTAGAAAGATATCATTAACGCGAATGTTCCTTCAAGATACAATCAAAAAGAAAGGAAAGTTTGCAAATACATTAAAATCCCAATTTTACGATTGTTAAGGGACTGGAAAAAGTTATCGTTAAATCGAAGATTGAGGAGCATAGACACTTCATGCATTCAAATCCGGACCAGTGAAATGTATCGTAAATTAAGGAAATTGTTAAATCGGGTATCGTTAAAGTTATACTGTATTTTGTAATATTTCATGCTACTTCAAAACAATACTAGTTAAAGTGAAACAGTTACGATTAAGTCGGCAGTATCCATGGACAAATCTAACTTTGGCATAAATTAGCAAAAAAAAAAAAAAAAAAAAAAAAAAAACCGTATAAATACATTTTGAAGTTACAAGGAAATTCCAATAAATAGCTGAAAACCAATGATTTAATGGACGTTAAAAACAGTGAGGCTAAAACGCAACGCGCGAAAAACATGCCTTTTATTGTAAATATCACAGGATCAGGTAATTTACTTGTTCTCTTTTAGAATAACAGGTATTCAACAAAAAAAATCAACTTCCGTAAGTAAAGTAAGTGGCTTCTCATGTTATGACCTAACTACCAGAAATTATTCTTACTCTCTGAACAAATACGTTACATTAAGAAATGTAACAAATAAACATACATTTGATTCATTAGTTTCATATACAGTAACATTTATGCTTCCGTACTTGGAATATTTGTTGTGCGAAAACAATCTCTTTAACTTAAATAAGTATAACTTTTTCAAAGAAAAAGAAAGGAGAAAAATATTTGTCTCCTTTCCACCATATACAACGTGTTAACAGGATTCATTTGATACGAAATGGCCTTAAATTTTCCCGTAAGAGCTAATGTTGTGTTTTTTGAACTAGTAAAATTTAAACGAAAATTTTTTCATATCAAAAAGGGAAATATGGGAATGAGATGTCCATGTCGAGTTCAAATCGGACAGTTATTCAAAAGTTTTTTTTTTTTTTTTTGGGGGGGGGGAGGAGGCTGAGGGATGGGGTAGCAGATCAACAAACATGTATTCTTCCCATCTAAAAACCCTACTTTCCAGTTTTTAATTTCTTCAATTTTTATTCAATTATTTATTTATTTTGACTATTTTTTGGTTTTAAGCGATCTTATAAATATGTACTAAGCCTTCTTTCTTGCGTATTTCTTCTTTCTTTTACTCGTACTGGAAAGTAGGCTAACTAACCAAAAAATAATAATAATAAATAAAAAGCGGCTTGTGTAAAAAGTAACAACTGGCACCTTTTTTTTTTCTCGCAAGAAATATGAAAGCTGATTAATCTCCAGCAGAAATCTCTCTTTACGAACTCAAACAATGAGAAGTTGACCTTTGCATTAAAAAACGTCAGAGATCCCAAAAAAGTTAAATTAAAATTGCTTTATGAAAATGAATTGTTCCTCCAAGAGGACTCTAATCTAATTTCACTTTTTATGCACATGTTTCTTGATATTTCTACAAAAGTAATCTTGCATTTTCAGAATACATTTGAAAATACGTTATTTAGGGGCGGTGCATAAATTAAACGGAAATATTTCATCTTGTTTTAAGACATTACACACTAAATACAGGAAATGTGTTAGTTTATCATGAATGAAGTACTATCAAATTTTGATTATCAAAATTGCTGAAATTTTATTTATTTTCTGTGTCATAAAGAAAGTGAAAACTGCTCTTTTAAAAATAATGTGTGCTAATTTATGAAGCTAGGAAAAGTATTTAAACAGTCGTCTATTTATAGAAGTTGTTGGTTTTCGATTTTTTTTTTATAGATGTTGTTATTTTTATTTTGTAAATACGTTTATTTTAAGTCAATTCTTTAGATTGTAATGAATAAATATATTTTAAGCAAACAAAAAAGTTATTTCTAAGGTTGACTATACCAGAAGCTACACTGAGTAAAAAAGCTCTGCGATCAGTTGAACTAAAGTTCCATAAATAGGTCGATCTCAACTCAAAATGAGCAGATAACTTTCCATATTTGAGAAGAGAACAAAATTTTAAGGAAGCTGAGAAAAATTCTCCTCGTAATGTTTAAAGTTTTTATGTATTTCTGCCTGCAATATCTAAATACTATGGGTATGACAAATAATGTTTTTCCATATCAAAGTATAAAATAACATTAGACCGTACTACGGTACATACTCTGGACTATAACCAGGAAGTGAAACATGTTTTATGTGGTCATGGAGTTACGTGGAATAATGATGAAATTAATTTATGAAAAAAAAATCGATCATCGACATTAAATTTTGGGAAAAATTTGACTGGTACTATTTAGGGTCTGGTGGGGGAAAGTGGTTAATGGGGTAAAGTGGTCATTCGTCAGATAAATGGCTATAGCTTGGAAATAAATGTTCGAATGAACGTGAAAATTTTATTTTAGGATAGGGCAGTTAGAAACTACATTTTGAATACAAAGTTTCACATCTGGCAAAATTTTATTTGGTAAAATAAAATACTTTGTGTGAATATGAAAAATTTCAAAATCTGAACACCTCTTTTAACTTTCTTGGAAAATTTTGTTTCTTAGAATTATGAACATATTGACTGCACAGGGAACTTCCTACATATCTCAAGAACTCTTACTCATTAGCAGTTAACTGAATCTATTTTGGTTAATGTTTCAGAACAATTTAAGTAAGATGGGGTAAAGTGGTCATAATATTAGGCTTAGCGAATTTTGTCCTTCTAACGTTACGTAATCTTAAAATATGAGGCAGACACAAATGAAATATTAATTTTACTTAATATGTATTGTTTTTACAGTAAACAGGGTTAAATATACGAGAGTATATGCGTATGCATGCGCATATACTCGTGTAGGTACGTATACATACGGTTTCACATAAATGCACCAATAAACGCGTAGTATATGGGTATCTGCAAGTATTTTTTGTCTATAAAGGTATACGTTCGACTATACACGTATATACTCGCTTATACTCGTATATATACGAACACTTATTTTCTCAGGTAGACACGTATATATGAGTACGTACTCGTAACTCGAGTAGACACTTACACACAAGCATATGATATACACGTACACAGGGTAAGATTAAACTCTTGGGCAAATTCTTAAAAGATGTAAGAAAGGAGTAGAAGAAACAAGAATCATAAGAAACATATGGTCACAAACAAAACGCTGACGCGCTACATGCACGCAAAGCCAGAAACTTAGGGATGCAAAACAGGTCACAAATTTATTACACAAAGACAATTTTACACAACATTTTAGATCTTAAGAAAGTGTTAAAGTGATTGATGAACTTTGTGGCCGGTTGCTGTAATACATGAGTCGTAATCACAAAGCACTCTCTGTTGCAATAATGAGACTTTTGAAAAACTTTTATCAGTAGCTGTGCCTTTGTTGCGATGCGTGGATTAGAGCTACTACAGGCCGTAACTTTAACATCTGCTCTAAATATTTCTTAAAAACTAAAATGTTGGTTAAAATCATCTTTTTTTTTCTTTTTTTCCCAATTGGGCTGTACAAGAGACCCACCTGAAGAGGCGTCTGGGCCATAACCAGACTTAGTGCGCTCCCCTACAATGCATCAGTTTTTCATGTGTCACCATTAAGGCGCTGATGCATATGATACAGTAGTTTTTTTGACGCCCAGTTTCCACCAGGTGGAGGCACCTGGGTTCTCTTTGATGCGACATTGCACTAGGAATTTAATTTTTTCCTAGGGAGTTCTAAGCCAAACGTCCAAAACTTCTAACTCTAGGGATCTTTTACATGCCGCATAATCATACGACATGTGCGCTGATGATTTTCTTCATGTCGAAAATCCACCGACGGGCATCCCCAGTTCAGAACCCGGGTCCACAGACCTGCAAGGCGAGCGTCTAACCATCACGCCACCAGCCGGTCAGGTAAATCATGCTTGTGTAACAAATTTGTGGCCTGTTTTGCATCCATCAGTTTCTGGCTCAGTGTGCATGTAGCGCGTCAGCGACCATAATTTCATTATGATTCTTTGCTTCGTATCCTCTCCTCTCACACACCCCTTTGCTTTTTGCCCCAGACCTTGGATTCACTCTTTAAGCATATATGTATATTAGGGGATATACCTTTGTATACATACATGTACTGATAGAAACGTAAATGTACGTATATACGTCTATACTGGTACATAATCGTGTTTGCACGTAAACATACGTATATACTCGTTGCTTCCATATATATGTACGTGAGTAGACATGTACAAACACGCACTGGATATATCCACGAAATAACTCGTGTATACCCGTAAATGTATGTATGTATACCTATATATGCGTATATATGTCTACTATATACGCATATACTCAGGTATGCATGTATATACTCGAGAAAGAAGTGCATACACGCATATGATGTTCGTTTATACGCATATATACTTGTATATACACGTGACAAGTATGTACTCGTTTATACACGTATACTGTAGGTAATCACGTATAAATGCTTATGTATACCCGCATATACTCGTGCATATACTTGTAACTATAATCGACTATAATCGAAATATACAAATATTACAGTTATTTGTAACGGTTTTGCATCTATTTTAAACTGTGACCACTTTACCCCATGCTATGACCACTTTCCCCCACCCCATGGGGTAAAGTGGTCATAAATACATAGGGAAATGAAAGTGTTATAAAACTACTTAAAACAATATTTTTTTCCCTGAAATTCTATGTACCGTGTTCTTTAATAATGCAATGTAAAATAACAACAAAAAAATTTGAAGTGTTTAAAGAATTTATAGTATTTATTATCCACCTAAGTTGAAAACCTACGATTTTATGACCACTTTACCCCACCAGACCCTACTTTTTATATGGTTTCCGAAAAATGTAACCTCAAATTTATCAGTAGTTTTTGTCCTTTGTTTAATTATTAAACATTCTCTTTACTGACGTTTTGTAGATCGCAGAGAAAAGCAGGTGACGTCTACGCACTTAACTACACAGAGCTTTAATACCTTAATTATAAACATGATTTTTCTGATTTTTTGAACAAGTTAAATATAAGACACACAAAACTTGCTACGCAAAACATCTGAGTTAGAACGCTCTTTAAAATAAATTTAGAAGATCAAATCTAAAAACTTCGTCGCGCAGAACTACACTACCAAATCAGGCAATTTTGCGCACCCAATTTGCCTAAGAAGAAAATATATGAAAATGAAATGCAATGGGGTTGTTTCCTTCAGTCAAAAGTAGTACTTTTTGTCACAAAAATTGATAGAATAAGCAACAAAAAAAAAAAAAAAAAAAAAAAAAAACGTGGACTCAGAACTACTTTCATTTTCCCAACAGTTATTTTTTAACTAATTTTTTAGAATGTCTGATTCTTCAAACAAGGCGTGGTCTTTATGGCGTAACAAATGATGCACTATGGCGTATCTTTCTACCGCATTTCCACGTTATGATAATCAAGAAGCGAATTACAATTGCGCTCTACGTTTGCTATCAACCATATCGTTGCCAATACACGTGAGTAAAGATGCGAATTAAATATTTTGGACCGTAAATGGCAACACTGAATGGCATTTCATCATTTGTGATGTCATCGGTAGAAGCATTAAACGATGAAAGAGCACTGATTTAAGTATTTTTTTTAATATTAAACTTAAAGAAATCATTTAAAAAATGGTCAGATTCTATGCATTTAAGCATGCTCTTTCAGAAAAAAATACTTTTAAAATTTTGTAAACGACCCCATTGCAATTATTAACATAAGAATGTAAGACTTCGT
Organism: Uloborus diversus; assembly: GCF_026930045.1. Classification (NCBI taxonomy): domain Eukaryota; kingdom Metazoa; phylum Arthropoda; class Arachnida; order Araneae; family Uloboridae; genus Uloborus; species Uloborus diversus. Next base: position 4,848,541 of record NC_072735.1, read on the forward strand.
AGTCTTTTTCACACACACGTAGTGCCATTTAACATATTACATATTATTAGGTTAACACAGCAGAGGTAGGGATATCAAGTCTGACCTTTATGTTCTGAATTCTCTGAATAGACCCTCCCCCCTCCGCCTGAGTTTTCAGTCTTTTGTATTCATTTATGTAATAATCTCTCCAGTAGGCGTTACCTGATTGACGCATTAATTTTCCAAGCAAACAAAAGGTTTTTCCACAACAACATCTTCTACTTATTTGTTATTACAGTGAAACCTGTGTATAACGATACTGTCTATAACGATAACCTGTCTATAACAATATTTTTTTTTGGCCCCAGCAAAATGTCAGCATGAATAATCAAACTGTCTATAACGATAACCTGTCTATTACGATATTTTTTTAAGTCCCAACTGTATCGTTGTAGACAAGTTTTACTGTAGTGAGTAATACAGAGCCTAAATTGTAGTCGTTTTTACTGCCCAACAACTTTTTGGCAACTTTTAACTTATTCATTGCCGTTTTGCTATTTGAAATAAGAGGCTCGCAGTTTTGTTTGCTTAGACATTTGTTTACATTTTCACTCGCATTTAGTAAAGTAGCCAACTAAGGAAACCCATGTTAATTTGAGCATGGATCTTAACAAGAGGTTATAGTGTACACAGAATTTCTGGACTAGTTGCTGTTGATGTCATTTCTCATCAAAATGCAATTCTTCACAACACGCAAACACACACAATAATAATAATAATAATAATAATAATAATAATAATAAAAAATCATCCATTATTTTTGTGTAGGAGAAAAAAAAAAGCACCAGGAGGAATTGAAAGATGTAGCTGAAAAGTAGGCATATCCATTTTTTAGGCAAATGTTTTTTGTTTTTTTTTTCACAAATATTGCAATATCTAGGTGGAAAAGCAACATTACATAGTCAGAAAGCTTCAAAATGACTCACTAAAAGATTTAAACAAAACGGAAAAAATATTGTATTTTAATATTTTTTGTAGCTTCAGGTATGTGATGTTCCCGTTAAACGTTCCACAAACGTATATTTCAACCTTAAAAGCTCCAAAATAATGGAGTTTTAGGTAGTTAAATCAAGTTGTATATGTATAGTAAGTTGTAGTAATCAATTGTTCTTCTTTTCTTTTTTTTTCTTTTCTTTTTTTTTTTTTAAGGATGCGATAAAATGAAGGTGATTTTAGATTTTAAAGAAAAAACTTCAAACCACTTATTTTCAATTTGTTGTTGTTGCTTGTCCCACTTGGCAGACAGAAACATCATACCAAGTTCATGAAGCCGTGCGAACAAAGTCCCTCCAAAACAGCAGAAGGGTCGGAATACAGCTGATTCAGGTCACAGCCGATGCAAGAGAAAATATGGGCGGGAGCAGCCTGAGTCAAATTGCATTTTGGGCATAAGGGGAAAACCGTAATACCAGCCACATGTCGCTGTGCTCGAGTGTGTCCACTTCTCAGTCGGGCTAGGACGGTTTGATGTTCTCTACTACTTGCCCGAAGTAAAGCAGCACCAGGGCGGGATGCTTTGTACCATTCATGAATAGGGGGCTGTCTCCAAGAGGAACTGATGCTTTGCTTAACACGGATTGCAATTTCTGAAAAAGAAAGGCATCCGTTATGAGGAGAAATCTCTCGGCTCCCCTGACGAGCCAGTCCATCAGCAATCTCATTTCCAAATACATCCACATGTGACGGTATCCATTGAAAAGTAATGGTGAGACGTTTACTCAAGTGTTTTAGATGTTGGATTATGTTCAGAGTCGTTTTCTCACCTTGTTTCCACCATTCAGACAGATGAAGATCCAAATATCAGTACTGACACTCTCTGTGACGCAATAATTCGGAGCCTCCTCAATAGCTAGAAGTTCGGCCCGGAAGACGGAGCAAAAATCGGGGTTTTTAATACAAATCTTAATGCCGTTTCCTTCTCTGATATAAACACCGCTACCGGAGATAGCGCCGTCACCCCTGCTACCGTCAGTATATATTTGCAATGCATCACATGGGATTTGGTGAATAACCTCCAAAGCAAGTTGTCTAAGATATTCCGGGTGTTGGGAGCTCTTGTTGGTGTACGAGCACAAGTGAGTTTTGAAGAAAACTCATTCATATAATGATGGGGCAGCATCCAGACCACAAGTCAGTGAAACATATTCAACTTCATTAAAAAGAAAACCCTCGCTTTCAGCAAAGCTAAGTGGACTCTGTCTCTTAAGGCGTTAATTATTCTTCCAGTTTCGTACGTAACTGGAGGTCCTGTTCTGGTCACCATAACAAATAAGCACTTATTTTCAATTTATAATGGGGTTGTTTCCTTCTGTCAAAAGTAGTCCTTTTTGTCACTGAAATTGATAGAATAAGCAAAAAAAAAAAAAAAAAAAAAACATGGACCCAGAAAATACTTTTATTTTCCCAACAGTTATTTTTTAATTAATTTTTTTAAATGTCCGATTTTTGAAACCAGGCGTGGTCTTGATGACGTCACAAATGATGCACTTTGCCGCATTTTTCTACCGCGATTCCACGTTATGATAATCAAGAAGCGAACTAAAATTGCTCTCTACTCTTGCTATTAACCATATCGTTTCCAATACACGTGAATAAAGGTGCGAATTAAATATTTTGCTCTGTGAATGGCAACACAGAATGGCATTTCATCATTTGTGATGTCATCGGCAGAACCGTTAACCGATGAAAGAGCACCGATTTAAGTATTTTTTTAAAAATATTAAACTTAAACAAATTATTTAAAAAATGGACAGATTCTATGTTTTTAAAAATGCTCTTTCAGAAAAAAATACTTTTAAATTTTTGGAAACGACCCCATTATGTATGCCTCTATACTTTGCACAAGCTTAAACTTATCAAACTGATTAAAACTTTTCTTCGCAGTGTTAACAATCTCAGCCATGGCTTTTATTTTCCTTTTCTTGTCAGATCGTAACTTGAGATGTTCCGGAAGTAATTTCTTGAAAACTCCATTTGCAAGTTTCCTTTAAGAAATGCAAATATTTGACTTGGGAGAAAAGTCAATTTTGCCGAAAATCGTTTATCTACACATTTTTATGATTCAATCTCTTGTTAAACATAAAAGAAAATTCCCCTGCTTGATCATACACTTGGAAAGCTTTTTTTTTTTCTTTTTTGTCTTTTCACTTTGTACCATGTATTGATTTTTTGATCAGAATATACGACTAATAATGTAACGTAAGGAAACTGCAAAACTAAACAATTTTATGGAAGATTTATGATTTTTAAATAAGTTCTATATTTTGGGAAGTAGAGAAATATTTTTAGAATTGATATGGATTTTAGAAGTTATATGAAAACATACACCCTTGTGCAAATTAATGGAATCAAGTTGGAAATTTTTAATTTTAGAATTTTTTTGGTTGTTCAATCTTTGTTTACAACAGTTGTTTAGCCTACCAGTGAATTAGGCGCTATAACCTCACGTTTTTTTGAGCAATCACGATTGCTTATTGTTCTCATTGTGACTGTTTTGAATTCCTATAATTTTATTTTCCCGCCAGCACTCTCTGCAGCATCACCGTCGATCGGCCGCCTCACGATGCTGCTCCTCTTGCGAAAACCGTGTCCAGGTTGTGTCCGTATCCTACACACACACGCATACATACACACACCTACACACACACACCTACACATACACACAGTGCTACACATACACACACTCCTACACGCACACATACAGACACTCATGCCTGCACACAGACACAAACACACATGCCTACATGCACACACGAACGCCTACACGCACACGCGCGTACACGCACAGCACTGCATACACAACACTCACACACATGCATACATACACTCACACACACACGCACCCACATACATGCACCTACACAAACACACACACATGCGGCTACACAAACACACACTTGCATACATACACACACATGCTCGTGATTGCGAAAAACATAATTTGAATTCAAGATGCCAAAAATTCAAATTAATATATATATATATATTTTGTCATAAATATTGTGTTTTGTTTAAGTGTTATAAATTTCTACATATTTTTGCTGTTTTTTCTCAATCCGGTTACTTTTTATCTTTTTGTTAGCCATGGATGTTTTTTCATGGAAGAGGCTGGCCATTGTGACATTGAGTGACAATCCAATTACGCAACAAAATAAAAAATGGTTTGTGCTTTGCTGAAAACATGGTTTAGAGATCAAGTATTCAAAGTAAAATGCAAAACTCTAGTTGAGTCTATGCCTAGTAGCGTGAAAATAGAGCTCGAAAAAAGGGGGGGGGGCATACTAAGTGGTGATTTTTATTTTATAATTAATTGATGTAAATAAAGGTGACTTTGAAAAAAAAAGGCCTTGATTCCATTAATTTTCACAAGGGTGTAATATCCAACAGTATTTTGAAGAAGTAAAGGAGTTTTTAATAATAAGTTTTAAACCGCTTAATTCAAAGTCACAATTTTGGATATAATAAGTTTTTTTTTTTTTTTTTTGAGTAATCACGATTGCTTATTGCTTTAATTTCACCGTCCTTGATGCTGTTATTCCTTTTTCAGCTTGGACCAGGGACACAAGCACCACACGCCCACCGGCGCTCTGCAGGCGCGACTCCGAGCACTGCTTCCTAGAATCCGTTTCTCCTGGTCGATGGCGTCCATGTCCTACACACACGCGCGCTCATACACAAACACACATGCTCATACACACAATCCTTTACACACATACACGCCTACGTGCATATACACGGGTCTACGCACACACATAAGCCTACACATGCACGCACGCGCGCCTACACATACACACACACAACTATATTTATTGGGGGGACAGGAGCTGTTTCTAGAAACAATAGCCCCCAATGAGTAGGGCCCTGTTGCAACTCGTGATTGCGAAAAACATAATTTGAATTCAAAATTTCAGAATTCAAATTAATTATCTTTTTTTTTTAAAGAAAGCCGCATATTGCTTAGGTCTACACATAGTGAGCAGTCGTTCCGCAGCTCAACAAGAAAATCAAAAATCCGAGTTGTTTTTCTCATTTTAAATTTTAACCATTTAAAATGACACCAAAAGTTGTTTCCCTAAGTGAAAAATAAACAAAACTATAAGCTTATACAAGGATGTTTTGCGTGTGAAAATGATTGTCAGATAAATGGCTTTTGAAACATTTCTGGTTAAAAGCACCTGCGGTCGGGATCATATGTAAATGATACTGTAGAAGTCCGAAATCTGGTAAATGTCGACATTTGCCAGTGAATATCAATACTCACCAACTTAAGACATTGGCGAGGTACGCAATATTTTAGATGAATCTTCGGTGAAAGTTAACATTTCCTAATTTCTGTCTCTCAAGGTAACTCATATATAGTAGTTGCAGTAAAGAAAATAATCTTGAAAAACATTTAATGAATCAACGATTCCTTTTTTTTTATCAGAGGTGGATAACCCGAAGTTGAAATAAAACAAAAATATTTTTAATAAATGCATGAAATTGACTTAGTTCGACAGTACCGCAAACGCGGGCTACTTTGACCCACATTTTGGAAATTCCTCATCTTTTCTCACAATTATTTTGTAAATATTCATATTTCCAAGCTGTGAAAACTTTTTTTTTCATATCTAGAGTTATCTTAATTTGATTTTTGAATAATGATCATTTTATTTTCAAGTATTATTTCCTTTTATTATTGTTTTTTATTTGGGCCAATGTTTCCTTGCGTTTGGATTACTTTGGCCCAAAGTGGTCTTCCCTATTTAAAATCATTATGAAACAAATTAGAATCAAAGAAAGACGGGTTTCCAAAGGTAAAACTATTTATGTGACAGAAAAATACATTTTAAAAGAAGTGTGAGGCACACATATTTTTTTAAGGAAAAATTAAAAAATAAATAAATAAATAAATAAAAATGTGTGTGCATATCTAGTTGTTGTCTTAGAAATTGCTGACAGAGAAATGTTCATCATTTCATTATTTTTGGAGGTTGAAAAGTTTTATTAACAGAATACATTCCTAAAAAAATGATCCTAAATGTTACTGCCACTTTCGAAACTTGCTGGTACGTTCCATAAGTTTTCAACATTACCTCCTTTTTCTCTCTCATTAACAGCTAACCCCGGAAACCTGAGCTTATTCCATTCAACAATAACAAAAATTCGTCAACTTTCCTATACCACATTATGAAAAATTTAATATTTTTGAAAAAAACTACTATTACAGACTAAGGAGACCTCAGTAATACACATAAAACATTAAACATTACCAAATATGCATTCGTTTCCATTTTACAAGCTGTCCTATATATAGGACGATGGTACAATCCACTACTGTATACTTGTCTAGACGTTGGAGCGCGCCCATCACAATTTGCCATCGAGCTAATGCGCATGCGCGAGTAGTTCATTTTTCAAACGTACTTTGGTAGCGAGAGTATTTGAGATTTTATTTCTATAATGCATTACAGAAATAGTACGGTTATTTTGTTCTAAAAGTTGATTCTTATCGATGCCACGAATTATTTAGACATTAACGTGCCTCCTTTAGGTACTGAATTTTATGTTAACAATTGAAAGTTCTTTCGGTTGTACTCTTAAAAATGCTGAATTTTATTAATAAATCTGCACAATAATGGTGCATATTTCACACTTAAAACTGTGTCATTATTGTACACTGAACGGAAGGAGCCACCCTTGGGTGTACATACACATGAATATGCATAATATACATAAATATACATAATTGTGACCATACTCCGACTGTAATGTATATTAACAGTCGGAGGGATAACGGACCGAGCGGAGCGAGGTCCTGGCGAGCCAGAGGTCTCATAGTACTTTCGTAATGAGACCGAGGCAGGGCCGGCGAGCCGAGGTCTCATTACGAAAGTACTATGAGACCGAGGGCTCGTATCCCGGAGAAATGATGAAAAAAAATTAATGCATTAATTTCGACTTGTAATTAATACAATAATTTATTTCATTGTATTTTAATATGTTTACAAAAAACCCCGGCCCTTTACATTTTTGAAGCATATATTCGAGATGTTTTTTTTATCTGATTTTTTCCTGTTGGCGCTAAAAAAGCATCGCTAAGAACGATGTATGACATCTGTCGTCATACTCTAAAAACATGAATCAAATAAGAAACTTCTCAACATATGGCACAACAAAAACAAATAATTTCTTTTCGAAAAATAAATATGATGCAAAGAGTAGATACAAAAATAAGCGTATTGCCCTAAATACGTCAAGCGAGAGTTCTATTCCGCTAGCAGACGATAACTATCTCACTCTCGCTACCAAAGTACGTTTGAAAAATGAACTACTCGCGCATGCGCATTAACTCGATGGCAAATTGTGATGGGCGAGCTCCAAGGTCTTGTGTATACTTGGTTTTTCAGTCAAGCTTTATGGTACGTGTGAAATGGAAAACAACACTCTACGCAAATTCCTAAATAATATTTTTCGTGAACTGCCACTGTTTTTCTTAGTACAATGCTTCAACTTATTGTGTTTTTTTTTCAGTTCGAAGTTTTTACTAAAACGTTTTCAGTCTGCAGCTTCAAAAGGCTCTTCTGTATGGTTCGAGTCTTGTTTTGAAGAACAGACAGTTGCTTTTCAGCAATGTTTATAAGTACACACAAACCCATGTAAACAATAGTAACTTTTCTACAGGTTTCAATACGTATTAAGGCTTCCTTTGAAGCAAACAGCTTCGACATTTTTCAAGCAGCATCCAGTACTGCTTCAAAGGCATCTCGAAATTATGGTCGGTCGTTACCTTTTTGTATTACAGATAGATGCATAATATTTCTATATGATTTTCATGTAAGTCCACATCATTTTTACTTTAGTACAAAATGAAATATTTTTCCTTTTGTTTCAATTCTTCATTATTCTGTGTGTGTGTGCGTGTGTTTTTTGAAAAACTTTATGTCTTCGAAATTGCTGGTAAGTGATACTTCTTAGCCATCATTTCAACGAACAGCTATAATCTTGTGCTTCATGTGAAATTTACTATCGGATGTTAAAATCCCATAATTTTCAAGATGTTGGATGGTTCTAAGGGATATTTTCACATTCCAATTTTCCTTACTGTTTCCGTTTCAAATAGTTGTTTGTTTCTGAGTTGAACAAAAATATTATAAGACAAAAAAAATGTATGTTTTGTGCCCTGCTGGAGTTTTAATAATGGACAGCAAATTATCAACAACTGTATTATTTACTAACTGTGTTACTTGAGTGTAATTCTTTTCATTTTTCATCTTTTTAGCTGTGTTATGACAGTCGAAACAATCTTTTGAATTGGACATCGTTTTTGTGCTCTTTGATATAGAATAAAAGGGAAAGGGGTAACCCCACCAAAAGAGTTGACAATCGAGAGCTTACTACCAAACTTCATGATCTTCCCATTTGTGTAAATTTTTCATCTCTAATTTTCAAAATAAAGGGCAATTATTTCAACAGTGGTTGAATGCTCAGAAAACACACCAATTTTTTGAAAAGCTTCATTCAAAAAATTATAAGTTAATCGAACTTTACAGTAGCTATCTGAATAAATAGTAGAGTTATCGTCAAGTTGTAAAAAAAGCTTGATATGAAAAAACTGGTTTCATGACATAGTTTGACGAACAAAAGTTGTTCCTTTATCGGGAGCATCTTCCCCATTTCACTGGGTATTATATTATAACATCCGCTACATAACAATATGCCCAAAAAGTGTTTCAATTTTGATGTTTGCAAACAAAAATCGTTGTTAGTCTTTTGCCAGGGTTACTTAATACTACTTTCCTTTGCTGCTTTCATCATATTTTCGACCACACTCTCGAAAAGTTTCACGAGTGTTTTCCTGAAATTATGTCCAACAATATCTTCTGATATCTGCTGACGATTTTCATTTGAAAGTGATTCATAAAGTTATGCGAACTCCGGTACACACTTAGGCCGTTTTTATTTTGATATATTCAATTCTTCATTAGTATTGATTCCTTTTGAAATGTTTATTGCTCAAGGAGTCTAGAAGTTTTTCGTTAAAACCAGCGTAACTTTACAGAATGATAGAATTGTTTTCATGAATTTCTCCATCATCAGTGACTATATCTGGATCAGATGGCAATATTTTCAAGTCAAGGTCACTCTCATTGGTTCATCCTCCTATGACATTACATATTCCATAGCTAGTTCAGTTGTTAATAATTTCTTATTCAATATGCCACATGTACTCTTTCTTTAATTTATTTGCTTCTGAGATCAGCGTTCATACTGTGAACAGCAAATATTTTTAGTCAATTTAGAAGGAAGCATCACAGCGTATTAAGCGCGGATGATAAATTAGTCAACAAAAAACTCCCTAGGACCCCCAAAAACCAGCTCTTTCAACTCTTGTTGTGAGAAAACTTCATAGTATTGAGTTTTGAAAGAGAGCAATCAAGTTTTCCACTCCATTTTCCAACGGCTAAGCTACTTTTGCATAAAGCGCGCATAGCAGGGGATTTTACCATAGTCCTATTTATAGGACGGCTAATAAAACCTTCATAAAACCTATTTAAATATAGTTTTATCTTTGCAAATTTTACTCAGTACTAATGTATATGATTAGTAATTATAAAATTGAAAGAGAATATTGGCCTATTTTCTACACAATTATTTTAATTAATTATTAAATTATTCATTATAAAACTGCAAAAAATTGTCAAATTCAAAAATAAAAATAAAATAAAAATATTTATAATTGAACTCTAAAATTTTGTCTACAATACTTATCAAACGTAGAGTTTAGAAAAATACCAAATTAGAAACTAAAAACGTGATAACCATTGCCAAAATGCAATAAATATGATCTGTCCTATATACAGGACAATAGTAAAATATGGGTTAAAAATTTGTAAGAAGTAGATGCAACTGGGTCAACTTTTTCTAAACCTGCTACAACTATCAGTTCCTCTTAATCTCTCATAGTAAATGAATGAGATTGACTGATGTCTGTAATTGCTTTCTTTATACATTTCTGATAATTCTAGGCTTTTTCTTGCTTTTTTCATGTTTAGAAATTTAATTTTAGATCTCGTTTTCTTTTCCAAATCTCTGTGACGGATTTTTTTCAAGTTTTTTTTCTGGGCCAAACTTGGTCGTAATTTCAATTTGGAATATATATTGTTATTGTAAAATTTTTAAATAAAAACCTTAACAGAAAAGAGAAGTACAACTATACTACGACATAAAGTATTAAGTTCATAAATAGGTATTAAGCTAACCCTTAGCTGATGCAGAACTGCTTCTACACGTAAAAGTTTGAGAAGTTATGAAATCACATGTTAGCACACGGAACGCAGAACCTCTCGTCTTGCTTTTTGAGCAGAGCTATCGAACTGTTTGGTATAAATTACTGAGTGCTTGGGCATGCTTCAGTCCAATTATGTTTAAAAGTTGCTTTCTGAAAGTTGACAGAGAACGTTGCATAGTTTACTCAATTTGGACCTAAGAAGAAACCTAAGGCCAAAGTAGCCCGAGTTTACAGTACTTAGTTGGCATTAACGCAGCAGTTCCTAACCTGACGGGTGTGTTTTCCTAAGAGCGCGGGGTATCCGTAAAGATAGGGCTTCTACCACAACAAAAAATTAACATGCTCAGTAAAAAATGATTAATTTACTTAAAAAACCAAAACACAACAAAATGCTTCTAACAGTAAAATGTGAAACACATATTGACACTGATATTATAGACTTCTTATGAAACTAGGTTCATCAGTGTGTTTTATTATTTTAATTACTAGTGGTATCCGCACGGCTTTGCTAGTAGTAGAAAATTAAAAGGTCATTTGGTTCGCCTGTATATTTACAAATAATGGATGATGAATTTCTCGTCAAGTGTCTATGTTCAATCCTCTCCCATTCCACGTCATGATAATTCCGTAATTTACTCGTCCATCTTATGATAATTTTGCTCCGGAAAATGTTCTTAAAATTGAAATCGGAAAAGAAGAAAATCGAATTTTCGAAAAATCGGTTCGAGGTGCACACCAACATGCTACAAACTAACTTTGTGCCAAATTTCGTGAAAATCGGCCTAACGGTCTAGGCGCTATGCGCGTCACAGAGATCCAGACATCCAGACATCCTGACAGAGAGACTTTGAGCTTTATTATTAGTAAAGATTATTTTATGAATTCCATTTAGTGCTGCGTGGTGATCTTATCGTTGCATCTTCTTGTAAATCTTTTACAAGATACATAACAACTTTGTTAGTTTTAAGAGTGAAATTCGATGATTTGAAATTCAAGTTGCAGTTGGAATGAAAGTTACAAAGTTGAGCTAAAATACCTTCCCAATTTGACCCATTGTAAAACTATAATTATAAAATATGCAAAAGGAGATGCACCTGCAGTAATTAGGACTTTATGAGTTAATGTATGTTCAGTAATTTATCTAAAGAATTGAATAAAAATATTGAACCAAATTAACATTTAACGAAAACAGTGGCAGTTTACGAGCAGCCTCGTACTGTTCAGAATTAAAAAAACACTATTTTTTAAAGTTTAAGTGCAGATTTATTTTAGCTCCTAGAGTAGCTTCGACATGAAATTGTCAAAATACATTATTAATTATGCTTTAATTTTATGTGAAGGGCAAAAGGGGGGGGGAGCGATAAAAACTTAAAACTAGGTACTGAGTGTTAAAGGGTTAAAAACCACTGCGTCATTTTTTGAATGTGGTTTAGGGCCTGGGGTTACCGCAACATGATAATTCACAATTAGTTTACTGAAAGAAATGTTTGGAAAATGATTAATTCATAGAAATGGATCTGTAAAAGCGCTACATTGTTTCTTTGATTTAATGCCTGTAGATGATTTTTTCTCGGAATATGCTATGTTGGATCTCTATGCCAATAAACCAGAAATAATTGAGCTCTTGAAAATCAACATTTGACTCGCAATTGCTGACAGATAGCCTGATTAACTGTGAAAAGTGTGAGGAAATTGAACCTCCATACGTCATTTACATGCTCGACTCTGTGGTTACATGCTCGAAAACGTATTCAAACATTAACGCCATAAAATTTCCTGTAAAAAAGCTAATTTCATGCATATTAAAAATATTTTTATCTGTTTTATTTCAACCTAAATGTTTCTGACTCTAAAAATAATTAAATAATTAATTAATAACAAAATCTTTTAGATGAACTACAGTACAACCGCTCATCCGGACTAACTGAGGCCAAAAGTTAGCCAGATAAACGGAAATCCGCACAATCCGTGTAATATAGGTAATAAGAAAACACATTTACTAATAAGTAGACTTATCTTTCATTACAGCGAAAAAAAAAATATGCTTTGCAATTGAAGTACATAGGATTGTTGCTACCAGAGTATAATTTTCGCTTAACTACAGTAGTGCCGGGATGTCACTCCAAATACGCCATGTTGTTTATTAGATTAGTTTAATTTACTGCACGACTGGAGTCGTAAATTAATCAAAAGACTGAGCTAATATTTGGCGTACTTACAGTTCAGTTTTTGTTATCATAATTTAGAATTACTATTTAAGTAACTATATTTATCTCAACAAATTTCACCCAGACACATGGGGCTAGGCACACGAGGTCCTACTGTACTTGAAGTTCAAAGGCTTCAAATCGTGGCATACCATCTATGAACCCCTCTTAAGTGGTCCTAGACAAGAGGATGAGATTTAAAAAAAAAAAAAAAGCTTTTATGAAAACTTGAAGAATGGTGTACAGGTTATACTGTTTTTTATCACTTCGAATATTTTTGCTCTATTTATGTTTTACAAAAACAGAAATTTCTTGCAGGTTGTTAATTCAAATTAAGTGGTTTGCTTTTGTGGAATCAAATGAGCAAACTGCTTCACATACAGTCAAATAAAGTTAACTACTGAATAGCTGTTATTTGCGCTTTTCGAAATTGAAATAAAACCTTTACGTAGAGAAGGCTTTATAAATTAATTAACGACGAAATCGAAAGACAAAAGAAGAAAATTCGGAAAGATATTTGAGGAAGGATCTGTTTACGTTCTAAAGTTCTAGCAGATGCACTAACAAGAGCTTCGTTTGCGTTAATTTCGTCGTCAATAATAAGTTTATCGCTGCGTGGTGTCGCTTCACATCTTATTTTAAGTAAGTTCAGAGCGATTTATTATTAACAAGCGAGAGTAAAATAAGATAAAAGATAGTATAGTAGTATTTTTCGCACATACTTTATAAGTTTAACCAGAACTATAAATGTTTCTTGCGTATCATTTAAGCGGAGGAAAAGAAAGGATATTTTCAACTGCTGCTGTATTTAAACAGATCTTAATTATCTATCTCTCTCTGACACAAAATATAAGAAAAGAAGCGTAATCACTAAAATACACAGGCATATATATATATATATATATATATATATATATATATATATATATATATATATATATATATATATATATATATATATATTAGGGTGGTTCTTATTTATATGGGAAAAAAAAATTTCGGAATTCAACAAGTGACGCCCCCTAGTTTTGTGACACTATAATAAAAAGTAACGTGTGCAAAATTTGAACTCGATTGGTCAATAATAACACGTGCCCCTAGGCCGTTGAACTTTAACACTTTTGATGATTTTCCCACAAATCTTCCGAGTTTTTACTTCAGACCCAGTACATCGTTTCTCCTAGGTTTGCAAAATATTTTTACAGTGAGGTAGCACTAAAATTAACCTTTTTAAATACTTTATATCATCAAAAGATTTTACTTTGAATAAGAATGAAATAATGCTTTAGAAACGTTCCTTAATCGTACGCTTTTCGCAATGTATCTCGATAGTGTGTATTTTTTCCCGATAGTCTTGGACGGTCTGTAAAATAAATTGCTTTGTGACTCATATTTGGTAAATTAGTTGTGAAATTCTTCGATTAATATTGTGCTCCTCTTTCAGTTGTATCATTCACTATTTTCAGTATTTTAACAATCTCTCTTCCCTTTAAATAGCTTAAACATTTTGGAGTGAATCAGGATCAAATAGGAAAAAATCTTTTAGTATTTGCTACTCATCAAACAATTTTATTGACTTGTAATTTATTTTAATATAAATCGGAAGATCTTTATTAAGAAAGTATTCTAAATCATCTACTGTTATCTGAAATTTGTTAAACAGTCATCAGACACGGCTTCCTTATCACAAGCATTTTTTGAACTAGTCTTTTCCTATCTTCAAAGTTAATTCCTTCATCCAATACGGACAAAGCTACTAATTTATCCCCTAAATACCATAAGTGATTTATGAATTTTCCAATCATTGCTTCTGCTGCATGTTTGTCGTCATTTTGCACGCTGCTAGTTTTCAGACATATTATATTATTCAAAGGAGCTTCGATTGGGTTGCTGCGAAAAACCATATATTCATACAGCATTTAATTGTAAAACAGCTTTGTAAAACAGCATTGAAGGGCTTTCTTTTCATGTAAGGTCAATTTAAATTGTTTCCTAAATATAAAAATTTTCAAACGAAAATTCCTTTTGCCCCCCATGTGGCTCAGGGATAAGCTCCAGGTTGCCGAAAACATATCCCTGTAGGAGGAAATTCACCAGGAAATATTATTACAAGTTATGAGAATTCTATGTAATCTTTCTCAATTCCGCTTTTTACGAACAATAATATGTCATCCACTTCGTCTTTTAGAATTTAAGTGGTATTTGTACTTGATTGAAATGTTATAAGTTCTGAATGATATAGATTTTTCCACAAAATTTTAAAGCTCTTATATAATTGAATATCTAAACTAGAACTAAGAAAGGCAAGAACTTCTTTAAGGACACACTCTGCAGTACGATTTAAGTGCATGATGATGACAATCCAAATGAAATATATCACCGTTATGTTTTTGCTCTAAAAAATTGCATGCACAATTTATACGGTTGGTATTGCAAGTCGTTGTATCAAACACTACAGCTAGAACAGTTAGCAATAAAGAACTATCATCTAAGATATCATATACAACTGAAGAAATATCTAAGTAATTCCGAGTAGCTGTTCAATATTAGGACCTGAAGCTATCACGGTAATCCTGTAGGCGTTCTTTTTCCAGTTACATCTGGGTGTAGCTTTGTATCCCAGTGAATAACTGCAAAATCTAAATTTAAATTCATGAAATTTAATTTTACCTCTCGAAGATTTTCTTTTGCTCTCTTAAGGAATGTACGATTGATCACTAGGTCATTTGGATTTAAATTTACTGCATCTACATAGGCTGTAAATGAATGAACAACATCTTTATCCCTAATATGGCATTTGTCTAACAGTAATGAAAGGCGAGCAGATATCAATAGCTATCAAGCTTTTTTGCATTGTGGTAGACCAGCTGTAAAAAATAAAAGTTCAACAGGTTAGGATATATACCCATTTCGATTTCTAAATCTTGTGAATCGGAAGAATTTGATGATAATAAAGGACTATGTACTGAAATAGAAGAAAATTAATTTAAAGTATAGATTTCTACATTGTTCCGATCTGGATTTTTTTTTTTAATTTATATTTTAGCTATGTAAAATACAGTATATTTTTATGTTAGCAGTAATCGAGAATTTTTCGAAATTTAAATTTTAAAAATTAAAAATTGAATAAGCATTTAGATATGCTTATAACTAAAGAACAGCGAATTAAAATATAATTGCTATTACTTATATTTATAGCATTGAAACCTTGCGACTCTATTTGACACACCTATTACATACACAGGGAATTTTGTAAATCAACACCCCCAAAGCCTGGAGGAGGCAATTTGTTGCTGTCAAAGATCATTCATTAATGGCCTATAGAACCCTTGTGTCCATCTTGGTGAGAAGAAACGTTCCCCTGCTGCTTGGTTCGAACAAGCGCAGAAGAGCGGTACGCTTGACCCATTGGTGTACATTTTATTTTCTGTAACATGTTAAATTTTACAGAATGAAAATGAGAGAATGGTCGATCTGGAAGTAGCAGCACCTATTGAGGTTTAAAATTACTTTAAATATAAAACGTTAGAATATTTTTACATAAAAATGAGAAAATCCGCAATTTTTTCTTCGAAACTCAAAGAAGGGGGCCCTAAGGGCATGTGTTAATATTCATAGATTGACTTAAAATTTTGCAAGGATCATTTATTTGTATAATGGAACAAACTGAGGGGGCGTCGCTTAAAATATCTGCAACTTCAAAAATAAGGACCACCCTAATATTAGATATATATATATATATATATATATATATATATATATATATATATATATATATATATATATATATATATATATATATATATATATATATTCAGCTTTCCCTAAATTAGTTGCGACACGAAACCTTTATTGACTGGGCTATAAGGGGTGTTTGATTTGAGCACGGGAGCGGAAATGCTTCCTCATCAAGACATAACAAATACCGCGATTGTTTGTAGGACTTTTATTTTCGTTCTAGCTATCATGCATTCAAAAAATATTCTCTATAACATTCAATTAAATGAAAAACAAATATTTACATTCAATCCAGTATATGCGTAGATCAGGATAAACTGAGGCTGAATGAAACGCGGATCCACTAGATATTTTGTCCCCCCCCCCCCACCCCTTGAAGTCCCAGAATCATGTCAAATACTGTTAATTCCCCACAAATAGCCCATGTGTGATCATTTTTTTAAAGTTTCTTTTCAAAATGATCGCTACATTTTCTCAGCATTTCTTTTACTGCACATAATATCCATTTGTTATTAAAACATACATTTTGGTTATGAAATTTCACAGCTTTGATTTTTTTTTTTTTTTGCATAAATCAAAAAAATATTATCCATTCCTCAGTGTCATATTTAAATTCAAATGTTGGCATTAAACCCAAAATATTGCCGAAATATATTACAATGAATAAACTTCTCCTCATTGTCTACATATTTTTGTTGATTTATTTCCTTTGTTTTTTTAATACGTATTTAGTATTTTTTGATTTTATCGATATTTTGTTGTTATAGAAAGAAAAAAGTTATATTTTAGTGGGCGTAGAAACAGGATAAATGTTAATTGGATATCCATGTCACTAAGACATTTCATATTGACAAAAAAAAATGTAAGCGATATAATTCTTTGGATACTTTTTCTGAAATCATCTCACAAGATGCATTAGAAACAAAGCATAGGTTTCATCGCAGACCTGTGTAATCGTATACGCAAGATAACCAAGATAAAACATGTACCTTGAACAATAAAGATTCACATTTAAAACGTCAATTCTATACTATTTTTTTTAAGGCTGAAGAGTTTGTTCGTTTCTTTGTTCGAACGCGCTAATCTCAGAAACTACTGGTTCGAATTCAAAAATTATTTTTGTGTTGAAAAGTCCAATTGTTGGGGAAGGCTATAGGCTTTTTTTTTTAAAATCAGATTGACCGAAATATTTGTAACTGCAAATTAAATGTTTAATTAATTCTTTAGTTCTATGAATTCCTAATAGATAGCGGGGTAAGTTAATTCATCGAGAGGATGCTTGCCGACATTGTCGATAGCAAAGAGAAACCATGCCGCGCGGCTCAGACGTGTGGTCGGCTACGCTATTGTGGGACTGTTGTGGTCTGTAAACTGATTTGTGAATGCGTTTTGTTTTTGTTATTTAGGTACATAATTCGATTTTGTAGGATTTTAAATTGCAGAAATAAACCGCTTCACTCGCTAAAGGGCAGGGTTACGGTAGAGTATTCGGTTGGTGCATTAAGTGATGAACTATTTAGTTGAAGGATTATTTTGAATTTTGAAGCTACTGTTAATCTTTTTAAGCGTTTTAGCGAATAGTTTTAAATTCCAAAGAGACATTAATAAGTTTTCTGAAAAGGTGCGTACGCATTTTAGTTTAAGAAAAGTGATAATTTTACATCAGAGGAGGGGGGGGGGGGAGGGGGCGTGAAATTTTTCGTTATTCAACGGACTTTCTTTAAATTCTTAGCACAGGCATCGCCGTGCGGGTACTGCTAGTCTACTACAGTCGAGTCCCGACTTACGCGAGGGATGCGTTCCAAGACTCCTCGCGTAAGTCGAAATTTCGCGCTGTGGAAAAATATATGAATACAATTTTTTTAGAAGCATACCAAATTCATTCAGACACTTACAAACACCCCTCAAACTGCTTTATAGCATTCCTCAACTATATACATCATAGTTTTTTTACATAAAAAAGCTGAACTTTTGCTATGGTTAAAAAATAAAAAACTCTTTATTCAACATGAAATACTCTAAGATGCACAAAATGAATGATCAATGGGAGGAAAGACATATAATAAAACAACGCGGTACGCACAGTATGTAGTAATAACAAAATGCTGCATTATAATAGCACTGTACAGTAGATACAGTAACATACATTTATGACTTAAAAATGATCATAATGATTATGTAAAATGACTCTGTGACCAGATCATTATTCTTATCTACCACATTTTTGAATACTGTTGCTTCGCCTTTTCTTTTATAACGTTTCAGTTTGTGGCAACAGCCCTTCTTTCTGATCTCTTTAACCATGGCCCCACTAAATACTAAGCGCCAGCGTCATTGAGTGGGGCCATGCTTTAACCTACAGTACAAGAACAGCTTCCATGTTTATAATATTTACTTTGCTAGACCGCTCTGCAAGCTTAAATATTGAAACTAACTTCTGAACTTTTACGGATATCTCTTTGTTTTGACTTTTAGTTGTACGCATGGAAGATTCACTCAGATTTATTTGTCGTGCTACCGTTGACGTTTTGTAGCTGTTCAAGCATCTCGAGAATCTTAGCCTTTTTTTTAATCAGAAACTTTATTTTCCTTCCCATCTTCAAAATTAAGATGAAGATGCCACTAAGGTACCATTATCTTTCATCAATTTTAATGTTTAGAATGAAAAAAAAGAAAGATAAGGATGCTAAGTGGTTATTTGATGCCCTAACAACTCGATGTTAATAGACTACTTTGATGTCCAATATTTCCTTATAAATAAATCATGTCGTGGACGAAAAATTCACGTTAGCTCTAAAATTCGTAACTCGTGAAAAATTCGCGTTATAGCCATTTCGCGTAAGTCGAATCGCGTTGTAGCGGGAGTCGAATGCACATGTCTTACGGCTCGTTTTGAAAATTTCGCTGGTCAAATAAGTGCAACTTCAGTTAATATTTTGTGCAAATAATGAGATCGAATTGATAAAATGTGCGATTATTTTGTAGAAGCGACGAAAACCAGAAAATATTCTTCTTTGCATGATTTCATTTAGGGCTTTTTTTTTCTTTTAATTCAATGAGAAAACAACACTTGATTTGTTATAATGAGAAGTAAAACCACTGGAGGAATCTCGATTCCCAATGTTATTCAGATACCGTAAACATCGCGCTCTCTTGAATTAAAAATTAAATAGTTGCTTTTGAAGAATGCTCGAGAATGTAAGTATTTCTCTTCTTATTTTTCGTTTTCTGAAGACACGTTTTTGTGTAGGCTTTCTTGTTTAATTAGTGTAATTACTAACGTCTAAAAAATACCTTAACGCTATTGAAATTGTTTTTAGATTTGCTTTACTGACATTTACAAGTGTAATTAAATGCAAATAAATGGGATTTGCTATTTTTAGCTGACTGATTCTTTCAGTGCTATGATATTTTTAAGTATCAATATTCAAATAGAATAATTTCTAGTCTTTTCTGCTGCTCAATCTGGTGCATATCATTTTTCTTTACAAAAATATATTTAAGGATGATGAACTTTTAAAAACAAACTTTTTACACACTGACATTTGCAATTGAAACTTACTTTTTTTGAGGAAATTTACATTTAGTGAGGAAATGTTTTCTGAAAACAGAATCATTTTGAAAATTTTACAAGAGGTTATTTTCCCTTTTTTCAGCGACTTTTCTTTATCTTTAGACACGAACTTATTGGTTTCATTTTTCCACACATGTACTGAAATTTATAATACAATACTGGGAAAAAAAATGCACAAAAACTATATGAAGGATGAATTTAAAACAAGGGTCATTCCATAGTGACTAATGTAACATTCGCAGCTGATTTTCAAACTCTTTTTACTTACACCGGGAGTAAAAATAAATGTGTTTTGGTTTAATATGCAGATTTAAAATGTACGAAGTGACTACTTTTACTTTCTTCTATATCTAATATACAGGGTGTCTCAAAAGGTCGTTTACAAACTTAACATGCTGGTCTGTCATATCATGATGAACAAGATGTACATAGGAACATGTGTTCGCAAACGCAATGCTGGCGCACTCCATGCACACAAAGTCAGACACTAAAGGATGCACAACATGTCACATATCTATTATACAAAGACGGTTTTATACAACATTTTAGTCTTTTAGGAAAGCTTAAAGCAGTTGCTAAAATTTGAGTCCTGCCAGCTCTCATAATCACGTTGCAACGACAACGCAGCGATCAGAAAAATCTTGTCAGAATGGATCGTTATTACGACGGTCGGTACTTCGTTCGTTGCGACGGTGTCTGACAGTTAAAGGCAGCAAATTTCAACAACAGCTATAAGCCTTCCTTGAAAACTAAAATGTTGTGTAAAATAGTCTTTGTGTAATAAATATGCGACATGTTCTGCATCCGTTAGTGCCTGACTTGGTGTGCGTAGTGCGCCAGCATTGGGCTTGCGAACGTATGTTACTATGTAAATCTTGTTCATCATGATATGGCAGACCAGCATGTTAAGTTTGTAAACGAACTTTTGGGACACCCTGTATAAAAGAAAGTATTGGATTCGTGCAAATTTTCGAATTTCGAATTTTGACGGATTCGAACGTTTTGAGGTGTGCTGAGTCCATTTCGACTATTTTTGGAAAGTTTCTGTCTGTCTGTGTGTATGTGTGTGTGTGTGTGTATGTGTGTGTGTGTGTGTGTCACGTCTGTGTGTGACCAGTTTTTTGTGGCCGCTCTACAGCAAAAACTACAACATAAAATCGAACGAAATTTGGTACACATATGTGCCCCTATGTGAACTTGTGCCCATTGGTTTTTGGCGCGAATTCCTCCAAGGGGGGTGGAGCAATGGGACGTTTTTTGAGTTACGCGTGCTTGCTATTTCTCAGGAAGTAACTGACGGAATCAAACAAAATTTGGTCCATATGTTGCCATTAACAGGAACAGGTGCTGATTCAATTTTGGTGTCAATAACTCAAACGGGGGTTGAGCTATAGAACGTTTTTTGTCGTCAATTGTTACTACTGTATCTCAAGAAATAATGAACGGAATGAAGAAAAATTTATCGGCAAGTAGCCCTTAGTGGGTATAAGAGCTGATTTTATTTTGGTGTCAACAGCTAAAAAGGGGGTAGCGCAATCGCCCGTTCTTTTTTTCCATTGTGAGTGCCCTATCTCAAGAAGTAATGCTACGTTCTGGTTGAAATTTGGAATATATGTAAATCCATATTTAAACAGGCTTTGGTTCAATTTTGACGCCAATCGATCCAAGAGGTGCTGATTTTTACTTTCTTCTATATCTAATATATAGAAGAAAGTATTGGATTCGTGCAAATTTTCGAATTTCGAATTTTGACGGATTCGAACGTTTTGAGGTGTGCTGAGTTCATTTCGACTATTTTTGGAAAATGTCTGTCTGTCTGTGTGTGTGTGTGTGTATGTATGTATGTGTGTGTGTATGTATGTGTGTCACGTCTGTGTGTGACCAGTTTTTTGTGGCCGCTCTACAGAAAAAACTACCGCATGAAATCGAACGAAATTTGGTACACATATGTGCCCGTATGTGAACTTGTGCCCATTGGTTTTTGGCGCGAATTCCTCCAAGGGGGGTGGAGCAATGGGACGTTTTTTGAGTTACGCGTGCTTGCTATTCCTCAGGAAGTAACTGGCGGAATCAAACAAAATTTGGTCCATATGTTGCCATTAACAGGAACAGGTGCTGATTCAATTTTGGTGTCAATAACACAAACGGGGGTTGAGCTATAGAACGTTTTTTTGTCGTCAATTGTGACTGCTGTATCTCAAGAAATAATGAACGGAATGAAAGAAAAATTTATCGGCAAGTAGCCCTTAGTGGGTATAAGAGCTGATTTTATTTTGGTGTCAACCGCTAACTAGTATGTTGTGGCCATCACGAAACTTTCTTCTATAGTTTTCTTTTTTTTTTCTGATCCCTCCCCATGCTTGACGAGGAAGCAATATTCCCAACAAAAACAAAATGACACATGCAAAAACTTGACGACTATCCCAATGTCTGAATTATTGCAAAAGCAAAGCAAAGAGCGAAAATTGAAAGTTATTTTAAAAGCCTTGCTTGAATTAATTACAAATATTTTATTTGTTAACAAACATAAGATGGCAACAGTTAAAAATTTTAAATCATTGAGATAATATTTCCTATCATTTCCATACAATTAAAATCACGAGAAATACGCAGACGACAATCTATTACGATTTATCTTTCTTGTTGTTGCATTAATAAAAATATTTTTATTCGCAAAAAAAAAAAAAAATCAACACCTCTTGGAGCGATCGGCGTCAAAATTGAACCAGAGCCTGTTTACATATGGATTCACATATATTCCAAATTTCAACCAGAACGTAGCATTACTTCTTGAGATAGGGCACTCAAAATGGAAAAAAAGAACGGGTGATTGCGCTACCCCCCCTTTTTAGCTGTTGACACCAAAATAAAATCAGCTCTTATACCCACTAAGGGCTACTTGCTGATAAATTTTTCTTTCATTCCGTTCATTATTTCTTGAGATACAGCAGTCACAATTGACGACAAAAAACGTTCTATAGCTCAACCCCCGTTTGAGTTATTGACACCAAAATTGAATCAGCACCTGTTCCTGTTAATACCAACATATGGACCAAATTTTGTTTGATTCCGCCAGTTACTTCCTGAGAAATAGCAAGCACGCGTAACTCGAAAAACGTCCCATTGCTCCACCCCCCTTGGAGGAATTCGCGCCAAAAACTAATGGGCACAAGTTCACATAGGGGCACATATGTGTACAAAATTTCGTTCGATTTCATGCGGTAGTTTTTGTTGTAGAGCGGCCACAAAAAACTGGTCACACACAGACGTGACACACATACACACACACACACACACACACACACACACAGACAGACAGACATTTTCCAAAAATGGTCGAAATGGACTCAGCACACCTCAAAACGTACGAATCCGTCAAAATTCGAAATTCGAAAATTTGCACGAATCCAATACTTTCTTCTATATATTAGATATAGAAGAAAGTAAAAAGGGGGTAGCGCAATCGCGCGTTCTTTTTTTCCATTGTGAGTACCCTATCTCAAGAAGTAATGCTACGTTCTGGTTGAAATTTGGAATATATGTGAATCCATACGTAAACAGGCTTTGGTTCAATTTTGACGCCAATCGCTCCAAGAGGTGTTGATTTTTTTTTTTTTTTTTTTTTTTTTTTTTGCGAATAAAAATAGCTTTATTAATGCAACAATAAGAAAGATAAATCGTAATAGATTGTCGTCTGCGTATTTCTCGTGATTTTAATTGTATGGAAATGATCGGAAATATTATCTCAATGATTTAAAATTTTTAACTGTTGCCATCTTATGTTTGTTAACAAATAAAATATTTGTAATTAATTCAAGCAAGGCTTTTAAAATAACTTTCAATTTTCGCTCTTTGCTTTGCTTTTGCAATAATTCAGACATTGGGATGGTCGTCAAGTTTTTGCATGTGTAATTTTGTTTTTGTTGGGAATATTGCTTCCTCGTCAAGCATGGGGAGGGATCAGAAAAAAAAAGAAAAAATATAGAAGAAAGTTTCGTAATGGCCACAACATACTAGTTTTTTTTTTGAATAAAAATAGTTTTATTATTGCAACAATAAGAAAGATAAATCGTAATAGATTGTCGTCTGCGTATTTCTCGTGATTTTAATTGTATGGAAATGATCGGAAATATTATCTCAATGATTTAAAATTTTTAACTGTTGCCATCTTATGTTTGTTAACAAATAAAATATTTGTTATTAATTCAAGCAAGGCTTTTAAAATAACTTTCAATTTTCGCTCTTTGCTTTGCTTTCGCAATAATTCAGATATTGGGATGGTCGTCAAGTTTTTGCATGTGTAATTTTGTTTTTGTTGGGAATATTGCTTCTTCGTCAAGCATGGGGAGGGATCAGAAAAAAAAAGAAAAATATAGAAGAAAGTTTCGTAATGGCCACAACATACTAGTTCATTTCTACTAAGAATTTGAAGCAAAATAAGCGTTGGCATGTGTTTTTTCACCAAAAAAGGCATCGTGACTAACGTAACATTTTTGCAACCCTGAGAAACAATGCTTATGTTACGAGGCAAATTTTTCTGAAACTTACGCAGGCTTTTAAAATTGGCCGATAAATTTGTAAGAGGCAAACAATCTATTTTTAAAAATGTACTACAGATTTATTACAGATGAATCGTTTTTGGCCCTTAATGGTACTTTTGCGAAAAACTGTGTGTGAGTAACGTAATGTGACTAACGTAACCATCGAATAACAAGCAATAAATGCATATAAAAAACTTTTTGTAATTAATCTCTTGCTCTTACATTACTTTTACACTTTTTAGGAACCTTCTTTGTGTTGTATTATGGTTCTTTCTTTATTTTTTTTCCATATTAGTGTAAGGATAGAATGGAAGGATTCAGTTCAATTAACTCAATTTGAATGTGCGAAAAAAAAAACAAATAAAACTGCTTTTACGAACTGAATAACATTCTTTTGGGCTAATTAAATCATAAATATCTCTCTTAAAAAAAAAAAAACTTTATGCAAGTTGATAGTTTCACCGAATTCTAGTATTATGCATATATACTAGTTATCGTCATAAGAAACTCCTAGTACGTTTCAATGGCATATTATTTTTTAAGGTTTACTGATTCATCGAACGAATAGTGTTCTGCATCCTTTTGAATTAAAATGTAATATTGAAAAAAAATATTCGAACGTTTTTTCAGGACGTTTAATTCCAGATATCACGCATATGCTTGAATTTCTAAATGATCATTCTTGCATTTTCCGAAATATATGGCAGCAGCCCTTATTGTCACTGTAGCATGTAACATCTTCAAATGTTTTCCAGCGAGCAGCCATTACTTCACTTTAATAATAGGTGGAGATGTATTTTCTAAAAAATAGAGGCGTTCTCTTTTGTTAAGACTGTATTTCTATTATCTTAATTTTTAAGCTTGGATTCCTTTGTTGAATGCACATTCAGCAGAGTATTCATTTTGCTTTGCTCACCTTTTTTCTTTTTTAATAATTCTTTAAATTGGAAGTATCTTTTTAAAGACTTGCAAAAAAAAGTATTTTTCTAAGTAAACAGAAGGTCTACAATGTAATATTACTGGTATTTTTCACCCTTTATATTTTTAATCAATATAGAATGCCTACATATTCAAAATTGTTCATGAAAACTTATTTAAATTAAATAAGTTTTAAATATTAACAGTCATTTTTAAAATGTTACGTTAGTCAAATGCAAACTGTTACGTTAGTCACACTAATTATTTTATATCTACTAATACTAAAATAAATATTTTGCACTTTTTAAGTAGCTATGACACTGATGTAAGAAAATAAAAAGTGCTGTTTTATTGAATCATCTGGTTTAGTTTTTAAGCAGAAAATAGTACATTTCCGTGACTAACGTAACGTAAATATTTTCAGTGAAATAACCAAACTAATTAAAATACATATCTTATAATGTATGCAAAAAGAACAGTCAATTTTATTGGGCCAACATCTTATCATTTAGAATAAACATAGTTCTTTTAAAAATTTGCAAAAAAAAATTACATTACACAAGAAAACGTATAGACGCACGTTTTTCGCACATGCTAATCCTTTTCTACAACCTCGCACGTTTAGAGCCAGAAAAAAAAACACCGAATGAAATTTTTACAAACTGTTACTGGATTTATGTACTAGATAGTATGCTGGATGAAATGATAGGTCACAATTAGGCTTTGTAGAAAAAAAAATTCTGAGGTTGAGGTTGACATTTCTATGGAATGACCCACAACAGCAATTTTTAAGCTTTCAACATTTCAAATACGCGGTGCTTACTTAAACGAATATTATTTATTTTCATTTTTTACTTCCTTTTACAAAAAAGGAAGTATTGTATTCGCAAAAAAAAAAAAAAAAAAAAAAAATCACTCAAAAATCGACTTCAATTTCCATTTTGCTCACCCCCGAATGAATGTTCAGTTTTTTTTCGACTCGACCACACGTGGATAAGTGACTAAGAACGTATAGACACGCGAAATATCCATTTTGACGATGCCTGAGTTAGTTACAACGAGTTTTCTCGTGACGTCTATATGTACGTATGTATGTATGTGCGTATATGCCGATGATGTGCGTACGGGCGGATGGGCGGATGTTTGTCACATAATTCAAGAACGGTATGTCCTAGAAAGTTGAAATTTGGTACACAGACTTCAAGTAGGCTCTAGTTGTGCACCTCCTCTTTTGGTTGCATTCGGGTCTTTCTAAGGGTGTCTTTTGCCCCTTTTTAGGGGGAAATCATTGTTAATTTCGATTTAAACTCAAGTGGTGTTACAATTTGGCGGACACTTGGCGATATATCGCCAGTCTTTTGGTCGCCAAGTTTTGTTGCGAACTTGGTGACAAATCTGGCGATTTTTGTCTTTTTTTTTTGAGCAATCACGATTGCTTATTGTTCTCACTTGACCGTTTTTGGCGTCCGTGCCTTTTTCAGCTTGGACCAGGCCTGCAGCACCACCGTCCACCGGCGGCGGCGCGACTGGTCATGAGCACTGTGCCCCGAAATCCACTTTTGCTGGGCGGTGGCGTCCATGTCCCACACACACGAACGCCTACACACACACACACGAACGCCTACACACACACACACGAACGCCTACACACATACACACGAACGCCTACACAGACACACACGAACACCTACACAGACACACACACGAACACCTACACACACACACACACGAACACCTACACGCACACGCACGTACACAACACTCACTCACACACATGCATACATACACTTACGCACCCACACACATGCGCCTACACAAACACACACGCTCGTGATTGCGAAAAACATAATTTGAATTCAAGATGCCAAAAATTCAAATTAATTTTTTTTTATTATTTTTTTTAAAATTTGGTTTTAATTTGTCCACTGCTGGTGATATGTAGAGAGTAAACTATTGAATCACATTAAAATTACCAGTATTTGTTATATGACATTAAATTGGAGTAAAAGGAAGTCATGTGTGGCACACATCAGCTCGTTTTCTTTGTTGATCGTAATACATTTATTTGAAGCGACAAGCTCACGTAAATTAATTTAGGATATTTCGAAAAATCATTTTAAGCTATGAACTTTACTGATATTGAGAATTGGGTAATGTTTCAAAACACAGGTAACTGGACTATAAAAATATAAATGAATTGAATTATGTATAAAGGATACGTTTTAGATATAAACGTTACAAAAGTCACCCCATGACACCATAATTAATTTTAATTATTGAAAATCACGTTTGAAAGAGTGCTAATACGTAAACAAATTCCAACTAATGTTTTCAGCAGTCCCTGAACCTATTCTCAAATTAAAAACTGAAGCGTAAATGCAAGTTGTTAATAAAATAATTCACCGCATTATTCACTCGATTTTTCACATTCACGAAGGCTTTCTTTCAATGTTCCGAATTAATCCCTACAAGAGAACCTACATCAAATCCCTTTCTTCAGTTGAGAAGGTGATTACACGCAGCTGATGCAGTTTCTTAAAACTTCGGCGTTTTCTCAAGAAACGATGCGGGGAGGGAAGTAAAGCATGACTAATTAACAGGGGTATCGATCTGCTGCCTTAGAGTGTCCCATTATTTGTAGCCAAAATGGTTCATCTTGTGTTGCGAGAAAAGGCTCTCCATACATTTAATGGCATTAACGGGGAATGCGTTTTACGCAGTTCTAGGTAAGCGATCAATGGACAGGTTGAGTTTTTTTTGTGCAGGGAATTGTTCGATAATTGAGCACTTCAAACTTTTGCTTAGGAAAGAAAAGATGTTTACATAAAAACATGGATTCGTTGGAAACAAGTTATTCTAGAGGTCAATGTATGCAAATAAAGTAAAGGTTTCTGGGAAAATGCTCGGTAAAGTTGATCGCGTTCTGCAGTTGTGAAATTATTACGTTTAATAAGAAGTAGAGTAGTTATTATTTTCTTATAATTAAAACCATTGACACACGCAGTAAAAGTACAGAATACACGAATTCTAAATGCAATATTTTTTTTAGGTACGGAAAAAATATTTTAATACTAAATGCATTAATTCACGCAAATTTGACGCAATGAGAGCTTGATTGTTGTGTGGTTATTCCGATAAAGATTTTCAGACAAACGGAAAATACTTTATAAAAATTGATAGTAGATATAGCGAATGTATTACTAATCAAAGATGAAAGTTCTGTCTTGTGCGTGTGTGTGAGAGATAGAGAGAAAGAGAAAGAGGTGGGGGGAGGGGGGGTTGAAAGCTAAACTTGCTTTAAACTTTCATTTAAAAATTACTCAAAGCAGATTTAAATTTCTTGGAATACAGACAAAATAATGGGGACGATGACGTTAAGAAAGGCTGAGATCAAGTTTCAGCACCTTAAATGAAAAAACGTTAAAAAGGACATGTATATCGACAAAACACGTTGTAGAAGATGAAAAAAAGATGAAAAAAACCCACTTGACACGTTTTGATTTGATGTGCAAAAGATAGATCTTGACATTTCTTCCCGTCACCCCTATTATTTTATCAACACGACAGTCATCAGTCACACGACATCATCAGTCATCGACAGTTACAGCAAAGGAGGTAAAAAGGGGGTACATATGAACGTGGCGTGGGAACGTTTTCTTAGGATAAAATCAAGAAAAAAAAATCTTGAAGAAGTCTCAAATAATTGCTGTACCAGTCCTACATTGTGACCAAATTTTTAGAGCAAGGAGCCAGTTTATGTTCCTTTGGTAACAGATTCTTTGTTTTAGCAGACGCTGATGCAATTTTATCAATCTCTTTTTCATGTGAAAATATATTTTAAGCTAATTTGCTAAAATTAATTATTGCAAACCATTAGAGGAACATTCAAGTAAATTTATGACAGTGTATATATTTTGAAAATTAGTTTTAAGGTAGGTGATGGGGCTCTAGTGAACACAACATGTACGGGCACATGTGAACAGTTCCCATATCCTCTCCGTATTATAATATTAGTGTAAGGTTATTATAAGTGTTAAGAAAAGGTGTAATGATTAATAATTATTATTTTAGTACAATCAGCTTGTAAATGTGTTGTTCATTATTATCTATACTAATAATATAAAGCAGTAGAGTTTGTTTGTTTCAGCGCGCTAATCTCAGGAACTACTGGTTCGAACTGAAAATTCTTTTTGTGTTGCATAGTCCATTCATTGAGGAAGGTTATAGTCTATATACTATCACGCTATGACTAATATGAGTGGATCAGCAATAGCTGCGAGGAACCATGCCTATGCTACGGTGTATAGCATCTACGATCATCGGATTTATTTTTAAATGCGTTTTTTTGCAATGTTCAGGTACATAATTTAATTTTGTAGGATTTTTTTTATTGGGTTTTGTTTTCCTTATTTCTTTAACGTTTTTTTTTCTTATAGTTGAAGAAAGTTACTTATCTAAGCAAATAATTTGATTTGTCGTATTATTCAATTGTGATTGTTGATTATAACGTTTTTATTATAGCATTGTTTTTCGGATAAACACTTTAAATTGCAGGGGAAAAAAACAGCTTCACTCGCTACAGGGCAGGGTTACAGTAGCGTGGTTGCTTAGAGCGATGAACTATGTAGTTGAAGGATTACTTTGAGTATTAAAGCTACTGTTAATTAATATTTTTATGCTTTGGCGAATAGTTTTGAATTCCATAGAGCTTTTAATATGTCTTTTGAAAAAGTGTGTGCGCATTTTAGTTGAAGAAAAATGATCATCTCACATCAGAAGTGAGGCACGGGGGGAGGGTGTATTTCTTTTGCTCAACGGACTTCCTTCAACTTTTTAGCCCGGGCATCGCCGGGTGGGTACTGCTAGTTACATTATATTTAATCACTTATTTATTTTATTATTTTTCTTTTTTTTAAATAATTTTGTTACTAAATAGTTGGCCAACAATTCACTGTCATATAATATTTACAAGTAAAAAAAAAAGACAAAATATTTTATTTTAACTAGAAACTGAAGCTTAAAAGAATTTTAAAATTTATCATCATTTTCTGTTTGAAGCATAAGCGCACTACTTAACAAGAATAAACTTTTCATTATAAAATATTCTTTGTATTTATTAATTTCATCAAGTTTTTTTATTCTCTATTTTGTGATTCGAACATGCTACGAAACTTTAATATTTGACATTAAGCAGAGTCGTGTAATTCGGAAAAAAATATTTTCTTATTGATAGTTACTGTACAATTTAAACTAACTCAGAAAAGGTTACAAACCTTTCAGTGTAATTGACATACATATATGTTTATCATTCGTGTTCATATGTTATTTTCCCTCCTATAGGGACACATGCGAAAAATTGAAGACATTTTTTTTAAAGTCCATAAAAAAAAAGAAAAAAGAAAACATTAAAAAATTTGTAATTTGAACTTTGACATCTTGAATTCAAATTATGTTTTTCGCAATCACGAATGTGTGTGGTGTGTGTGTGTGTGTGTATGTAGGCGTGTGTGTTTGTGTGTAGGGGGGTATGTTTATTTGTGTGGGGGGTATGTGTGTGTAGGCATGTGTGTTTGTGTGTGTATGAGTAGTTGTGTGGATGTGAGTTAGTGTGGGGGTATGGGTATGTGTGAGTAGTTGTGTGTAGGTGTCTGTATGTATGCGAGTGTGTATGTGTTTGTATGTGTAGGTGTATGTGTGTGTAGGTGTATGTGTAAGTAAGTGACGCAACCTGGACACGATTTGCGCTATAGGAGCAGCATCGTGAGGCGGCCGGCCGACTTTGGTGCTGCAGAGGGAGGCGGTGGGAAAATAAAATCATAGGAACATCAAAACAGTCAAATGAGAACAATAAGCAATCGTGATTGCTCAAAAAAAAAAAAAAAATCAAACGCATAACGAAAAGTCTATTGAGTAATGGGAACACTTTTTCTCTGAGAAATTGATAATATTTTTTTGAGATATTAAGAAATGAAAAAAAAAAAAAAAACTGTTAACAAGTGCCTGCCTTTCCCCTACATACTACTGAACCGATTAACTGTGTGCAATGTTTTGCAAATTTTTTTTTTGCACTTTATTATATTTTCGTATCTAAAATTTGTATGCAGCTGGTTATATTTGTAGTTTCTCTCACGGAATCATGTTCTTTTTGAAATATATTTTTGTTTCAAAGTGAATTTCATTGAAATCAATTCCCTTTACCCATTAATATGTTTTTTCTCTCTTCTTGAGAAACATTCTTTCAGATTTTTATATCGATTTAGGTTTTCATTTGTTTAAAAGAGGAAGAAATATAAGCAAAAGCACCGTCGATTAAGATATATATTGATTAGTTACAGAAGGTCTGTGGACTGCAAATAGCTTTTCTTTCTAGAGGATATGGACTATTGGGAATATTGTCGATAAATATTTAATTATTCCTAAGATTTAGAAGAAAACCAATGACAGACATTATTGAATGAAGAAATTCCAAGCGGAAACTTGCATTTTTTGCTATAAAAAAGTTATTCAGCTCATTGTTTCTGCATTTTGGTGAAAACATTATATTTTCTTTTCTCAGTAAAAAAGAGAAACATGTGCGTTAGAGCTTGACTTTCTTTTCAGATTTATTATTAGTTTCTGGGTAAACATAAAAAAGCAGGTCAAACTTAAAGATATCGCGATAGAGTACACTGAAATTATTCAAAACAACATATCATTGCGGGTTGTAAATGCTTTCTTCACGTAGTGCATGAAGTTCTAGGGATATTGGAAGAAAGAAAAGTTTCCCTTGTGGATACCAAATGCATAAAATCAACTCGTTTCAGCACATTTATAGTATATTTTAAAATCTATAAATGTTTGGAAACAAACCTCTTCGCAGTGCAATAAAACTATGTTTTTGTTTGGGAGGAGGCGGGGGCTTCCTCTTAATCCTAGAGAAGTCGCGCTTCGGTCGATTCCCCGCCCGTTGTCAGATATTTCACTCTATCCCACCATCCCTTATTCTAATGATGGGGCCCATCTGTGTCGCTGAAGGTCAGACTCCCCCCAGCCCACACACTTAGTTCTGAGAATTTTCTTCGGTATTTGAAGGTTGCATAGCTTTTGGAAATGTATGTTCGTCATTTAGACCAACTGCACTCCTAGTCAGGTGTCATTTTCTCCCCGGCACCCGGCACTTCCTTTCTTCTGCTTTCGTCTCACGGATCGCTACGGGGAAAAGACCGAAGCGCGAGCATCAGCGTAACAAAAGGAAACGCGACTTCTCTAGGGTTAACGTCGCAAGCTCAATACTTTTTTGCATTGAAAAAGAAGTTTCTTGCAACCTCCTGATCTGTGTATGCAGCACTTTTCATATTTTTGATTCCATAATGTTCACATCATCATCTAAAAGTAACTATGTCACTGCACGTACTACCCCAAGAAACAACGTTTATATTTTTAAACCAAAGTAGAAAATATTCTTTTACACAAAGAATGAATCTCTGATACTGCAATGCTGTGTGACTTCAAATCGTCTGGGTGTAATCTATCAAATTATGCAAATGTATCCCCCTTTTTCAGATTCACTAAATACAAGCTAAAGAATGAAGCATAGTAATTTTAAAGTACTTCCGTGCTTCAAATTTAGCTCAAAGCGGAAGAGCAAAAATTTCTTCTAAAATTAAAAATGTGTTCAACTGTAATTGTGTTTCAACATGTGTCACAGAATCATAATTTATACATCCTAACGTTTTAATATGTTGAGAACAACTTTCTATTTTTAACTAAGGCAAGAAATTGGAACATTAAAATAAGAGAACCTTAGTCCACCATTGATTTTCTGACTCCAGATCTCTTGTTTTTAAAACGTAATCATACTACAAGTTTTGTTTCAACATTAGAATTCATTGAAAAAATAATAAATAAATTGAAAAAGGTAACACGTGATTGCAAACTGGCCTTAAACTTACTCACTTAATTTGCTAGACCTCGCCAAGTATAACTTCTATCAAAGCAATTAAGCATAAATTTGTAAGATTTAAGTCCGCAGTTTCAGCCCATATTTAAATAAGCATAACAAAGAAATATAACAAAACACTGCAATACAATAATGTTACTAATAACAAAAAATTGACACTTTTTTTTAAATACATTTTTATTAACATATATCTAAAACGAGGCAATTTGTCATATTTGATCTATGCACACTAAGATTCTTAATTAGAAATTCATTAAAACTTGCATATTGCGAAAAATTCTAAAAGATACAAGGCTTAGTTATTAGGAAAGAATTTTTTAAAGTGTATGGTATGTGTTTTTAAAGTGAAAAAACTATAAAAATCGAAAAGACTCCAATAAATTTCGTTGCGATAATACACAATAAAAAAAAACGATTGTTTATTACATTTCATTGCCTCAAAGAAATAGTAAGATATCTTAGTGTTGTTCCTGGGATTAGATATCTTACGATACTTGAAATACCGCCACTCATGTCTGAGAGTTAGTACGAACAGAAATGAATATTTAAAAACTAATTTGAATTTCGACATTTTGAATTCAAATTATGTTTTTCGCAATCACGAGTGTGTGTGTATATAGGCGTGGGTGTTTGTGTGTGGGGGGTATGTGTGTTGTGTGTAGGGGTATGTGTATGTGTGTGTAGGCATGTGTGTTTGTGTCTGTGTGCAGGCATAAGGGTGTGAGTAGTTGTGTGTATGAATGTGTGTGTATGAGTGTGTAGGCATATGTGCTTGTGTCTGTGTGCAGGCATGAAAGTGTGGGTAGTTGTTTGTATGTGTGTGTATGTGTTTGTGTGTGTGTGTGTGTGCATGTGTAGGTGTCTGTATGTATTTGTGTGTGTATGTGTTTGTGTATGCGCGTGTAGGTGTATGTGTGTGTAGGTGTAGGTGTGCGTAGGTGTGTGTGTGTGTGCGTGCGTGCGTGTGTGTGTGTGTAGTTGGGTATGTATGCGCGTGTGTGTAGGGCATGGATGCAACATGGAGACGGCTTTCGCTATAGGAGCAGCATCGTGAGGACACGGTCGACGGTGATGGTGCAGAGGGTTGCGGTGGGAAAATAAAATCAAAGGACATCAAGTCAGTCAAGTGAGAAAAATAAGCAATCGTGATTGCTCAAAAATTGTTTAAATTGCTGTAAAATAAAATATAAGTAAGAAGAGGAAAGAGTAAAAATCAAACAATGTAATGATAAAGCATATGGATCTTCAACTTCTTTTAATATAATCGAGCTTATTTTGCTGTTAAAAAAGACTATTCTACTATATTTTAATGAATTTGGGGCGAAAGTCTTAAACAGCGATATCCGAAAATTTTTCCAAAAAATCCTTTCATGTGTCTCTATAACTTTCATTTTCACGCAACATTTTTTTTTTTTTTTGATTAACTGGATACACGTTTGTATTTTCGTGTTTTTTACGCAATAGCGGATAAGATGAATTTCCGAGTAAGATGGAGCAGCCAAATACGTCATTTATACGCCGCTACACAAGTGTTAAAATACCGTCTAAGACAGTGTTTCTCAACCTTTTTTGACCCGCCGCGCCGACCGGCAAGAACTAAGAATAAAATTCGCGCGAGCCAGTATTTTTCTTCTTCCTTCTTTTTTTTCTGCTTTCGTTTTTTTTTTCTTTTGTCAAAAAGATATTTTTTACTTGCGGACAGTTATTTATTTATTTTTCTTATTTATTTTTTTACGAATCGGTAAATTATTGGTTCCCCCTCTTACATGTTTTTTTTCCCGAAAACAAGAACAAAAAAAAAAAAGAAAAAACTTTCGGTTCGAGGGACCGTTAAACACTAGTGAAAAAATCTTTTAAACTGCCGGAAAGTTTTTCCTTTTTTTTTTTTTTCAAAAAATAATGGTTATAATAAATGATTTTATAAGCATACAAATGAAACTTTATTTCTTGTTCAAGAGCAGTTTAAGAACATTGTATGATAAGACTAAGAAAAGTAATAATCGTAATATAATTATATGCACAAGTAATAAACTTTGCTGAAAATCACAGAAAACTGGTAAAAATAATCACAAAACTCACGTAAAAGATGTGGTACAGGGTTATTATAATGGTTTTTACATTATTTTTCTTTTTTCTGTAGGACTTAATTTTTCGTAGACGGAGCAAGAATATCTGAAGACCGGTTAAATATTTTTGCAGTTCGGTACCGGCCCGCCGAACCGCTGCACAGTAGGGCGAAAACGCCAAAAAGCGCTTAAAAGTGTTTTGAAACCTCTCTCGCTTGTTTGTTTACATAGGCTCACAGAATTTTCTCGATTTGTTTGGGCTCAAGGTCTAAATTTCGCAGGTTTACGAGGCTAATTCCTTTTCAGGGTCTTTCTACAGACCATTTTTGACTTATAATTAATAATAACTAAGAGGACATATGAGGACATATTTTGTAGAGTGTTTTGAAAAAAAAAATAACTTTGAATTCCGAAGTTTTTGGTGCTGATCAAAACCGATTTTCGGTTTGAGAATTTGAGAGAAATTAAATATACCCGTCTTTAATAAGAAAAAAAAATATATATAGACTGCTTAAAAGCAATTTTTGTAAATTCCCGCACTCATGGTTCTTCAACTTTCTAAAGGCTCCCTTCAGCTTTGTAGTGGACGAAGGGCTCTAAAATTCCAGTTCTGATTGCCTAAGAGGTAGACCTGTGCAAATTTATTAATCCTCAATTGGTTTAGTATAGGAAAAAAAAAACCCCATTAATAAGCGCTTTTTGGCGTTTTCGCCCCACTGTGTGCAGGTAAAGAATCGCTGCTCTAAAAGATCCTTAAAGGCCATAAATTGTTAAGTTCTGTCTCAAACAGAAATTAAAGAAGTTGCCAGTGAACATGAATTGTTAATGTGGATTATTATTATTATTATTTTTCATATGTAGTTCTGAGGACCAATTTCTTCCACCACCAAAACGTAAAAACACGTATCGATACAGCTCTAAGCATTTAAGAAAAACGTTTTTTTTTTTAATGAGCAATCACGATTGCTTATTGCTCTCATTTGACTGTTTTGATGTGCTATCATTTTATTTTCCCGCCAGCACCCTCTGCAGCATCACCGTCGACCGGCTCCTCACCATGCTGCTCCTACAGTGAAAACCGTCTCTATGTTGCGTCAATATCCTACACACGCACGCATACATACACAACTACACACACACATATACACATAATACATACACACACATGCACAAACATACACACACACATAAATACAGACACCTACACCTACCCACAACTACCCACACATTTATGCCTGCATACAGACACAAACACACATGCCTACACACACATACACATCCCCTACATACAAACACACATACCCCCACACACAAACAGACACGCCTACATACACACACACACACTCGTGATTTCGAAAAACATAATTTGAATTCAAGATGACAAAATTCAAATTATTTTTTTTTCTTACAACAACATCTTAAAAATATTATTTCACAATAATCTGAAATTTTTTTAACGTACGTAACCATATAATATCAAATTCATTAAAAAGTTTAGCTAGCAATACAACGCTGCGCAGTTTCATCTACTTATACAAAATGAAATAATGTTTAAGTACTGGTGACACTTTTATTTATGTAGATTAATCTCTATTGCGAATACTGCTTTTTATCCAGAAAAATTGAAAAGCAGTGAAAAAAAAAAAAAAAAAAAAATACGCACATTTTTCACACCCACGGCTTTTTACAGGTGAATCGACGATGATAAATGGTGCTTTTTATATGGAAGCATTTATAGGTATTTGAAAACTTCGAATAAAATGAAGTAACAAAAGAATCGATAAGAGTTTCGACAGTTTTCGGAACGAATTACAGTGTGTTTTCAACAAGAAAGATTAAAATGTCAGACTTCTTGACTGAAGATCAATATTTACACGTGACAGTCCTCTGCGTTTGTGAAAAGTAAGGCTGAACCTCAAGAGAGAAAGATTGAAGGAAACTGTTTTTTTATTAACATGGCAGAACTTTCCCGTTTAGGAAGAAATTCCCAAGCTCTTAGGAGAAAAGAAATGAAACAATGCATATTTTTGAGCGGAGATGAAAAAAAAAAAAAACTTTTGTGTGCAGTTGCGGAGAATTGCAGAGAGCATTGGCGTGTTATTCGCTCGATTAAAAAAAGTAACGAAGAAAAAAAAAAGAAAATAGAAATGGTGGGATTTTTTTTTTTTTTTTTTTTGCTCTAGATAAATGTAAAATTGAGTTAAAATTTCCGCTGCTGAAAAGGAATATTCTATTTCTCTGCTCTGTGCTGATTACTGCATAAACTTTATGTACGTAAATTGTCTAGTAGTATTTTTTTCTGTACTCGAACGATAATATAAATGAAAATAAACATACGTGTTTCCACCGTAACTGAATAACTGAATAAAATGTTATAATGACATTTACAGAAAGAATCTAATAGTAGAAATTGCAATGAAAAATTCTGTACATCTAAACCACAGAAACATAATTCCCACCATCATGATTTTGCAGGAGAGCGCAAAAATGTTTGTTTGTTGCATACAAAGAATTTGACGTGCTTTTAAAACACTGGTACAACAACTATGAATGTATTTTTAACAATAGAAAACCATTGTTGTTACTTAAAGCTGAATATAATGCAGCAATAACCAGAAAACCTTTATCTTTGGACTTGCTTTACTTCCATTTTTGTCTTGAGGTACAAAATTGCTTTCAATTTGTTTCTAAAACGATTAAATTAAAACTAATACAAAAATAATAAACAACGACAATGAACTGAATTTTTAAAAATTAAAGCAATTAGTTGGTTTCTAGTAATATGGAACCAGTAATCAACGAAATCACTTTCACCGCCAAAGTGTGTTACTCCGCAAGTAAAGGTAATAAGAGCACAGTTTTAGTTCCTATTCGTGCTCTTATAACAATAAAGCTTTAAATAAACAAAGAAATTAGTTGATTGATATTATGATGAAACCAATGATCAAAGCACTTTTATCGACAAAGTGTGTTACTTCGTTTGTAAAGATAATACGAGAACAGTTTGAGCTCATATTCGTGCTCTTAAAACAATAAAACCTTAAATAATTCCCTTAAATAACTAAGCAATTAGCTGTTGACATTATGATGAAACCAATGATCAAAGCACTGTCACCTACAAAGTGTGTTACTTCGTTTGTAAAGTTAATAAGAGAACAGTTTGAGCTCATATTCGTGCTCTTAAAACAATAAAACCTTAAATAATTTCTTTAAATAAATAAGCAATTAGCTATTGACATTATGATGAAACCAATGATCAAAGTACTTTCACCGACAAAGTGTGTTACTTCGTTTGTAAAGATAATACGAGAACAGTTTGAGCTCATATTCGTGTTCTTAAAACAATAAAACCTTAAATAATTCCCTTAAATAAATAAGCAATTAGCTGTTGGCATCATGATGAAACCAATGATCAAAGCACTTTCACCTACAAAGTGTGTTACTTCGTTTGTAAAGTTAATAAGAGAACAGTTTGAGCTCATATTCGTGCTCTTAAAACAATAAAACCTTAAATAATTCCTTTAAATAAATAAAAGAAATTAGCTGTTGACATTATGATGAAACCAATGATCAAAGTACTTTCACCGACAAAGTGTGTTACTTCGTTTGTAAAGAGAATAAGAGCACAGTTTTAGCTCTTATAACAATAAAACTTTAAATAATTCCTTTAAAGAAATCACCAATTAGCTGTTGGCATTATGATGGAACCAATGATCAAAATACGTTCACCGACAACGTGTTACTTCGTATATAAAGATGATATGAACATAGTTTTAGCTCTTTATTACTAAATCAGTAATTTTACAAAAGGAAACAACTCGATAAGTTGGCTATTCACTGAATTTATATAGTCCGAGAAAAATACGAAAGGCAGAATATAGAGATGTCATTTTTCTAAACATGAACTTCAAGGCCCTTGACTGCATAATTTGATTGAAGGTCACTGAATCGGCATTGAAATCGCTTTACCACCGCTTATTTGAGTTACTAATGATGTGCGGAGAGAGGATTTAAGCAAGTTCATGCAGCAGCAGACGCTATGCTAAGCTCGAATTGAGTCAATTTCTATCTTTGTTAATAACATGCTTCGTGGTGAACGCTCCCTTACTTTTTATTTGTCACAATTCACTTTTCCAAAGTTTTTAAATTTGGAAATATTTAGATAAATTTTTCTTAAACGTAATTGAATATACGTATCCGGATAGCACTGTGACTGAATAAAGAAAATCTTAGGTAAGCAAGCCTTCGTTCTTTTTATCCTTCACTGGTGTTGCACTGAACTCTAGTTATTTTCATAAAAATGTACTTTTGCTCAGCTTTTAACCCGAGATTGCTCGCGCGACCAAAACGAACGGGAGTGCTCGCGCAGGGTATCTCGTACCCGAGGAGGTTTTTTAGTATTTTCGAGTTCATTTTTTTTTCAAAAAGGTAGAAAATGCAAATAAGAGAAAAGAGTATAGTTATAAAATACTTTTTTAAAAGACTTGCATTCAATTTCTACATTTTTTTGCAAATGCATGCCATATGGTCCATGAAAATGTTTTTGTCACATTTTTCACACACAAATTTGGTTTTTGTCTTTTATATTGGGGCTTTCAGTACAGCTTTTGTATGTTGACTTTGCTCTTTTTGCAGGAGATGCAATGTCTTCACTAGATCCTAGTTTTAATTTTAAGTCTCTTGGAAGCATTGCGTATGCTTTAGTTCTGAACTGTAGCAGAAATACTCGCGCAGGGTATGATACACCCGAAGTCAATTCCAAACAAACTAATTTTAGAATGTCCCCACCGTTTCTACCCCTTAAGGTTATGATCTAAGGGTCAACTACTCAAGGAATCGTCCACTTACAAAAAAAAAAAGGTGGGGAGAAATTTGATTGAAAGCAAAGAGGTGGGTATGTCATACCCTGCGCGAGCAATCTCGGGTTAAAGAATATGCAACTCATTTTTTTTAGTTACGTAACAAAAGATACATTTTATTACATCTTGTAAATTACATAACAGTATAATTATTGTTTTTGAATGTCATTACATTCTGATAAAAACATTATTTCCAAAAATTTCATATTTACTTTATTTGATACACAACAGTTTCAATTGCTTCTATGCTTTCAAATGAGGATAAAACAATACCGTGGATAAATTAATTAGCGGAGTGGATTTTAACTTCGCTATAATTTCCAAGATTCTACAAAATTCGAACAACTGAACTCAATAGAATACGCACGCACGAAAAAATAAATACAATTTGCTTTCAAATTTTACAAAACACAATCCTAAACAAAAAAAAAGTATTTTGGACATGTTTTTTTAATAAGCCTAGAGGAGCTGCTTTTCTTTTTGTCCTAAAGAAAAGGAAAATGCAACTAATTATTCAAATTACAAATCATGTTCCGTTTCAAAGACAGTCCATTTGAAAAATTAATGCTTAGAAAAACATTCTTTTTAAGCTTCTTCAAACAATGATAATTTATTCAAATTCTGTTCGAACGAATTTATTCTATGGGGGATTACGGTTTCGTTCTAAAAACATTTTTTTTTCTACTCATTTCCTTTCAGCTCTGTTTTTCTTATTGTCTTCATTATCAATTCGTTTTATTCGAAAGTACATTATCTACTAATTATTGCAGACGATTTTTTATGCTTTTCTAAACCTCCATTGGGATTACAAGTATACTGGGAGCGGTAAAATTCTTTGATTCTAAATTCCGTTTAGGTCGTATTTTTCTTGGAAATTTGACTATATTAGAAGATAAAAAGGAACGCGTTATTGGTATATGCTGTGAGCATATTCATAAAGTAATCATGAACATTTTAATTCAGTTTTCGTTAAATAATAAATAGTAAACTATCGCTATTATAGTTCAAAATGTTTTGTAAGTTTTCCAAATATTCGCAGTTTTCCTCGAAAATCTTTGCCGTTACTTGTAGCATTAGCTTTTTTGCGGGAGGGGGCTCAAAGTGAAGTGTGTAGGTGCCAGAGTTACCAGAGTTCAATGCGTGTAAGGGAAAGTGTTGTACTTTGGGACACTTTTCATATTTCATTTTTTAACGTTAGTTATTTAAATTAAATTTAAGACCTAAAAGTTACAATAAAATACCCAAAAATATTTCTTTGCAAAATATTTTTAAAAATTCAGACAGTTTGAAAATAAAATATTAAAAGCCAATTAAAGTAAGAGTTCCAATTTGCCCCAAGGTACAACATCCTATTGTACCTTGGGACACATCCTGTTGTACCATGGGGTACTCTTCATGATTCGGAAA
The DNA here is from genome assembly GCF_026930045.1 of Uloborus diversus. Classification (NCBI taxonomy): domain Eukaryota; kingdom Metazoa; phylum Arthropoda; class Arachnida; order Araneae; family Uloboridae; genus Uloborus; species Uloborus diversus. The sequence goes on from NC_072735.1 coordinate 4,890,081, forward strand.
ACTGCCATGTACTTGAACTAATTTTGCCCTAAAAAAAAAATCATGGTAATGAATCAAATCATGAATAATGATAATGAATTATGAATTATTATCTAACATTAAATATGTTTAAAAAACTACATCATATTAGAACATTTTTCCATGGTCCTAAACACATCTTAATTATTAAGAACCATGCATATGTTGTTCCTTAGACATGTCCTAAAGAACAATATGTTTGGCTGTCCCGAGGTACAATCACCATGTGGTTTCAGAAAAACCAAAATAAAGGTCAATTTAGGTGCACTAAGTACTTTCGTTTTGTAACAAAATAAAATTCAGTTGATTAGTTTTTCAAATACAAAGACCAAAAATGAAATAAAAATGAAGAAAATATTTACTTTGGAATCATGAAATTTTCTTTCTCTCTCGAAGTCATCAATTTAACTCTTTTGATGCCGATTTTTATTATGGCTCAATTAAGTGGTGAAGGTTAATGCTAGAGATTGCAAAACACAAGGCTATTAAAAATAGATTCTTAGAAATTAGCAATGTCCCAAGGTACAAGCTTCCCAAGATACAACACTCTCACTTACCGTTTTTAGACATGGCATAAACTTGAGTACCGTGTAATTGTGGTTCGAGCAGCATACACACGGTGAACACTTTAAACTCTACTAATGAAGGGCACCTTATTCTTTAATCAAATGATTGACCATCACGCATAACGCTTGGTTTTCTTACCGTGACGGTATATCGTAACCTTTAAACACATTTTTTTTTTTTTTGAGCAATCACGATTGCTTATTGTTCTCACTTGACCGTTTTGATGTGCTATCATTTAATTTTCCCGCCAGCACCCTCTGCAGCGACACCGTCGACCGGCTCCTCACGATGCTGCTCCTCTAGCGAAAGCCGTCTCCAGGTTGCGTCTATATCCTACACACACGCGCATACATACACACACACACAAACACAGACACCTACACACAGGCATAAACACACATGCCTACACACACATACACATACCCCGCCCCCACGCACACAAACACTCATACACACAACTACCCACACACTTATGCCTGCACACAGACACAAACACACATGCCTACACACACATACACATACCTCCTACACACTTTCTTTTTTTACGATGTCATGAAAAAAAAAAACATCTTAAAATTTTGGTGCCCACCGCATATTTATATGATATTTTATAGCTTTTTTGTGAAGTTTTAAATGTGGCAAGGCCTTTTCGGACACCCAAAAAAGTAATATTATAAAATAACTATGCTTATATTTAAAGTATAATTTTTATATATTATTATTTTTATTACATAACTGCTGTAGCATATCCCGCTCGTGGCTTGTCACGGTGAGACACTAGTTGAACGAAATGCTTTTAATCTCGCCTCCCCCGGTCAAAAAAAAATTAAAATGCTTTTGCATTCAAAGTGTACATGGCAACACAATTAGTGAAACCTTTGATTAAGTTTTGAGAGCTTAAGAGTCATACCTGTATGTTACGAGACTTCAACTTTCATTATTTCTAAAAATATATATTTTTGTTTTAGTTCTTGAATGTTCCTCTTTGAGTTTACAAAGAAGGATTTCTTTATATAACTCCTTGTTGGTTTTTAAGTAAGTTTAGCTCTTTAGCCTACTTTCCTGTAAAAGTCGAAGAAAGAAGAAAAAAAAACATTGAAGAATGTTATACAAAATCGGTGTTGAAAAATTAAAAAATAGAAAGTTGAGATGTGGAAAATGTTTTACGGTTTGTCTACCGCTCCCTTCCCCTTAAATACGTTTTGATTTAAATAGTCAGCTCTAACAAACCTTTTGCGCTCTAAAGATCTTGGTGATTATACCTCTTTCCTATAGTATCTTATTTTTTGATTTGAACTTTCTTCGTTCAATTTTGAAGTTTTCAATAAACTTGACATTAGTGCCTTCGGAAAATATCAAGGCAAATTTAAATTCCGAACTTAAAGTGGTTTTTGCTTCTAACGAAATTGGTTGGAAAATTCCTTGATAAAGAACATGATTTTTTTTTTACCTCAAGGGTATTTTTGAACGATTCTATATTTCTTAACATAAGCGTCTGCGAGAGAATTGAAAAACTTTTTATCCAAGAAACCAACAACAGGTATATTTTTGACCAAAAATAAACAATACGACACATTATGCGTGCTTTCTAATTTCAGCTCTGCCAATAGATGGCTTCATACTGTTACATTTGGTCTTGGATGCCCCACTGAGTGTGGAGCATTTAGCTTAGTCACACCTGGGTTCCTAAAATCCTATCCCTACTTCTGAAGGTAAACACAAAACTGTAAAGTATATTTACGAAGAATACATTTTTATTCAACGCATAAATTAAAATCTTATTATAACGACATATGAAGCAAAATCATTGTTAAAGTTTAAAACAAAATTATTTTTACTTCATTAAAATATCTTTGATTTTTGTTATCGTTATAAATATGCTTATACTCTGATAAAAATAATATCTCATCGCATAATAAGCATTCTCTCAAGTGTAAATAAGTATTCTTTCAAAAAAAAAATCTTTTATTCTCTTATAAATATTTAAGGCAGCTTCCTTTCTTACCTCAATGCATTTTTTCCATTATAAGCCTTTAGAAATTTATTTTTATTCACGACGACATCTTTTGTTACTGAAAATTGTATTGAACGGGAGAACAAAAGAAGACAGATTGCGCTATTCACTAAACATTTAGCATAAAAAGTCCCCCTTTTTTTATTTAAAAAAAGGTTTGGACTACAAAGAAATTTTTTTAATTCTAAACTTAAACTTTGCACCTAAGTGAAAAAGAAAACAGTGAAGCAAATATGGTGTATTTAAAATTATTCATGAAATCTAGCAAGAAAAGCTCCATTTTCAGAGAAAATAATTAAAATATTTTATAAAAGTAATTATGTTATAATCAAATTATGCTATTTTTGAAAGTTTTATGTTAAAACACCTGCAATACTTCTTCTCTCTCTCTTTTTTTTCTTTATCAATCTTTTCATTCATATTATTTTTTATTTGTGGTGAAAACTGAGTCCCTTTTAATCCCGAAACACATGTCGACAGCGTTTTTTTTTTTTTTTTTTTAGCTTTTAAATTTTTTTCCTTTATTTTATGATTGAAAGTATTGAAAAAGTTGCAAAGCATGTAACTTTAATATATTTTCGTTTGTAATATGAGAAAAAACTGGAATCATAAAAAAGTAAACGAAAAAGAAGCGTTGTATTTTTAGACTTATAGAAGAATCAATCAGAAAATAAACTTAACTTAATGCCGTAAGTAAATACACTTACCCTGCTTCATGATAATTCTTGTAACTCCATGTAAGTCCTAACTCTTCTTGATATGTTTTCACTCCATTTTAGATAAATTCTTCTTAGTTTAGCATTTAATTATATATTGAGCGGATCTGGCTACACAAAAGAAATGTTATGACTCTCACGCTCTTAAATCTTTTTAAAAAGATACGAACTATGATGCAATAGGATCATAAAAGCTATACGATATCCAATTTTCCAAATCTTGGTTGCTCTCACTGCTTGTATAGATCAGAAACTCTTTTAACAAAAGTTTCATTAATAGAGGAAAAGGTGTAAATATGTGCACCCTCTTTTGTTTTTTGTTTAAAAGAATAGTTTCAATAAATAAATAAATAAATAAATAACATTAATTTGAATTTTGACGTCTTGAATTCAAATTATGTTTTTCGCAATCACGAGTGTGTGTTTGTGTCTATGTAGGCGTGTGTGTGGCGGGGACGTATGTTTATTTGTGTGTGGGGGGTATGTGTATGTGTATGTGTAGGGGTTTGTATGTATGCGTGTGTGTATGTGTTTGTGTGAGTAGGTGTATGTGTGTGTAGGTGTATGTATGCGTGTGTGTAGGTGTATGTATGCGTGTGTGTAGGTGTATGTGTAAGTGTAGACAAGTAAGTGACGCAACCTGGAGATGGTTTTCGCTATAGGAGCAGCATCGTGAGGTCGGTCGACGGTGGTGCTGCAGAGGGAGGCGGGAGGAAAATAAAATCAAAGGACGCCAAAAACAGTCAAATGAGAACAATAAGCAATTGTTATTGCTCAAAAAAAAAAAAAAAACTCCATAAAAATAGGATGCAAATGTGGGCACTTATAAAAAAAAAAGTCACTACAAATAGTTTAAAAGCAGGATAAAACTGTACAAAATGGTACAGAATTTATTTATTGAAGAGTTATAAATAATATTTCCAGAAATCGCATGGCTCCCCGCCACAATCTAAGTGTGCCTACCATTTGGCACATAAAACATTTCACACACACCTCTCACCGAGTGTTTTTAGAGAACTTTCCACCACGGTATATGAAAAACTCATCACTTGAGAAATATTTTTCGCTGTTTAAAAAAAAAAGAGGTGGTATAGTTATGGGCACTGTTTAAATGGGGGCCCATATTTGCACCAACAGCACCAGCAGATGACCATTCTCACATGCAAAATAAAAGCGTACGTTACTAAAGGTGGCTAAAGCTGTGAAATTGGTTTTAACTAAACGTAAGACATGAAAAGAAAACGATTTCACATGCCTCTTAAAAGTCAGCAATCCCCAAAACACCAATTTGCATAATATCCCACGCTGCATGTTTCTAACTGCTCTCTGCTGTCTTATATTAGTAAATGACACTATCTGCAATCCTCATCGTCAGTTATCAGCAATTCCCATAGCCACTAGAAAGGCCCATATTCACATCTGTGCCCATTTTTACACCTTTTCCTCTAATAGTTTGACCCGAGGAATAAGTAAAACGTCCAAAACAGAGTTAAAGCGCATCACCGCCATTAAACCCAAATTGATACAGAGTGAATCACTGAGGCGCATTTGCAGACACACTAAATATTACAAAATGTGTATACCGTGAGAAAAGTAATATTTTTGGATAAATGTTTATAACAAAATAATCATTTATAAATATGTCTAAAAATTACTTGATTTGTCTTTAATTGGCCTTGACTACCATGCAGATGGTCTAGTTCACCTGAACCTGCTGATGGTCTTCCTTATGTTGAGACAGTGCTTTAATTAATTCTAGTATTGGAGTTAATTAACAAGAATTGCAATGGATTACGGTATTTTGCAATGCTTTATTTAGCTTATTTTTTATTTACTCTAGGTAAGTTAAAAATTGCAAATTATCGAAATAAATAACGCATGGTAATTAATTTTTGGTGCATATTTTTTGTCCATATTGTGAGGCACTATATTAATATCGACATTCAAATCGGCAAACAGCCCTCCGTCCCCTCCAAAAGGAAACATAAATAAGAAAATATATTTTGCAACGTGACAAATTTATTTCAAATTTGTCGGTGAGATAAAAACTATTTTATTAAATTTCTATATTTACCGAAACCTGTTTTCATGCTGTCTTTTTTCTGCGATTTTTTTGTGCGAATTTTTTTGTCCGGTACATTAAAATTTCAATCAAGAATGGGATTCAATTGACGAAATTATTTCTAAAACGAGTGCGAGGTAGAATCTTCGAAGTGATGTCAGAGGCACCCGATGCAAGGGCGCCCATATAGGGGGGCAAGGGGGGCTTAATCCCCCCCCCCTTTGAAATTAGAACTTCCTTGTTTTTAGTACTTTTTTCTTTGCAAAAATTTAAAAAAAAATTTTCTCCAACCATTAATGAATAAGTTATTAAAAATGTTAAATTTTAATGACTCAAATCTGTCCTGAAATCAGTTTCCATGGGGAAAATATCCATCTAAACCACGAAGAAAATATTTGAGCCCCCCCCCCCCCCTTGCAACTTTGCATATGGGCGCCCATGCCACGATGGAAAGTGACCTACCAAAATTTTCCATATTCGTGAAATTTTGTCCGACAACTCGGCAAAAATTATCACTTTGTTTATTTTAATTTCGCTTAAATAGTACAAGTTTGTAAGTTTTTGCGTTATTTTCTATGTGAGACTTTTTTATGCGGTCCCAATCCACTACATAAAAAAATAGTTTTTAAATGTGTTGCGAAAACAACTTTTTAAAGCTAGTCGTGAAGTTTCGTACAATTTTTTATGCTATTTTTTTCATGGGGTGCCTATCCACCGCATAAAATCAGGTTTGGTTGTATTAAGACATTTATTTACAATCATCATATCCTATTTCTGCATCTATCTCTATTTGTTCCATGTATCTATCTATATCTCCAACTCCTGTTTTTATCTTCTTCTTCAGCAGTACTGCAACCTTGTAAAGGCTTTATCTGTCTGCTTCCTCCAGGTCGTACTACCAAATGTAATAAAAGTTTCTCTATAAGCATGTAATGTTTTTCAAATCTTTGCTCGCTAAAAAGACGCCTCTTCGCTTACTACCTTTTTTTTTCGTGGCATTTACGTTAACTTGATGTGGACAAATTATTCCAAACCGTAAATGGCATTTGGCTTACTCCTTTACATTCAGTTAAACTTCATGTAATAGAGTAAGTCTTTTTTTTTTTTTTTTTTTTTTTTTTTTAAGTGACATTTAAGGAACTCGGTTTAGGAAAAAAAAACGTTAAACACACAGTATAAAATAATTTTGAATTATTTAAACCCGACAAGGATAGAAAAGTAGAAAAAAAATGTAAAAAAAATAACTTAGATTAAGACTTTAATAAATGGAAAAGTTCGACAGTAAAGATTCACTAATGCTCAGACTTAAGTTGTTCTTGGGTAATTTGAATTAATTATCATGATTTAAAGAAGTTGTAGGAAGCTCTTTTTCTACATAAAAGTTTCAAACAGCTTGTCTTTGAAAAGAATATTGCTTCTAATTTGAATAATTCGATTTTCATCCCCGAGAGTTCTTTCAAAATCCCTTGCTTCAGAAAATATTTAAAATTCGTTTATTTTACTTTTCTTACAATGTAGAAATTGTTTTTTTCAGGCAAATGTGAAGAAATAATCTTAAAATTCACAGAAATACATTTTTATTTCCTTATTATAATTTTTAAGATATATTATATCTTATTATCAGTTATCTTAAATATATTATAAAGTTCTGAATAAATTTTTAAAAACCTAAATTTTGAATATAAAGCTGTTTTTTGAAATCTACTTATTTTATTTTTCTATTCGCGAAGACAAACTCTCAAAAGATGAGAAAGTTTGAAAAAAAAAAAAGTAGAAGTAAAGATATTTTCAAAACTTATTTTCACACTAAGGAAATATTTTTTTCGTAGAAATATAAGCTAGAAGTAATAAGGAAATACATGTGACACTTTATTAAAGAATCAACAAGGTAACTGAGCCATACATGGTCATAGTTAAGTTAAGATACATGTATTAACATTCAGGTAAATACATGTGACACTCTATTAATGAATCAACAAGGTAACTGAGTCATAGATGGTCATAGTTAAGATACATGTATTAACATTCAGGTAAATACATGTGACACTCTATTAATGAATCAACAAGGTAACTGAGCCATAGATGGTCATAGTTAAGTTAAGATACATGTATTCACATTCAAGTGAATAAGGGCCCGTTTATAGCTTCGGCAACCCTTCACTGCACAACAACACATTCACACGAAAAAAGCACAAGAACAGGAGAGAGAAAGTACGTTCATGCCTAAGCCGGCATTCAAACCCGGGTCTTCCTGTCGCAGCCAGACTTCTCTGACCACTAGACAAGGCAGGCGGCTAAGCTGTAGGTGAGACACCTAATAAAGAAGTTGAACTTATTTTAACACTGGTAGCTAAAAATGCTTTTCACAACAATGGGAGCTCGGCATTCGCGGAGATTGTAGCTATTTAGGAAACTATTACGCAAAATATTTGTAGCTACTTAGGAAACTATTGCGCAAAATTACTTGTTTTTTTGTGAAATCCAGAAACAGTAAATAATAATAATAATAATAATAATAATAATAATAATAAAAACAGCCAAGCTCTGGAATTTCTTTTCGCAGTGCATCGTAGCACGGAATACTTTTAATATCAACGTAGTCAAAACAAAAAATGCTAACACAATTCATAATCAAATATCCAACACAACTTAAAATAATATTTCAAACATTGTAGATAAATAAAACTTGTTTCTGAATTTTTCTGCTGATTTTTGCAAAAATATGTTTTTTTTTCTTTGTTTCGATTTTTTTAAACTGCCAGTGTGCGACGAAAAGGATTCTTTATTGTTCATACAGTGTCTCCAAAAAAAAAAAAAAAAAAAACACTTGACAGGCCTTCGAAAGTACTCACAATGAATTCATAGGAAAATGATGTTCTAATCAATAATGTTTTAGACAGCATAAAGAATGAAAAGAAACATTGTCACTTTGTTCGCTTAATTCGAATTTCTTTTGCATACAAAGAATATTGATTGAATCTTAAAACAGCTATTCTATATGGTGATCGGCAGCATACGTACTTTTTCTACAAGAATGCATTATTTTCCTTCAAACTTAACCAACATTTCAGAGAACATGACAGCATACAAGTGATATATTATACTAAAATGTGCTGTAAAAATATCGCAAATTTGACAAAATATGAGCATTAAAAGCAATTAATAGCTATTAAAAAAGCCAATAAGGTGCTTGGGTTTATCAATAGATCTATTTCAAACAAATCTAAAGAAGTTCTTCTGCCCATATATATAAGTTTGGTAAAACCTCATTTCTAGTATGCTGTTCAGTTTTGGTCTCCTTATCATAAGAAAGATATTAATGTATTGGAAAGGGTTCAAAGGCGGACTACAACGCTAATAAATGGACTTTCTCATTTAGACTATGATTCCGAGGGGACATAATTCAGTTGTTTAAATTTATTAAATTGAAAGCTGTTACGGGGCTGAAGTTTAGCACTGAAAATAGGACAAGGGGTCATTGTTTTAAGCTATTTAAATCCCAGGCTAACATCGGTATTAAGAAAAATTATTATTATAGCTGGGTAGTGGAACCTTGGAACAGCTTACCGGAAGAGGTGGTAATGAGCAAGGGAGTAGATAGTTTTAAGAGGTCTATTGATCTTCACTGGGGATTGTAGATTGACTAGGACCAGTCTAGCTGGGCCCAGAGCCTGTTGATGGTCGTCATTTTTGTATTTGAATTTGTATATTTCATGCATATTTTGCGGCCAGGTTTCCTATGAAATTATAAGACATCCAGTTGTATATCTTAAATATTCTGAAAGATATCGGCGATCTTATTGAGCTGTATTCTCGGATATGCGACAAATAATAATGGTTTGCCCACGGATAATCTGTTTTAAGCTTAGCAACAGTGAAAATTTGTGAGCAAACGCTGCCAATTTGCAAACGATTCTCACGATTAGTCCCCTATCGGAGAATAAATGAAATGCGGCTCGTTAGGTTCTTAAAGATTTTTTTTTATTTTGAGATTTAATTCTGGAATTTTCCATATGTTGCCACTCATATTTGCCCACGAAATTTTGAAAGTTATAAAGAATTATCGGTTTTGCATGCAAAAGGAAAATTTTATTGATAAAAGTACTGATATTTAAACAAAGTTTCGTTCTTTTTATTTCATACGGTAAGGTGATGCGTTTTTTGTTTGCTGTCAACTTTTCTGAAAGTTTGTGAAGGTTTAATCGAAAACTCTGCGTGTCATCAAAAAAAAAAAAAAAAAAAAAACTAAAAAAAAAAAAAATTAATTTGAATTTTGACATCTTGAATTCAAATTATGTTTTTCGTAATCACGAGTGTGTGTATGTAGGCGTGTGTGTTTGTGTGTGGAGGCTATGTGTGTTTGTGTGTAGGAGTATGTGTATGTGTGTAAGCATGTGCGTTTGTGTCTGTGTGCTGGCATAAGTGTGTGGGTAGTTGTGTGTATGAATGTGTGTGGGGGTATGTATGTGTGTGTAGGCATATGTGTTTGTGTCTGTGTGCAGGCATGAATGTGTGGGTAGTTGTGTGTATGTGTGTGTATGTGTAGGTGTCTGTATGTATGCGTGTGTGTATGTGTGCGTGTGTGTGTGTAGTTGTGTATGTATGCTCGTGTGTGTAGGACATGGATGCAACCAGGAGACGGCTTTCGCTATAGGAGCAGTATCGTGAGGAGCCGGTCGATGGTGATTTTGCGGAGGGTGGCGGTGGGAAAATAAAATGATAGGACGCCAAAAACAGTCAAATGAAAGCAATAAGCAATCCTGATTGCTCAAAAAAAGGAAGAAGAAGAAAAAAACTGCGAAAGAAGGCATTTATTTTTGAAACAAATGATCATTTCCTTGTGAATACAAGCGATACTTTTATGGGGGTTCAGAGTATAATTTTGCACTTTAGGTAGATAATTTAGCTCCCTAAGTAAATAATTTCTGACATTTACTGTTTAGTCCAAGTTATTAACGATAAAGGACGATCAAAAAACGTTCCTTGATTCTTAAGTTCTTTGTTGGTAAAGTACGCGCTGCATACGCGATTTTTCTCTGCTTGTTACAGATTGCATTACCATGATAGTTACAACAGTTGTTTGGTATGAGGAAAAAATTATTTCACTGTTTTCACTCATGCATTGAAATGTTCATTGCACTCTTTCATCGTACTGCTTTCTTGTATTTGCTCCTCTTCTTTTCATTCTAAACCTTTTTTTTTTTCTGAAAAGCAAAAATAAAAAATAATAAAAAATATTGTTTATACCGAGTTTAGCACAATTATTTATTCTTTATTTATTTTTTAAATACAATTTTGGTTTATTTTCATATTCTAAGTTTTATGTTAGAGATACTTTTTTGTTTAACAGAATTGTTTGGTTCTACTACGTTTATGTTTCTAAAAACTGGAAAAAAATAACTGAAATGAATCCAACATGTGTGCATTTATTTGGAACATTCTAAAATAATTCTGAATAGTTTCAAATATTAAATGTAATGCAATTTTTAAACATTTTTTAAAATCTTTTCAAAGTAATGTTTGTGTAGATAAATATGGTTTAAAACGTTAAAAAGGTATTTAGAAATACGTTGCCGTATATTGCAATTCATATTCTGATGGCGTTGATGTTCAAATATCGGTGCTAGTGTATTAGAAGTGAAGCTTATCTTCTGGAAAAATGTAATAATCTCAATTTTAATCACGAGTTTGAGTTTGAAGTTTAATGTAAATGAATCAAGTGGATTTCCTTATGATTTTTTTCTTTTTTGCTTTGAGCAACTTTCGGTAAAGAAAAGCATTATACGCATTAAATGTACCCTGAAAAAAAAAAACTTAGTAATTTCGGACGAAAAGAAAGCATAATTATGATTAAGTCAAAATATCAACGACACGAAAAAAATAATAAATAAAATATATTAATAAAAGACTTTTTACGCAAACTACATTAATTTGAAGTTACATGTAGTAGACAAAAAAAAAAGGACTAGTAGTAGTTAGTTTTGTTAGGGCAATTTCAGTAAAGGCAGAAATGGAAAACATTAAAACAAAATGATAATGATTTTCATAAAGAACTTTCGTGACAAAAATAAAGCTATTAAAAGTGTAATTATCAAACAAATTGTTAAAGACGTTTTTAAAATTAGAGCAAACATAAATTAAAATGCAGCGAACATGCTTTTCTTTTCGTTTTTATAATTGCAAGAAAATAAATTCGAAAAGAGACTAAGCTGCATATATTCATTTCGCATAAAAGACGTTAATTATTTATTGAGATTATTTTCTTCTTATAACTTTGTTTTTTAACCATTTTCATTTTTTGCTTTTTTCCCCCTATTTAGACTCATTTTTTTGAAATATTTAATGCATGAAGCTAGTCTTCATTAGTCCTAGTTTTTATATCCAAAAAGAGCTCGAAGAGTAGTTCTTCGAAAAAAATAACAATATACAAAGATAATTCATACTATGGCATCATGCTTGAAAGCCTACCTTAATAAGAAAAAACTAAGCAAGAAGTTTTCCAGAAAATTAACGAACCTATTTTCTCGTACTCGAACATTGTTTTTGTAACAATGAGCAATTAATATGTCTTACAATTTTTTAGGCTGCAAATATTATCAAATAGATATTTTCAATCATTTAAGCTGCTTTAAAATAAACATTTAAACCTTATGATTTTTTTGGTAAATAAATTTATAAATTTAATAATAACATTGAATAATAATAATAATAATTATTATTATTAAATATATTTAATATATTTAATAATAATAATTATTATTATTAAATGTATTTAATATATTTAAAAATAATAATTATATTTTTACTAGCTTTTGCCCGCGGCTTCGCTCACGTTGATGTAGTTTTTTTTTTCAATTCATTCAAGTTAATGGTCATTACAGGCAGAGGTCAAATAGTTACTAAAACATTGTTTGTCTCTACTTTCGCCGACATTTCAAATTGCCTGCCCCCTTAAATGTATCAAAAGGTATGATTAAAACTGAAAATTAGGGGGAAAGGGAGTAAATGAAATGTTGGCAAAACTGAGAAGAAACCCAAAAATCACAGAAAATAAATCACGAAAACGTTCAGGAGTTGTAATAAAGTCAGTTCGGGTAATTCCCAAAAAATCCAATTCGAGTGAGGTCAACTATTCTTAAATAAAGTGAAACAGTTCCCTTATAATCCTGGTCTCCATCAAATACATAATATCCAGCGCTACACCGACAATCTAAATTATTGTATAATGTGTAACTTCTTACCGTAGAGATCGTCCCAAAACAGGGTCAACAATGATGCTACCCGAAATGTTTCCAATAAACAGTAAAAATTTGGCAATTATTTGAAATTGTGTGCAAAGACAAAGTAATGGAAGTTTTTGCGCTGTTTATGAATTTGCGAATTAGTTGGCAAATTATTTTACGTGTTAACAAATTTAAAGAAAGAAATATTAAAGAAATGGCGATATTTGGTTACATGGTGAAAACCGAGAAACAGTATTGCGTAGTCTTTAGCTTCAAAAACAGCGACAGTTGAAAAAAATGCCAAATGCCTTAGCTATTGAAATGATTCCACAAAAAAAAGTTTGGCTAGATTCCAGCTGATCGATTAAATACGCAGTCAATACAAATAAATAAAAAAAAACATTAATTGCCTCAAAGTTGCATTAAAATGGGAAAAAAAATCAGCCAAATCCATGTAATATTTGCCAATCTTGTGCAAAAATCTTACTTCAAGATTTGACATGAGAAACGCCTTCAACAGTCACGAAAAGCAAAGATAGTCAACAATACAACAATAGTCGTTATCGACAGGGAGTTGAGATGATACACTAAATATTGTATTGAGTTAAGGAAAGCCTTCGAACATGGAACTAAAAAGCTCATAACTCGCTTTTTATTCTACTTAGAAATTTCGAACAGGTGCCATCTTCAGCAGAAAAATCAGAGCTTTCGATGGACATATAATGTTAATATGTGCAAGTATTTTTTCATCCCCATATTAGAGAATTTATACGAAAATTGTGTTTTATTGTCCCCCTAAGGGGGTTTTGCCCCCCATAATGGGACGAAAACTACCCTATGTGTTATTCTGAAGCATAAGCTATATTATTGTACAGTTTCATCAAAATCCATTCAGTAGTTTTTGCGTGAAAGAGTAACAAACATCCATACATCCATACAAACTTTCGCATATATAATAGTAATAATAGTAGTAAGATATACAATTTATTATAAAATCATGACACACCAATTTTTCTAGCGTTTAGCATTATGTTTTAATACATTCCAGCTGTAATATATTTCTTCTTAGAAATACTTTGAATTCAAGATTTTTTTTAACATAAAGCCCTACTGATGTAAAGCGATATATAAGAGACCTTCGTCTGACGTTAGACAGATTATTTTTATTTCGTTTTTTAGTTTCAATCAAATATTGTTAAAACTTTACCTGATATTTTTTTTTTAACCTTTTTCAATCAGAATTTGTTAAATGAGGGAAAAGAGCTATGTTTACAAATTCCAAAACTGGCATCTAATGTTTAGCTATTTGATTTTTAAAAAAAAGTAATTTTGCTATACATTTTAAGATTAGAACAAAAACAAATCTTGCCTCAATAATGTGTTTATACCTACTACAATTATTATAAATTGCTGCTATATTTATTGAAAAGATAAAATTCATAAAATTTACGAAATATTACTTCAATTAGGCAGTTATGTTTAGGCGTCAATGTTAAGTGTAAGGAAAATTTCATTCCTGCTTTTACTAGAAACTTTTCTTCGAATTATTGAAACATATTATAAAACATAAAATATTACCTCTGATTTCCAAGCATACAACTTTAAGATAACACTATTTTCAGTTAATGACTGGCACTTTTCTACCAACACTCTAGCTCAAAAGTTCCTAGAAAAATATAATTCCAAGTATGAATAAATTTATTTAAAGCTTTTAAACTTACAAATGATCATAATTAACCAACGTGCATAAAAATGTTGTTCCTATAGTTGAAATAATAATAATAATAATAAGGAAAAAAAAAGAAGTAGTTCGTAAAACAAAAGTAAAATAAACAATTTCTAAAAATGTTTTCAAGATTTGGGGGATGACAAGTAGGGTGGAACGAAAAAAACAAAGTTTTTATTTTCGAATTGTAATAGTGCAGAAAAGTTGCGATTGGTGAAGAATTACAAAACAAAACAAAAATTTTTAAAATCGGATAATATCTTCCGATCCCGCAACGAGCCTAAAAATTTGAAAAAATGGAAAATTTCATGTGTTTTTAGCGATTTTTTAAAAACTTTGCTCCAACGTTTCTTTTTAATACTCTAAGACGGAAAAGTTACGATTGCTGAAGCCTTCAGAAATTTAAAAAAAACGTATTGAAATCAAATAATACCTTCTGATCCAGGAACAAGCATGAAAAGTAAAAAAAAAGGGAGAATTTCATCTTTTCTTAGAGTGATTAAAAATTAAATTGTTCTTCTTGTTTTTTCCCCCGGTGTTATAGAGAAAAGCCTTTTAAAAAACACTATATTACACATAAACATTAATTTATTTCTTGACTTTTAAGGTATCTTCTAAACATGCAAAACTACCATTCTTTACAACAATAAAACATTTTCAAATAATAGAAAGTTATAAAATATTTACCAAATTTACAATTCCAGTATACAAGTCTTATTGTTTTAAATGTTACTTGTTAAAGCTAATTTATAATCAGATTTTTTGGAAAATTCGGGCAAAATTGACCTAGATTTCAATGTTGCTCTTATGTAGCCATATCTTAATTTAAATCCACACACTTTGAGTGAAGCCTCCGTCACTAACTTCACACATCTTTCGACAGCTTGCGTATGACAGGGGAATAGTTTTATATCCCAGTCGGGTATAGTCCCTGTTGCAGTAAGATTTTCAATGTCTTTGTTAGGAACTTTTCGAAGGAAAGGTGGAGAAGATAGCTTTGTCGTGTTACAATTAATAATCTCTGTCTAATCTTCTGCTTCGAAATTTAGAGATGGAATGACAAAGTTTCTAATGCTTTTGTCTTTAGAAACAGACTCCCTGGCTTTTAAGACGTTTTTAAACGCTAGTTCTCTTATGTGCCTCCTTTCATCAAACACCATTGCCATTAATAAGTTTTCGGGATGCGCAAAGAAAGAGTTTCTTTCAATGACAGGGTAAACTACTTGTTTTAGATTGTCAGGTAAGTATCGACAGGTTTGAATTGTTCTGTAAACATGAATGGCACCGTCTGTGAAATTTTTGCGGTTCTTTATTTCAAACCAGACCGGCATGTAACATCTCAAAATAAAAGTCACTATGTCTTTTAAGTCACCTGATGGAATCGATACACTTACGTACAGTCTAAGGACTCTATTTGCACAAGTGAGCCATCTGGAATGTGAGAGTGGGCCAGGGTCACGATTTGACAAAT
This sequence comes from Uloborus diversus, assembly GCF_026930045.1. NCBI lineage: Eukaryota > Metazoa > Arthropoda > Arachnida > Araneae > Uloboridae > Uloborus > Uloborus diversus. The sequence goes on from NC_072735.1 coordinate 4,905,878, forward strand.
CATTTGGGCAATTGCCATCCTTTATTACCTGAGATATATCTAAAAGATATCTTTGATCCTTGCTCAAGCACTTTCTGTTTACATCTGGAATTGTACAGTCAATTGCTTGAAAATCTATTACTGGCAGTTTTTCGCAACCTCTGAGTTGTTCTCTTATTGGTCTAGAAAACGAATTTGGGTCAGTTGTTCCACCATCCAAATACCGAAAAAGATGGCGAAAAGGCAACTCAATGAAACGTAATAAACAAATAGCCCATTGCAATGGTCGTCCAATATAAATTTCAAATTGACGAATCGCGCCACTTTTCCACCCAGTATTGATTTTAGTACCATCGCAACCTACGATGGCTAAATCATCCAGTGAAATTCTTTGTTCATTTAGATATGAAACAATGCTATTCACTATGTCTTTGGCTGATCCAGAGTTTGGATACACGTGGCCAATATAAACGGAATCAGGTTCTTTGATAATAGAATAATGCTCTTCTTTCACTGTTCGCCGAAAATGCTTTGATTCAATCTTATCTATATATAAAGTATCATCTTTTCTTCCGTCAAAATAAATACCCCGAACGGAGTCTTGTTTAATGCCACTTTGCAGATCTTTTCTATTTTGGCTTTTTTCTCTCCTAATTTTTTGTCTATCAACAACTTTAGAAGTATCTGTTTCAGTCACTAAGCCAACGTCTTGAAGCACACTGGATGCTATGTCAGCAGTTGCACGATCGCAGCGATCGCTACTTAGTGCCGTAGTTTTCACTTTAATCCTCATCTGCCACCGGGTTTTCTTCTCTGGGTCGGTTGACTTGTAATCATTATCAGGTTCTCTCTTGACTGAACAACTTGGTTATTCTTTATTTGAAAGATCAGATTCATCTTTCATGACTGAAACGCACTCAGTAACTTTTCGTTTTAAGGCAGAGGCTTTTCTTTGAAATCTTTTTTTCAACCTTTTTGTTTCCTTTTGGTCCAAAGTTCCAATTTTTCCTATGCCATGTTTCCTCTAAAGATAGAGAAATCTTTGTTCAGAGATCGGTATCTTTTTAGATTTTTCGCACGTACATTTTATGTAAATTGGACATTCACAAATGTCTAGGGTCTTTTTACAAGTGCAAACAACATTCATTACGCACTTACACGCAGAGACGTCAAAGAGTTTCCTTGCTTCACTTTTAAATTTATCAATCCTTTCTTTCCCTTTTATCCTAGTCTCGGTTGTAAGATCTCATGAAATTGAGATATTTTTTGTAGAAGATATCAATGAGCTGAGCAATTCTTTTCACGGAAACTGTAGGAATCGAGTCCTTATCAAAGATACATTTAACTTTTTCCGCCACTATGTCCTTAACAATGGAAAAACTCACTTTCGTGTTATTGACTTTTCTAGCTAACTCAAATCTCTCTTGAAAGCAACTTTGATGTACATTTTCATAAGCAGGGAGCTTATTTGTTGGCAAATCTCTCGGGTGGCCAAATATAGGGCACTCAAAGGACTTTCTCGTAATTCTTTTCTGCAAAGATGGATTCATGTTTGAAACACGTTTAGCAGAGCAAATCGACATCACACGCACATTAGAAACATTGAGAAATACTGATGGCAGCACGACTGCTTTATTCATTTAAGTAAGATACCTATAGACACAAGCCAACTAAAAAGCTCATAAATTCAAGATCGTGAGGCGCTAATGGGGCGTATTAGATGCATACACTGTACTGAGCGGCATAAACAAATATAAGTCTCGCGGGATTAAAGGGCCATGTGGACAATTTCACAGGCAAGCTAATACTAAAATATCACATTTAAACGTTCTTCCATTAGTATCTCATAGCGAACTTATGAGGATCGTTAAACTAAAAAAAAAAAAAAATGAAAAAGGACTTAAAGTTTACATTTTTTCAAACATGTAGGTTCGTTGCGCGATCGGAAGATACTGTTTTATTTCAAAAAGATATTTTTTTTTTGTTTTGAAGTTTTCACTAAACGTAACTTCTTCGTTCTGTAGCCTGAAAAAGTATATTGAACCAAAAATGTTAAAAATTCGGAAAAAAAAACTTGAAATTCTCAATTTTTTCGATTTTTTAGTCTTGTTTCTGGATCAGAAGGTATTATTCGATTTCAATTTTTTTTTATTTCTGAAGGCTTTACCAATCGTAACTTTTCCGACTTAGAGCCTTAAAAAAAACATTAAAACAAAATTTTTGAAAAATCACTAAGAAAACACGAAATTTTCCATTTTTTCAAGTACTCAGGCTGGTTGCGGGATCGGAAGATATTATCCGATTTTTAAAATTTTTGTTTTGTTTTGTAAGTCTTTACCAATCCACGATTCGAAAATAAAAACTTTGTTTTTTTCGTTCCACCCTAATGACAAGATAAGGTAATCACACCGGTAGTGATCAACTACCGGTGTGTTTACCTCAATTCAGCAAAATATATCTCTTAAAGTTATCTAAATTAATTAATTATTCAGAAGCACATCAAACGTGTAAGAGGTAATAACTCCTACACGTTTGAATCCATTGAGAAACCTGGAATCCTGTTTTTTCAAATATAAACCTTGAAGTGGCCACTACTGAATCACTCTGAAGCCCTGACCGTTACTGGTGTGTTTACCTTAGTTTAAAAATCTTACATCTTTAAACGAGCAATTCTTGTGGGTATGTATATATTTCGTATCTCGAAAACGGCTCTAACGATTTGGATGAAATTTTGGATTTAATTGTAGTTTAGCATTTTAAGTTCATCTGCATCAGCGTTTTTTCTGTAAAAACACGATTTTTTACAAAAAAGAGTTTTTTTAATATAAAGTCTAATTGAGTTAAGCCTTGAAAAAAATGGTAAATCGACACATAAGGCAGACGATTTGCAACCATAAGAATGAAAATTTGTTTCTTCTAGCTGTAAAATTTTAAACTTGCTTAGGGTTGCCAGGCTTGGCTGATATTAGCCACTTTGGCTCATTTCAATCACACTTGGCTAAAAACAAATTCAAACGCACTATGTAAGTCGATGTAAGGCTTTTTTTTAAATCAAAACTATTGCTTGGCCGTCTTATCTTATTTTGGCTTCTTATAGCTGAAATGATTATAATGCTGATGAAGTGTTTACATGTATATCTCTCGTTTCTAGGAAGCATCGAGAACCTTAATATTTCGTTAACGTGATGCTTTTCGAGTATATTTGAAAAAGCATCGAACCTTAGAAAAACACGAGTTGACAAAGAATAATTCTTTTAAAGCCGAGCAAGGCTCGGTCGTCCAGGTACTGAATTTAAATTACAAATTTATAAAGAGCGAATCCATGAATCTTTCTATGTCTATGCTCAGAAACGAACGAAAGACCGGTTTAGAATCTTAAAATGATTAGTATTACATATTAGTTTTTACAATTTGTTTCCTTGAGTATGTAAGCCCACTGATTTTTTTACTTCCTTTTACAAAAAGGAAGTATTGTATTCGCGAAAAAATTTTCACCCAAAAATCGGCATTAATTTTCATTTTGCTCACCACCAAATGAATGTTGAGTTTTTTTTTTCAACCCGACCACACGTGGATATGAGCCTAGGAACGTACAGACACCAGAAATATCCGTTTTGACGATCCCCGAGTTAATTACAACGGGTTTTCTCGTGACGTCTGTATGTACGTATGTATGTGCGTATGTGCGTATGTGTGTGTGTGTGTATGTATGTCGCATAACTCAGGAATGGAATGTCCTAGAAAGTTGAAATTGGGTACGTAGACTCCTAGTGGGATCTAGTTGTGCACCTTCCTTTTTGGTTGCATTCATATGCTCCAAAGGGCGTCTTTTGCCCCTTTTTGGGGGAAAATCATTGTTAACTTCGATGTAAATTCAAGTGGTGTTATAATTTGGCGGACACTTGGCGATATATCGCCAGTCTTTTGGTCTTCAAGTTTTGTCACCAACTCGGCGACAAATTTGGTGATTTTATTTATTTATTTATTTATTTATTTATTTTTCAAATCTAGTTTCAATTTGGCCACTGTTGGTGACATTTAGAGAGTAAACTATTGAATCACATTAAAACTGCCAATAATGAGAAAACGACATTAAATTGGAGTAAAAGGAAGTCATGTGATGCACACATCAGCTCGTTTATTTCCAAATGCGTAGACTTTCTATGTTTTATAAGCAATAATATGTGAATTCAATGTACCCTTTTTAAATACATTTCTTTTTGGTTACTACATTTCCAACTTCGTCACAAATGATTTAAATTTTGCATTGATACTTCGGTACATCTTTATAGATTTTCTGTCTTGGGCTTCAGTAAATAGCTCAAGCGGTATTATAAATTTTTGTATAATGAAAAACTGCAGAACATTTCTACATGAATGTGGTATTAAAAATCGCGAAAACTCCATATTTAACAAAACGTTCAAACGTAACATTTTCCAAAGAATATGAAGGTGTTAAATTTAATTTTTCATACAAATCTAGTGAATGACGAATTAATTAACTTTTGTAATATAAATGATGTATAAGTTTGACATTTGAAACCGACAATGAAGAGTTTTTAAAAACTCAACTTAAAAATTTAACGGTACATTTATTCAAAAATAATTATTGTTCAAAACTTATCAATTTGCATTTATCGCTGCTTTATGTCTGCACCTCTAACTTTTTAGTTTACAAAAAAAAAAAAAAAAAAAAAAATGTTTATTCTATGAAACAAGTTTTGGAAGATTATGTGAAGTGCAATAGAAAGAGTATTAGATGTTATTTTTACCACAAAGGTAAGTAAATAATAATTAATGTATGGGTGAAATTACATAGAAAATAAATAATGAATCATTTTTTAAACCTAATTAGAACCATTCTATTAACCCTTTCAGGGGCGCGTCATTAGTTTTTGAGAAACCTTAAGAAAAACACCACAAATGGGTTTATTTGATCATCTAGACATAGATTTTTCAGTTAAAATTTTTTTTTTCAGATTTTTTTTCACTGGGGGTGGTGTTCCCATTTATTCACACCCCCCACCTGGGGAAGGAAAAAAACATGTTTTTGCTTGTAAAAATGAATTTGAATCTTTTCGAACAATATGATTGACTACCTCAGGAAAAAAGAAGAAAAATGATTCACTCTTTCAGCGCTAATTAAAAATTTTAAAATCTGAAAAAAATTCCAATTTTGGGGGTAAACGAAAAATTGAAAATTTGGTGATTTGAACAAGAAATTGAGCCTACGAAATTTTTTTTTTTTTTTTTTTTTTTGTTATTCTGCCATCTAATGTTGTTCATTGAACTTAAAAGAAGAGGTCTCAAGCGATTTTGATTCAAAAAATTCCTAAAAAAGAGAGAAAAAAATTCATAAATTAGTGGTTTCACAGCGCAACCACTGCCCCTGAAAGTGTTATCCTAGTCTTACACCACTTATGTGTTTCAGAAATATAATTTGGTAATTGTGTTGATGTTTGTATACTTAACAGTAACTTAAATCTCTTAATAAAATGTTTCAATTAAAAGGAAATATCAAGCTTGCAAACTTGTATTTATAGCTATTAGTTTTAATCACATTTTACGTTAATACAACCTTTTCATAGAACCCGCTACGTAGTTTTATGTATCTTGTCTGGTCTAAATCTATTTTTTATGTAAGTTAAGGAAACTTCTGTATGGAAGCTTCAGTACGTGATAGTCATTTTTTCCCACCGTTGATCAATGATTTTTATTCACTGAATCCATTTAAACATATTGAAAAAATAAGTAAAATTTAAAGTATACACTAAATTGTTGTTTACACTGACAACAAAACATAACGTGTGTTTTTTGGTGAGTTCGTCCTTTTTAGAGGTGTGAAAACCTATTGCAGCTGATTTTAGATAGATTCTAGGAAAAAAATGTGCTCCTATAAGCATTTTAAAAAAATTACGGTTTTCCTTTTTTTCCAATTTTAGGAAAGCGTAAAATTTCTAATTTGTAAGTAAATTCAATCACTTCTTAAACTTCTACGCAATTCAAACACCTGTAATTTTCAGCAAAAGATAGCATTTGTTTGAAGCTCTTAAGTTGCTTAAACCACAAACAATAATTATTTTAAAAAAGCTTTGTCATCAAAAAGAAAAAAAAACCCAGTCTAAAAATCTTTTTCATAATAGGAATATCAGCGGTCTCTAACAAAACACTTGTAAGATATAAGAATATAAATAGAATTGAATTCCAGCCAAAAGGAGACAAGTCACTTGAAATTTAAAAAACAATATTCTGTCACTTGCCATATACCGTTATCTTCTGAAATAAATGAGTTTCTTGAATATTAACTTGTTTTTCCCAAAAATTTGATGACTTTTAGAAAATCAAATGCAAAATCCAGTTTTCTCATTGTGTTTCTACTGATCGAAAAATCTCTTTTTTTTTGTTACACAATGTAACTTCAAAAAACTTGTTATCAGCATTTAATATTTAGGTTAACTTTTATCTTTTGAATGTCTAGTTAAAATTTTTGGAAGTTATTTATTTTCTTCAACCATGAAATAGGTCCATTACTTAAGTGACAGTTTGATGCACTTCCGTTACGGAAATACTCATCTCAGTTAGTTCAAAAAGAACCAATTGTGTATAGAAAGTAATGTTTTTTTATGCAAAGCAGAATTATGTCCCTTGTTGAGGAGGAATAGTTAGAATTTTAATATGTATTAATTTATATGATTTTTAATGGTAACGGATGGAAAAAAAAATATGGTAACGGAAGGACATTTTACTATAATCTGGCTAAAATTTTAGAATGCTAGTACAAAACATAATATTATTTAAAGTTAGTAGTCACAGTTAAACATATATAAGTAATATTTGTAGACAAATTATGTGAGCTTTCATTTAAAAATTCTTGGTAACGGCACGGCTTTGCCCGTATTTGAAAATTAAAAGGTCATTCGGTTCGCCTGTATATTTACAAACAATGGATGACGAATTTCTCGCCAATTGGCTATGTTCATTCGCTCTCCCATTCCACGTCATGATAATTTCGTAATTTACTCGTCCATTTTATGATAATTTTTCTCCTGAAAGTGTTCTTAAAATTGGAATAGAAAAAGAATAAAATAGAATATTTGAAAAATCGCTTCGAAGTGCACACCCCCATGCTACAAACTAAATTTGTGCCAAATTTCATGAAAATCGGTCGAACGGTCTAGGCGCTATGAGCGTCATAGACATCCTACAGACATCCAGGCAGAGAGACTTTCCGCTTTATTATTAGTAAAGATTAACTTTTATTTAAATTTATTAAAACTGTTTCGTTATTTTTTTTCTTCCTTTTTATGTGATGAAAATCGTGAAAGTTACACCTAAAAACTCCTAAGCATGTAAAAATCATTTTGGTATGACATGTTTGTGATATGACAAGCCTAATCAAGTAGAAACATTTGCTTAAAAACTTGAAATTTATATTGGAATTATACAATATTTTGAAACTGCTTTCAGATTTGTTGCCTCATGTCATAGGAAAGGACTGAGAGCATTGATTTAACCGTTAAACTTCCCGCGAAGAGATCAGTAAATTTATGGATCAACTTTCAAATCCCAACCCAATCTCAACCCAACACACAAGATGTGCGCTATTTAAATCCTGTAACAAGTTGTGCTATTGAATGTAGTAAGTACTTCAACAAATTAAAAGAGATTGCACTTCAAAGTCAACAGACTGCCTTTTAAAGTTAATAAATAATGTTGAAAATGAAGATACAGCTGAATCAAAAACACCAAACCATATGATTATGCCAAAGGATTCATTAACGTTTGGACACATTTTGCTTGTTGGATGGAAGGGAAAGAAATTAACAAAGAGCAATGTTGCACAGGTACGTCATATAGAAGAAGAAATAGAAGTATGAAAATGCGCATTGATGTGGGAATGATCTTTGTGTTTGCCGAGAAAGAAGATAAGTGTTCTATGGATTATGATAAAGTTATTGAGTATTTAAGGAATTCAGAATTGTAAGAGTTGGCTCAGGTATTAGATATCATTGTTTCAGACTGCGTATTAACTGAATAAATGTTTGTAAGTTGCAATTTACCAAAGTTTAATTGTTTCGGACTTCTTGTCCTTCCGTTACCCTTATTAAGTACATAATTCATATGCTTAAAAAGTTTTTTTTTTTTTTTTTTAAACTGAAGGTGAAATTGTAATGATTGAACACTGCCGTATGTGCTCTAATTTTTATAGAATTTTCCCTTTTATAAATTTTCTGAACTTATGGGGAGAGCATGATAGCGGGAAAATCATGTCGCAAAAATGTCTTCCGTTACCGTTTTTGAAATTTGATTTTGAAAAAAAGTTACTGACAAAAATATTATTGGGTTTGGCTTTTTTAGCAACTTACTATGATGTTGCTAAAAAGTCTATACACCAGTTTTTGGAAAAAAAAATATTTTTATTTGCTCACAGAAAGAAATGCATCGATTTTTTTTTTGTAAAAATGTCCTTCCGTTACCGCTGCAATTCACCTAGAACCATTTCGTGCAAACCATTCCGTGATATATATTTTAAGTGTGATTCTCAGTAAAGAACATTTAGAGGCATAACCAAATGACTGATAATTTTAGTAACATTTACCTTTATATGAACTGCAGACATACTACATGCTAAATACAAATTAAATTGTTTTTCAATAATAATAAAATTGATAACTAAGTTCACATTTTGAAGGATGAACAGGAGTTCTATATTAATATACATGTTAAGTTAAATTTTTTAACTAGATAAGTATTTGCATATTTGAATGTATTATATGATATTTTTCAAACAGTACTTTCTAATGATACTTTTATTCTTCGCCAACATGACTAAAATTTCGCCATTTAAATTTTATTACATAAAAGCGGAACAAGATTCAATCATGAAAATCGATTTGTATTCGAACTTAGCCTTAGGAGAAGTTCCTAGCGGTGGTAAATAAAGTGTTTCTCGCAAACTTTCTTGCCCGAAGGGACCAGAGTTTTTGAAGCTATAAAATTGTTAAATTTGTTTTTTAGGCTATGCTGCTGCGAGAAAAACCATTCTATTTTCAAACAATTACAAGATAGATTTAGGCATACGAAGAATAATAAAAAAATAAACTACATACATTTTTTGTAAGAAACTAGCAGTTTTTTACATGAAAATGTATTCTGAACTCTGGTCATTTTTATTACAAAGATTTATTTTCTAACATAGTTTTGCGAACGAAAATTTATTACTACTATCTAATATTTATATGCTTCAATAAGCCCCTCTTTTTTAATATGTGAGCAAAGTATACATATATATTATACAGGGTTGTAATAGTTCCAGTCAACCTCTTTAGAAGAATGCAGAACTCATTTTAATTAGATGTAAAGCCCTTGAAACTAGGTATTCACGTCCTAAGGTTTAGGCGGAGAAAAGAAATGAGCGATTGGAAAACAGTAATTTAAGGTTTCGTTATTGTTGTTATGGTGTGGCTTATGCCCCATGATCTAGTCGATGCTAGACCTGGTTCAAGAGTTTATGACTCGATTAGAAGTCGTAGTGGATTGGTCGACAGATGTTCATGAGTCAGTCAATAACATGTGGTGGACCCAACAATATAAACTTTAATTTTCTGCTAGAAATAAGAACTTTCACTTATACCAAGAAATAAGAACTTTTACTTCTACCAAGAAATAAGAGCTTCCACTTCCAATCAGCAATGCGGCAGATAAACAGCCGCCTTTGATGTGTTAAGGCAGTTCCTCTCAGCGCGTGTCGATTTGTGTCGTGTCCTTGCGCTCGTGCAGAGCGGCTTGTTGAAAAGTTATGTTCGCGTTTACCATTTGATTGTTTTTAACGTTTTTAGCATTTACCAGTTACTAATAAATAGTTTAATGTTCAACCAAGCATGTTCGTTATCTTTTGATATGGTGTTCCCCGCCTGGACAGTGTTCTACACGCAACCATCGAATTTATAAGTAAACGGACACCCAAAGAAACAAAAATGGCGACCGGTGGGGCACCCCTAAAAACACGTTAAATGTGGGAACCATCTTACGCTGTACCACGTTTAGTGTAAGTCTGGTAGCTTTTCTCTCCTATGGTAAAAATAAGTTCCTCAGGATGCCCAACTCTACAGTCTACTGATCTTTACCTGGCTGGTTTTATCCGCGCCAAGAGCAAAGGTGCTGCCTGGGGATTTTTCAGAATACCAGAAGTGAAATGAAGGCGTTTTAAACAGATTCCTATGTGACGTCTTAAACTTTGAACATATCTCAGATGATGTAAGACTCCCAAGAGAGATTAAAGGTCCAGAAGAGCCCTCTTTGGCAAGAATATTGTCCTCATTGCCCAGGATACCATTAGGTGAGGGAATTAATTGAAAAATAATCCTGCAATGTTGTGAAAGTGCTTGAAAATCAAAGTTTTGAAATCAGGCGAGAAAAAAAAAAAAACATATGGAGGGGGCCTCCGACCTCCTTTGCTCTGTGGTAGAAACTTCGCTTCATGGCCTGGAGGTCATTGGTTTGATTCCCTTCGGTGACCTAGGTGTTCATTCCTCTATTCTCTATTCCAGGTGTAAATACTTCTTGTATTGGCTTGTATGTTAACAAATAAAGAAGACTAACCTCTCGAAGCATTGGCACCCAAGCTTTCTTGTTAAATATGGACACGTCAATAACGATGCCCCCCCTCAATTTTCTTCCCCTGTTTTTCAGTTTCAATCATAATTTTTGATAGATTCAAGGAGGGAGAAAGTTTTAAATGTTGGCGAAACTGGGGGCAAACCGTCAACACTAAGAGAAACGTACGGAAAAAATGGGAAAAACAACAATCTTGAAGCAAAAACTTTTTTTCAGAATTTTATCAATGAATTCATTCATCACGCTTCAATTACATGTTAAACGCTTGTTACAGTATGGCTCAGATTAGTTGAGCTGTGACTTTGACAGTGTTTTGCTCATTTTATAGAGTTCAGCGGGAAAATGATGTGTTATTGGCCCAGATCTAAATTGGAAAGCTTTTTTAAAATCTCTTCAAAGATAACCCAACTCAATTTAAGTTCACTTCATTATCCCAAAAAAGAGATAAAAGTCATAGTTCAACTGTCAGAGCTGCATTCTTTAGTTTATTCGACAGTAGCACAAAATGTTTCTACATCAATTACAGCAACGTGGTAACAAGATTTGCATTCGATAGAAAAGCTTTCACCTACAAAAAAAAAAACACCTTGGCGAAACAGCCAATGGACGACAAGGCCTACGGTGTCAATCTCCGTTTTCGAGACCGGGAGTTCTGGGTTGCAAAAAGCTGAAGTTCTAGTTACGTGGTCAGCCGAACGCTGAACCCCCAGGGTTTAGCTTCCAAACCCGCCTGGTACTCATTTTACCTATCCACTGAAAAAATGGACGGATGAGTCGACCGTGTCTACCCGGGCATCGAATCCGTGTCTGCAGCGTGAAAGCTCGAATCGCTCACTGAGTCGCTGGGATTCGAAGCTTTCACCTGGATACAAAAATTGACTGAGTACTCTGATATCGCAACATGTCATTGCAAGTCCCAATCACCAAAATCATAAAGAGAAATAACTCTGATATCTCACGGGAGTCGCGGATACATTTCATACATTTGTGGCCTGAGGCATGTGACTTCATTGCGACGTCCTACGTCAACTTACTTGTGACCGGTCGACTCATGTCGTTATAAAGACAGCACTGTAATATCACTGTGTGACATCATCGGTCACTCATAGCAGGAGGATTTTACGAACTGTTCATGGGTTTACTGTGACGTTTCATGCCCGTCACGTGACCTTCACGTAAGGGTCTTGTTTTAGTTTCTGTGCTTTTTATAAGGTACATGCTTGTTGCTTTTTCTTTTCTCTTGGTCCTTAAAGTGGCCCGTATTATAAGTTTCTTAAAAATAGATTTACACAAGGACACCATGAACATAAGTTTTCAGGAGAGAGGAAATCCTCAATTTTCTGAATTGAATTCCTAAGTTTTGCCGAATGATTAAATATGGGAATGCACACATCTAATAAAAATGGACAGTTGGGTATTAAAAAAAAAGAAATATTGCAATTATGTCCCCAACATTTGCCGAATAGCCAGAGAAAGTTTGACGAAAAGGGTAACTTTTAGGAGGTCGTAATGACCTCTTGTAACCTCCTATTGGGGTGCCCTTGTCCTACTTCGGTTATTTTTAAATATGGCTTTCGTGCATATGACAAAATAGTAGATCTAATCACAAGCTGGATTTCACAGAAGCTGGAACTTTTATTTGAATTAGTTAAAATCGACATTTTCGATGAAATATTCTTAGTTGTTTTTATGATTTCATTTTGTAGTCTGATTCATTAGCTTTCCAAAACTGTCTTAGTTTTTACTCTACGTGAATTAGAACTAGAGTTATAGCTGTATTATTACAGAGTCGTACACTGAACTCCAGACCAGAAATTGCGTTTAAACGCGTTTTCCTAAAAACGACATTTTTGAAGAAAACTGTCTACTGTAACAATGATATCTCAAAAAGTTATTCGAGTATTGATGCGAAATTTTCTGAGATAGTTCTCTGTAATATGATTGATGTTTTCCTCTAAAAGCTAAGCTGAATTTTATTATTAAATAATATTTTCATGCGGATGAGTTTAAACAAAGGCGTTTGTTTTCGAAAAAATACCAGTTTAGGAACTTTGTTCGGCTATATTTCAGAACTTTTTTGAAAATTAAGAAAACTTTTAGAGCAAAACACACATTAATGTCATACAAATGTATTACTACAAGGATTTGTGTGTGATTAGAACCAAATTTTGTCCATAGCTGTTAGCGTAAGACACATTTTTTCACTATTTTTCTTCAAAAATGTCCATATTTTAAAAAAATAATATTTTGAAAGCATGTTTTTACATTGTTTTCATAGTTTTGAAACATATGGAGTTAAAAAATAACATTAAAAAAAGTATCCAAGTTATTTTTTAAAAAAATGTCTTCGAACGCAGTCGGATACCTTAAGAACAAAATAACGTCTTGATAGCGATGCTTCGTTTTTCCCCCTTTCATCAAAATTGATCATAACATCACTGCTTTGACAGACATACAATTTGATTAGTTTTAAAAAAGAAAAAGATAACACAATGCCAATTAGTTACCTTATTTTCTAAAAGTTACGGGCACCCACGCTTATTTAATTCATTAACTTGTTGGAAAACCTCATTTTTTTTTATTCTATGCATTGAATGGTTTAATATAAAAAATATTACTTAGTTTTCCCTTCGCATTACTCAACGGAAGATTTTAATTTATGTCCTTCCCGCTTCGGAAGTTTTCAGATTTTATTTTCCACAGGCATTATCTTATTTATCTTGACGATAAAAAAAATACTTTTCCTACATTCTACCGCAAAAATCTCAGTGCGAGATTTAAGAAATGCCACCGAACGCCACGAGTAAATATTGATCTTCAATCCAGGAGTCTGACGTTTTAATCTTTCTTGTTGGAAATACAGCGTAATTCGTTCAAGAAACTGTCAAAGCAATTATTGATTTTCACCTCCTTTGTTTATGCAGTTTCTGCCAAAACTAACAAATTCAACAGAAACACTTGAAAAATGATAATCTGAAATGCAATCAATTTTGTATTCGTAGATGAAGTAAACTTCTTTAAAACAAAGATTATGGACATGATAATGATTAATGATTAATATAATCTTTGTATAACTTTGGTTACCTTTCGAATAGTCATGTGATACATTTTATGGTTAAAACGGCTAAAATTTGTAAACTTTTTCAACACTAACACACGATAAGTATTTCAAGCTTTTTGACAATCACAAAATTAATAGAAATTACTTTACACGACGGAAATTTTTCTGACCACATTTTAAAAATCTTAAATATTTGTATAACACAGCTGTATTAAAATTATGTTTTTATAAACTTTTTTTTTTTAAATTCTAAAGGTCACACGTTTTGTAATTTACAATCGACGTTTTTATTAAAGAGACACGTGTATGCTACTTGAACTGCTAATGCATGCACCTAAGCCTAATTTTATGAATTTAAAACAGTTCAAAATAATTTATTATTGTCAAAAAGTATATTTTAAAAAATATGTACTTTTATAATTTGCTTTTATAATGGATCAGTAGCTTTTACTATGATGTCATTTTTTCGACCTTAGTGACTGAGAGCCCAGAGCTAAAATGGGTAGCGAAAAATTGTTATGTGTCAACTAAGCCACTTATCCGTAACTTATCTTTGTGGTAATTGCGATAGTAATTGAACATATCTACATTTTTCTTGAACTTGAAACCGGTAACCATGTAAAGGAATGGGTTATCGCCTAAACTACTGTTTGGTCAAAAAAAATACACACACACATATATATATATATATATATATATATATATATATATATATATATATATAACAAAATCCTAAGACTTGTTTGCACACACATAGCTAACATCTTACTTACGGCGTAATTTTAAGTTACATTTTTTTTAATTGCTGCTACTAACAGATTCCCGTTTGATTTTGAATGGGGTCGTTTCCAAAATTTTAAAAGTATTTTTATCTGAAAGAGCATGCTTAAAAAACATAGGATTTGACCATTTTTTTAAATAATTTGACAAAGGTTACTATTTAAAAAAAATATTTAAATTGGCGAGCAGATTCAATTTTTTTTTTTTTTTTTTTTTTTTTTTTTACGCTTCTTTCTATGACATCACAAACGATGAACTGCCATTCACTGTTGCTAGAGTCGCTATATAAAGAGGGCGACGAATCAGCTTAAATTTAGCCATTTTGGATCGGATTTTTCGCTGTTGCGCTGCTAGGGTTACCACAGCAAATTTTCTAGTTTCACCAAAATTTGCAGAAAATAATATCTCATTTAATTAACAATTCACGTGCCGCTAATAATCTCTCGAAGTGAACAGTCACCAAACGCGATAACTCTCCAGAAAAGACAACCACTCAAGCACGTGCTCCGATCCAAAATGGCTTATCCTCAGCCGATGCACTGGCTCATATATATAGGGGTCTTAATTGTTGCCATTAGCGCAGAGCGCAATATTTAACTCACTTCTGAATTATCACAACCTGGAAATGAGACAGACAGCAAGTGTAAACATTCAGTGCACCAGTGGAATGTGCCGATGTACATAATTTGTGACGTCATAAAAACCAAGCTTTGTTAGAAAAAACGGTCATTTAAAAAAATAATCAAAAAATAGCTGTTGGGAAATTGAAAGTGTTTTCTGTGTCCATGTTATTTTTTTTTTTTTGAACAATCACGATTGCTTATTGCTTTCATTTGAGCATCCTTGATGTCCGGTTCCTTTTTCAGAATGGACCAAGGGCCTCTGCAGCACCATCGTCCACCGGAGGACGGAGCTGCTCCTCCGGTCCTAGCCTCCACTAGAAGCAGTGTCCACCGGAATCCCCTCCTCCTAGGCGGCGCGTCTATGTCCTGCATACACACACCCCTACACACATACACGTCTACACACAAACAAGTCCTTACACACATGCACACACGTAACCGCCCAAGAGGAGGGGCAGGCTTGGGAAGACATGAGCCGTTACTACAAACAATAGCCTCCAATGAGGTGGGGTCTTGTCGCAACTCGTGATTGCGAAAAACATAATTCGAAATCAAACTGTCAGAATTCAAATTAGATGCACACACACACACACACACACACACACACACACACACACACACACACACACACACACACACACACACACAGATATATATATATATATATATATATATATATATATATATATATATATATATATATATATATTCACATACGCGGGTATCACAAAGATAAGTGTATGTAACAACGAAGATAAACATTGAAAATATACTATATTTTCAATACATTTAACTACTTTAGCTGCAACATTGCGCTCTTTAAATGTAGTATATTTTACATCAATTTTTATCACTATATATATATATATATATATATATATATATATATATATATTAAAATCTTTTTTTTTTCCTTATTCTATCATTCTATCAACTTCAGTGACTAAGAGTCGTACTTTTGACTGAAGGAAAGTACGCCATTCTAGGTCATATTGATCGTATCCCGTTGTTCTTATTGTAATTAGGGCTTTAGGGCTTTGTTTTTACATATATGGTTGTCCTCACGTTGGTGATGGTTTTTCAGATTAATGTAGTTTCCGCAATGCTGATTGAACCGTACTATGGCTACATACACTTGCTGGTGAGCTAAATTTACTTTAGTTACTAGTTACGTTGGAACTCTCAAACTCAATGAGATGATATCTGCTTCAACTCATTTTTTCGCAGTTTCAGTGTGATAAGTGCATAAAAAGGACAAAACTGCAGTACCGTGAAGTAATAACCGGGTTGTCGATAATTTTCATGTCGTTCTGCCTTAGTCCAGGCTTAATGGTGGTAACTTAATGGCTAGTATTTTAATGGTTTTTTATTTTATTTCAACCGTTTTTTTTTCCTCGTATAGGAGTCTTAGGTAGGTAGGGGAAACCCGGCTAAAGTGGATACCCCGGGCAAAGCGAATTTTGCCTAAAACTCCCAAATAATTAGTTGGTCGGCAGCAGCGTTGTCACAGCTACGGTCGCCTGTTGCCGCTACGTGTGCGGCAAGCACGTCGAGACGAGTTCGCGTCACGCGACGCCAGTGACCGAACAAAGTATGTTTCGAGGAAAACAATATTAGTTTACAGAGGTTAGTGTTTCATTTATAACTTTAATACTATTTGTGACATGTTCTTTTTTAAGAGTAGGATTTGATGTACGGTTATGTAGCTTTCAACTATCTGTAGACGACGAGTTTAGACGCTCTGGTTTTTTAGAAATTTTTAGTAACCTCAAAAATGTTCCTGAAGGGCAAAGCGGATTGGGCAAAGTGGATACCATATTCACTATGCCCGGTCATGACAAGTCCCTTCATCCGAACCTGGAAGTCCTTCAATTTTAAGATCTCAAGCCAATGCTACCATTGAACACTGTCCTTATACTCCCATGTGATCTGAAACGACAGAATAAGTCCAAGGTAATGATGTTCCCGCCGCTTCACCCAAACCTGGATGTTCTAAGAACTACTACGGTCTTTCAGTTTTATAACCTATTCCTCAGCCTGTTAAACCAGTAACAACACTTAAACGAAAGCTACAGAGATCTACACTGCTGACAAGTACTCCAGTAAAAGACAATCAGAAATAAAAATTTGAAAAATCAAAAACGACTGCCATAAGTAAGATGATGTTTCACCTAAAGCATCTTAGAAGACTGTTAAAATGACCACTACCAAAAAGACTAAATCAAAAATCTCTGCTACAAAACCTAATACTGCATAAAAGAACGATAAAAGGAAGGAAGTAAAAAAAATTGATGATGTGTAAGGTGCATTTTCTGTGGTGAAATTTTCATTGAAGAAGATGATCAGTCAACGGAAAACAGTGTCGTATTTGTTCTCAGTGGTGTCATAAAGAGTGTTCAGCATTAGAAAATGGTAATGATTTTGTTTGTGATAACTGCAATGATTAGTATTGTAGCAGAAAAAAATATATATATAGAAATGAATATTTTTAACATGCTCCTAAATTTTAGAAGTTGACTTTTTTTAGTTTAATTTCTTTGTTGTTATAATAATTACTGCAATACTTAGTATTGTAGAAAATTCTTTTTTAATATGAGCCTTTAATTTTCAATGCTTATTTTATTTTTCAGCTCAATTTCTATGTTTGAAATAACTAAAATAATTAGCAGTGTAGCAAAATAATGTTTTTTTAATATGTTCCTTTAATTTTCGAGTTTTATTTCTTTTTAAGTTCAATTTCTTTGTCTGTAATAATTACAATATTTAGCATTGAAGCAAAAAACGTTTTTTGGATATGTTCCTTTAATTTTCGATAGTTATTTTATTTTAAATGTTCAGTTTCATGACAAATAATGTTGTTGTTCGCTTTGCCCTAGTACCGAATCCACTTTACCCGGGGTGTAGGGCAAAGTTGATATTTATGCCATTGTTGAAAACTGGCCTTATATCTAATAGTGTAACTAATATTAAGGAAAACTGTTACTGCATTACGTAAGTTCATTAAATGAAGACTGAGTATAAACATTTGTTTCACTTTCCAAACTTATAACTAAACGACAATAATCAAGAAAAGCTTAAGGTATTCGCGTTGCCCGGATTTCCCTTACAGTTTGCCAACTTAAACCATTCTGCTCGCCAACTTACCCCGTGATTGGGCAAAGGCGTGAATTCTGCAAGGGTTGAAAAGAAATACGTAACAAGTACACAAACTTAATAGTCTGAAAAAAAAATAATAATTTGAATTTTGACCTCTTGAATTCAAATTATGTTTTTCACAATCACGTGTGTGTGTATGTAAGCATGTGTGTTTATGTGTGTGTGTGTGGGGTGTATGTGTGTTTGTGTGTAGGGGGTTATGTGTATGTGTATGTAGGCACGTGTGTTTGTGTCTGTGTGCAGGTATGAGTGTGTGGGTAGTTGTGTGTATGAGTGTTTGTGTGTGGTGGGGAATGTGTATGTGTGTGCAGGCATTTGTGTTTGTGTTTGCGTGCAGGCATGAGTGTGTGTATTTGTGTGTGTATGTATAGGTGTCTGTATGTATGCGTTTATGTTTATGTATGTGTTTCAGTGTGTGCATGTGTTTGTGTGTGTGTATGTGTTTGTATGTGTGTGTGTTTGTGTATGTGTGTGTAGGTGTATGTGTTTGTGTGTGCGCGCGCGTGTGTGTGTGTGTGTGTAGTTGTGTAGGTGTATGTGTTTGTGTGTGCGCGCGCGTGTGTGTGTGTGTGTGTGTAGTTGTGTATGTATGCGCGTTTGCGTAGCATATGGACGCAACCTGGAGACTGCTTCGCTATAAGAGCAGCATCGTGAGGAGCCGATCGACGGTGACGCTGCAGAGGGTGCTGGCGGGAAAATAAAATGATAGTAATTCAAAACAGTCAAGTGAGAACAATAAGCAATCGTGATTGCTCAAAAAAAACTGTATTGCTGATATTAAGCAGTTGATTTAAGAAATGAAATAATGTTTTTATACTGCATTTATTACCTTGCAAAAAAAAAAGTGATAAGTATATATATAAATAATATAATACCTTGCAAATAAAAAAGTTTACCATTGTTCCCCGGTCTCTCTTATTATTTCACAATGAACTTTTAAGTTAAGTTCTGACTGATTTTAGGTTGCTTAAGTGTGTATCTGATACTTTCCCGACTTTTTAATGTATTGTCATAGAGTGGTTTGTAATTCAACTCTTCACAGCCAGGGGCGTGCACAGAGGGGGGTGGGGAGAAGGGATACCTGTTGGGCCAAGCCCAAGCCTGGAGAGGGCCTAAAATTTTTTAAACTTGGCGTGAATTTTTGGGGTAAAAATATGACCGGGCCCCGCCCCGGAAAAGTCATTTGTGACGGGCCCCAAAATTTCTGCGCACGCCCCTGTTCATAACTAGTGTAGTTCTGAATAATTTTGCTATAACTTCCTCCCTGCCAAATTTCGACGAGGTCCGACGAAAACTGGATTTGTATAGGGAACATACAATTTTACATTTATATGTATGTTCCCTATACAAATGGTAATATCCCTATACAATACGTAAAAGGGTCCAACTATGGACCATTTTTCGTTGTTTTCAATAAAAATTCCGGGTACATCTTTGATTTTAAAATTTGAGGACTTTAGCAATGGTAGCTATACATCTCGTCTTTCAAATAAAATGTTTAAAAAAATCTACTAAGTTGGTATGAAGAGGAAGGGGAATTTTTTCTTCGTGGCCCATACTTGTACCCCTTCGGGGTACAACTATGGACCACCTCATTTTAGCCTAAAAAACATATTCAAAACTTAATCGGGCCTGTTGATATCTGAGGTTACAACTTGCCCTCCGCTTGAAACGGCATAAAGAATATTTTCAGTCCATCATTTACCTTTTTTTTTAAAAAAAAAAGTTAAGGTTTAATCATCACTTTTTGTCTCGAGTGATCAATAGAGTTGAATATGGTAAATAAAGGTAACGTTGTTTTTTATCTGTCTCGGTTTTGGTACAGAAACATTTGAAAACTTGAAAAATCTCACCAACTAAAGGCTATACTCTGGTCTCAGAAAATACGTAGGTTGACAAGTTTTAAACGAGATCAACAAAAATTTTAAAAATTAAATCACTTTTCACATTCCAAACCTCATCATATTTTGATGAGATTTGAAATGTACAAAGTGATTGAACCAAATATAAACTTAAATATTTTTTAAAAAAATATTTCTGTTTATATTTGGTTCGGATTTCAGTGAGCACCTTCTGCAAAAACTCCCATGAATACGAGCAATATGGCGACCCCCAAGCTTTCTTCTGTTTTTGTTTTGCCATTATTTACAATAAATAACCCTAAATATGACAAAATCATCCCTGCAGAGAATACAATGAAGCTTCAAGTCACTAAAAATCGTGAAAAATAAGTGGCCCAACATTCCCATTTTCCATGAGAGCTTGTGAAAATTATGAAACATTTTAAGTCAACAAGCGGCTTAATTTATAACTGACAAAATAGTAAAGCAAATTTGAACTTGCCAGACCTTGGAAAACAGTGTAAGTGGTCTGCGCAAAGAAAACTTTTGGCTCTTATACGAATGAGTCAAATCACGCACTAAGAACGACTAATTTATCTAGGGTATACAACAGCAATGGAAATATCTGATACAGCTTCTTTAGCTACCTTAATACTTACACCACCTATTAAATTTTTTGGAGCTCGTAACTTCAAAAAAGAGACCACTAGAGAGCAAAATCGTCACTATCGCAACAGTGGCCTATTGTCGCTCCCTTGGCACAAAGTCGTACCATTTTACGGTATTCTCTGTTTTATTTATATGGATTCCGAAATTGAAAATAGTTGTATTTTAATGATTTATCAGAAAGCAAATGCTAAGATATTAATCAGGGTCATAAATAATGCAAACATGAATATATTAAAGATCTCGGATGAGATATGGAATGCCGAATCAAACGAACGGATTATATTGCCATATTATCGGTACTCATTTATTCCCTAATTATTAATTTATGCTATACACTGGGGAAAATGGGATAATTAAGAATGGTCGAGGATCAAATAAATCCTGCCCTAAGAGAATAAATCTGCTAATTAAGGCTTCTGCGAATAATTACACGAATTATATTGCAAAAGATTCATTATGCTACGCGAGAAAAAAAGTATCTCGTTAAAATTCTAATAAATCTTCAAAAGTCAAACGATTTTTTTGTTCATCGAAGAGCCACATGGCAAAAATTGCATTAATGACTTGTTTGCTTTAATGAGACATATACATGCAACTGTAAATCAAAAATAGCATCTTACATCTATATATATAAAAATGAATGTTTGTCTGTATGTCATCCATGAACTCAAAAACTACCCGGCAGATTTGGCTGAATTTTTCACCGTTTGTTATTTTTGGTACTGGGAATGTTTATAGACCAGTTCGAAAAAAATCCGATCGGTAGTTCCTTTTTTATTCCAATTTAAGTCACAATCCATTGGATAAATACGAATAAAAGTATCGGCTGCAGAAATTAATTCGCGTGAAAGATCTCATTGATAAGAAGTTAGCTGTTGCCATTTTTCTTGATTTTGAAGAAATAAATTCTTTCTTTATTGTTTTATGGCTTTTCATGCAACGGGGGGATTTAAAACTTTTTCTATTTGATATTTTTAGCGATTGATTGATCTTGTAAAATTGCGTGAGTACAAAATTTGAGTATAGTCACGGCTTCACTTGATACCTGGACCGATTATTATGAAAATTGCTATGAATATGTATTTTTCCACGGAAAAGGTGCATAATATGCTCATTGAAGCCACTCGCCACCAGGTGGCACTGCAGAGTAGCAATTTCTGCCCCGTTCAACCGATTGTCATGAAAATCAGTATAATGATGTATTTTTTTGTTGGCTTAGCAACGCGCGTCGGGTACAGCTAGTATTCTATATTGTACAGTAGTTTGTATTATGAAAAAGACTCACATTTCCTGACATCCAAACAAATTTTACTAGTCACACGCAATGAATTAACTCATTAATTTATTTTAAGCATAAAAATTAGTCTTAAACAAGGATATTCGCCAATAGTTGCCTTGAATCGAGTATAATAGGTTGTTTACTCCATTGGGAATAAATTTGAAAAATATTATTTTATACAACTACATTAATAAAGTATAGTTTTCAAAAATAATTGTGCAAAGAAAATATAAACAGGAATGTATGTGATTGAGGTTGCATATTTAGTTTTCAAATACAAAAAAAAAAAAAAAAAAAATCATAATTTCACATATTTTATATTTTTCTTGATCGATATTCATTAAACATGATGTATGTTATTTAAATATTATTTGAAGTCACATTAAAAAGAAAAAAATACACAATGTAGGTGAAAGGGGGGGGGGGCGCAAGTGAACTATTTTTTTTTCTTATTTCTTCATTTTTCAAAAAAAAATATTATCAATTTCTCAGAGTAAAGATGTCCCAATAATTCCTTCTTGTCATGGATTTTTTTCTAATTTTTCAAAAAAAAAAAAAAAATTCTTTGCTTTATGGAATTAAAAACAAAATCCTTCAACTGTTCACATGTACCTCCATGTGATGGGGCATGTGAACAAGTCTGGGGCACATATGAACACGATTTAAAAGTGCAAGACAAACTATATTTCAAAGGTAAACTATTTAATACAAAATGCATATAGGGGAACATGGGGCAAAATGAAATAGCCGGGCAATGTACATATCTGGTATTTTTTAAACTATGTAGTAATATATGTAGTCTGTTCCAGTAAGAAAAAAAAATACCACCGAAGATTAAAGCGTTTGGTAATACAGGCACTTTTAAAAAATTGATACCGTAAACAGGGGTTACTTTGATACAGGTTTCGCATAGTTTGTATTGTAGCATCCTATTTTTCAAGATATTTCAACAATTCTTGAACCAAACGATAGTTTAACATCTCAGCTTTAAATTGCCATTTGAAATTCTTCGATATATTGAATAGGGAGGGAGGGGGTCATTTTTTTTATTAATGTTACCCCATCATCCGGGGTTACTTTGTAAAAACGTGTTTTCTCCATCTAAAACGACTGTTTCGGTGGTTTGTAATAAAGTTACCCCATCCAAAAGATAGCCTGAGTTGCCAAAACCATTTTACTGTTTCAATCAATTGGCGATGACAGCGCACTCTGAAAAGTGATTCTTGAATTCCTGAGACCACCAGGGGGTCTCCAATTGTGAAATCAAGCCCGCCAGAACGGTTCAAAAATAAAAACAGGTTTTTATGAAGTTACCCCGTCAGTCTAAAGTAACCCCGGTTTACGGTACTCATATTGTAATATTTTGTTGTAAGTGAAAAATTATTTTTGTTACGATAAAATGATAAAGTTCTTGTAAAGAACATTTTAAATATTAATTGAGAACTCCTAACATCCAATGCGTCATTAAATTAGTTAACATTAATCTTATTTGTTTTTTAAACGAATTGTAGAATTAGTCGTGCACATACGGGGCAAAGTGGATGGGGAAAAGTGAAATAATTTGTTTCATTTATTCACTCAATCATTCAATGTAAATCGCTTACATTTTCATTTATTAAGTAATTCACTTACATTCCTTCATTTAGTAATTTACTTATTTTTTCATTTATTCTTCCATTTTCTTATTCATTCATAATTTTACTAGCTCATTTATTTTTCGTCAAATATTAATTGATATATTCATTTAATTATTTGTTTATTTTTTCATTATCTTTTCATTTATTCATTAAACCTTTTATTTACTGTTTCTTTTGATTAAAATATGTTTTATAATTGAATAGAAAATATTTCATTGGAAAAATATTTTATTTTTCCCTTTGCCCCAGAAAAAAAAAGTGAAAAATTTCCACTTTTTTTTAAGACTTAAATTTACTGCCAAAGCTAAAAAATACTGTTTGAACGCAAGTTTAATCATAAAATACAATGTTCTTTCTTTATGTACTGTAATTTTCAAAACAAATTTCCGAATTATTCATTTTGAAAATAAAATATTAGTTTAAAAAACTAAAAAAAAACACGCTTTCGTAGCAAAATGAACTAAAAAATGAAAAATAATCTTTGGATGATAGTAGTTGACCAATCACTTAATTTTAATGTAATACAAAAAGGGTGGGGTGCTGTCTATTTACATTTTTGCTTAGACAACAAATGGAAGAAATTCAAAACAACTGATAAGAAGCCCCCCACGCTTTTTTATATTTTATTAAAATTAAGTGATTGGTCAACTACTATCATCAAAGATTATTTTTCATTTTTTAGTTCATTTTGCTACGAAAGCGTGTTTTTTTTAGTTTTTTAAACTAATATTTTATTTTTCTGTTTTTTAGTCTTATGTTGGAGAATTATCAGGCTAGGAAACTATTTATAAAACGAGTGCGAGGTAATATCTTAAACTTAAGACAAGGGCACCCCGATGGGAAGCTACTGTGAGTTATCGATGTATGTTTGCGGAAATCATATCCACTATAATATTAAAATCTGTTCGCGTCCGTCTGTCTGTCTGTCTGTCTGTCTGAAGATCGATCTTCTCGAGAACCACTGCGAATCGGGAGTCAAACGAGATACCGATCAAGTCGAAATTTTCCAAAGAAAACAATAGGACCAATCTCATAATTGTACGACTTTAATTAGCGGAGATATTAATTAAAACGTTAATTACCATAACGCTATTCATGAACTTTTTTTTCTTTCCTGTTGCCATTTTGCATATGGGTGAGCAAATAAAATTCTAATAATTGTGTCAAAAGAGATTTTTTTGGCTGCGGTCCAAATCTTAAAACAACGTTTCCATCTAGAATTTCATTTTTAATTAGTTTAAAATTGGTTGCTCTATTCGGACATTTATCTCGTCTGTCCTTTCTTATTTTTTCACATTCAACGTTCTTAACTCTTTTCAGCATATGAAAAATGTTTCTTTAGTAATGTTTATTGATTGAAGTGTAAGTTTATCATTCACCGGCCTCATATTTGGGTACATTTAGGATGTGCAACTAATTATGTTTATTTTGTTGGACTTTTTTCCGTCACATGGGTGAGTTTTCGAATTGTAATAAATCTCTTTTTCTTTCCTGTTTCGATTTTTGCAATACAATTTGTATTGTTAAAAGAACACGTTAAATTAAGATTGTTTGGCTTTCTTTAAGTGAAACTGAGTTGAACAAAAATGATTGTTTTTAAGGATTTTAACTAAAGCTTAATTGGAATCTGATGGCTTGATATTAAATTAATGCTTACTGGTATTTAATAAGTCTTGGTGCTTTAGTTTCACGTAATCAACAAAAAAGTTTGTGTCATTTTATGTAAAAAGCTGATTGTAATTGTACATAAATATTTCAGATATATTCTATCAGATTTAATTCAGTTTAAAGTGAGCACATATTATAGTTGAGAATGCATATATTTTCATCTTTTGTGCTAATTGAAAATACTCATAACTTGTATTATTGATAAATATGATTAACGTTAAAGAGGTTTTTGATAAAAATATGCTCTACTGGTGTTTTGCAAACCTTGCATTACGCGTAATTATTTACTCCTTAGCGCTTTAGAAACTGATGTCAAAATAATACAAAAACATCAATTGAACAGCTCTTTCATTTTTTAAGTAGCCCGTGCAACGCCGGGCACGCAGGCCAGTTTATATTTGAAAATTTGAGATGCATTTAAATAAAAGTTTTGTTCAACAATGGTCTGATCAGCAATGAATTTCCAATTGAAGGCTCACCTAAATTTTGGCATGAAATTAGTTAAAAACAATTATATTTCATGTTCTAATTACCTTGGAACATTGGAACAAATTTTGTCTGATGCAGAAAAATTAAAGATTTTTGTAGATATTTTAAAATAATTTTTGCGAGCATTTTTAATGTATGTTTTTAAATTTTTCCTTTTTCGCATTGTTGGATTTATGCCAAAATATTGATTAAAATTGGAGGAAACTAACAATTAAAAGAGTTAATTAATTAATTTCATTATAGAATATTTCATTGTCATCGGGTCTGAGGTCGCGTGCCAAATTTCAAAAGAATCCGATCGCAGGAAGTGGGCGAAAGTTGAGCTGCAAGATTCCGTTACAAGATACATACATACATACATACATACATACATACATACATACATACATACATACAAACATACATACATACATACATACAGGTGAAGCTAATAAAAGCGTGTTAAAAAAACGTAGTCATCCTAACCATTTCGCTTTGCCCCACATTCCCCTACCAATTAAAATGAAGCGTTCGTAACCTATATTGTATCAGATTTCTATACAGAAAGTGGGTCATTACGAAAATTATTTTTTCGAACTATATAACTGCTTACTGTGAAATTTTAAAGTTTTGTAACATATGCTGATCAATGGATAGACAAGAAAAAAATTAGAAGACTGCATAATACGAAGAATATTTCACTGCTTAAAGATTAATGCTGTACATTGCGTTTAAGATTCATCCAGAATGGGATAATGAATTTTAAAATTAATTTAAACTTCAATTTTTATTTAAATCAAAATATTTTGTAATCTTATTTAATGTAGGGGGGACCGGGGCAAGGTGACTATACTAACAATTTTAGTTGTTTATTAATTTATTTTTAAGGATAATAAAATTTCCTTTACATGAGCTGTTAGAGTGGTCCTTTGTAGTATTAAATATAGTACCATTTATTTTTTCAAATGAAATAAATGAAGGATATTTTTATTTTTTCATAACCTTAACAAATCGTCATCTTGCCCCAGTGCCGGTGCAAGATGACTTCGGCCTCGGGGCAAGATGACAACACTGAAAAAGGTTGAACACAATTTATTTTTTGAATATATTACATAGTTTAACAAATTTTTATTGTGTTTTTACATCTTAAAAAGCATTAAATTAAGCGTAATGAATTGCTAAGTAATGTTGAAGTGTTTAATTGTGCAGCTAACAATAGTCACAAATAAAAAGGCCATTTTCATAATTGGAACATTCTTCACGCCACAACTCTTGGCACTGCAGCACTAGAACCATTCTTCTGTTGGAGGGTCACAATATTCTTCTTTACAAGCAGGACTTGTAAAGAAGAAGTATTGTCATCTTGCCCCGTGTTTCGGTCAGTCATCTTGCCCCGGACTGCCTGTTTGAAAGGATTCGTCTTCGTTGCCTTAAAGAAAGGCAATTAATTAACGTTTATTCACGGTAATAGGCAGTACATAAACTAAGTTACTCGTAAATACTAAAGAAACAATCTATCATTCCTGTATCTTTAGCAGAGCTTATTTACACATATATGAAAGTTATAACGTAGCAGCGGTAAACAATCAGAGCTTCAGAACTAACACAAATATGACAATTTCAGCGTGTTCAAACTATTGCTGAACAAACAGCCGATGGGAGAGCCAGTAGTATCCAGTTGATGCTGTTTCCTAGTGCAAAACCGAAAAATTAACACATTCGTCACCTTGCCCGGCTCTAAACTTGCCCCGGTCTCCCCTATGTATTATATAACACTGAAATCTTAATAACTAGTAAGTTAAAAGTATGTATAAAAATAATAATAATAACAATGAAAATAAATAAATTAATATTAAATAAAACTCAGAAGAATAAAAGCTTTAAGTATTTGCACCATTTTTAACACATTTAATAACCCTTCACTAACATTAATATTACGAAGATGATATTGGAACTATCCACATATGACCCTAAACCTGTGTTCTCAAGCAGGGCTGTGGAGTCGGAGTCGGAGTCGAAGAGTCAAAATTGGACAGATTTTGAGGTTAAGGAGTGCGAGTCGGAGTCGTTGGAAAACATGCCGACTCCGACTCCGGTTTTCTTTTTTTTTCCTTAATTTTCACTGGTTCTCCTTGCATTTTCTCAAAAACTGACTACCAATTAATTTGATTACTTGTATAAAGGCCTACTAATAAGAAAATAATTGTCATTGTGGCAACCAGATGTCTTGATTGTTGATCGAGCTTTCTGTTACAGCTACATACGCCGACCAAAAGTTTGCTTATTTTTTTAACTTTTTTTAACTGATAGCAACTGTCAGCAAACAGTTTTGTTGCCTAACATTTTCTAAGTATTCACTTTCAAATAAAAATAATATATTTTTTACCTCGATCTCAGCTATGAAATAGTAAAAGGAATGTGTGAATCGCTTGAGCAAATCGGGAAGCTTCTGAGGATGCTTGGTAAATTTGAATAGGTGTTGGCACAAAAGAGCAAATCCAAAAAATCCGATATTTTTTTTTTTTTTTGGGTCTTAAGACTTTATCTAACAAAGCTTGGTTATCACTAAAAATTTCAAAATAAAATCAATACATGATTTATTGGTTACAACACTGAATAATATTGTAGTTTATCCTAAAATCTTCTTATTAAGGTTTATTCTAAAGCTGCCAATAAAATTAAAATATTTAGTCAAGAAATGTAGGTATAATAAAAGCTATTTGTACAAAGCTGTATACCGCTTCATTTTGGGTAAAATTTGTTGCAGACGTAAATGTACCCGACCTCTACCAGCAGTATAATGCAATATTTTTGTTGAAATTTTTAAGATGAAATTCAAGATTTATTATTGGGGAAATTTTTCAGAATTAAAGTATTTCAATTTTTATTAACTCTAAAGTTAAGTTACCTACCAGATGGATGTCATCCGGGAACGGGGGAGGATCACCCCCTCAAAAACGTTTTTTGACTCAGCAAAAAAAATCTCTCAAGTTACAACGTTAAAAAATTGAAAGCCCAGGATTTGATCATCTATTTGTTAAACATTAAAGGGAAGCAAATTAATCCTATTCATTTTTTAATGGGATTTTTAAGTATTCTCACTATAGAAATCGCAAATATTGAATAATTTGATTTTCAAATTGAATTTCTAACGTAGTATACATGTTAGGTTTACAATAAAATACAAGGCAAAAATTTCATAAAAAGAACAATCTCTATTTTGAAGTTTTTCCCCCCTTCCCATGAGGGGGGAATATAAACATAAGCAAATAAAAAAGCCGGAGTTGGAAACGGACGGTTCAAAATTAAGAAGTCGGAGTCGGAGTCTGAGTTTTCTTCCGACTCCGCAGCCCTGTTCTCAAGTGCCCCCACCATCTACTTTGGAATTTAGTTGCAAAAATGAAAAATTCGTAATCAAGTAAAATAAAAAAAAACATTGTCATAAAATTACTTAAATGTTCATATAATGGTTTGCAATAATAAGTTGTAGCTTATATATTATTTAGCTTAAAAAATATTTTCACGTGAAGAAGACGGTAAAAACATTTCATAGAGTCTGCTAAAAGAAAGAAGATGTCACCACAGGAACATAAACTGCCTCCTTGCTCTAAAAGTTTGACCAAGCAGTAGGACTGGTATTGACATTACTTGAGAAACGTTCAAATTTTTTTTGCTTGACGTTATCCTAGTAAAACATACCATGTAAATATGTGCCCCATGCTCACATTTGCCTTCTCAATCTTGTAGCTATCATGAAAGTTGTTTGCTATAATGATTTTGTAGAACATTGTATTAAAGCAAAACATTCCTGTTTAATGTCTAAACTTAGCTGAGTATCTATCATAGAATCAATTAAGTTAGGTAATTAAGCTTGCAAAAGAGCACATGCAGAAACAACGACAAAAATTAGGTAATACAATTGGTTTGGATAATTTCTAGACGTGATTTTTTTATTACAGTCGGATCCCGACTGTCGCGAGGGATGCGTTCCAAGACCCTTCGCGCAAGTCGAAATTTCGCGTTGTGGAACAACGTATGTTTAGAAATATTTTATAAGCATACTCAATTATTTCAGACGTGAGTTAACACCCCTTAAATTGTTTAAAACCACTTTTTAAGTATATTTTACCGTATCTTTTATAAATAAATAGTTTTTTACTGTATTTTAGAAAAAGCGTTACAATTTAAGATAAATTACTGCTATTAGCACAAAATCAATGATTAATGAGAGACATGAATTAAAACAGTACGGTACTTACATTAAGTTCATTACTGCATTATAATAGCACTGAATAGTGGATATCGTAAACTTCACTATAAGTTTTAAAATGATAAAGATGATAGGTTTTGCAGTGTGGGAACACCCCTCTTTTTGGTCTTTTTAAGCCACAATGAAAGAGCAGCTTCTATATTCATGATGTTTGTATTTTGCTCAGACACTACTCTAAGAGCTTCAGTATTAAAACTAAGTTCTGAAATTTTACGGATTTCTTTTTTTTTTGAATTTTTATTGCACGTATCGAAGATAAACTCATACGTAATTGCCTTGCTTCGAATCACTTTTTAATTGTTCAAATCTATCAAAAATCTTGACCTTTTCTTGAATGGTCAGAAACTTTCTCATTTTCTTTCCACTTTCGCCAACTTTGGGTGAAAAATCGCGTTTGGGGGTCATTATATTTATCAACTTTCATAAATGTCGAATAAAAAAAAATATATATATATTAAGAATCGGAGCGGTTATTTGTATTAACTAAAGCAAAGCGTTGTTTAGGTTTAGACTAATGATACAGTGTAGGAACTTCCGCTTTCAGTGATGCTAAAGCTAAAGGAATGAAAGTCCATTTACAAAACCAATATTTAGTGTCAACGAAGACCATTCTAACGTTCCGCCGCTCCTTTCAAAAAAAAACATTCATGCGAGCAATTTGCGTCAGCAATAAAAACAAAATCATTACTTAGGAAAAACTCGCGTTATAGCCATTTCGCGTAAGTTGGATCGCGTTGCAGCGAGATTCGACTGTATATAAACATGTAAAATGGTAGTAATTTTCTACAAGAGAAAAATAAGTTGGGAAATAGTTAAAGAACTTCTTACACAACTGACATTCCAAGCTCTAGAAAATCCCAAAACCTTTTTAATTTTCCATTTATTATAGAACTAACTAAGGTTCTAAGCTTAGCAATGTTTGTAACTTTTCAAGCGAATCCCAAAATCGATAGCACTCAATAAAGTAGTGTTAATTAAGTGCCAATGCACAACCATACGTCTCTCCATTGTTCAATATTCTCCGAAAACTTAAGCTCCACATTCCGTCTGCTACAATCTAATTCACTGATTAATCAATGGAGTTCCGCATCGGAATTTTTTTAATCATCACGCGATCAATATAAAGCCAAGTATGCTCATCGAAGACCTCGATAAATTAGTTTCAGAAACTTAAGTGCGTTTTTTCGATCACAAGACTGCGCACTTTCTTCCGAGATTCGCAGGGAAAAGAAGAAATTTCCCTTAAATTCCACTTATATTGAATGCGTGAAGTAATTAACAAGTTAAGAGATAGATTTGTGCGTACATTGTAGAATGGTGCTTTGTACAAATTGAAACTGACTACGGACGTTTTAACTATTCAGCTCAGAATTTTTTAATACGCGTTATCAATTTGTATTCACATAATTATTCTTTCTCATCTTACAAATTAAAGTTACAGTAGAACCTCGATTAACCGAGCTCCGATTAACCGAGGTTTCTGTTAACCGAGTCGATAATGAAACCTACTTTTTGTAGGTAGGTAAGCCCTAAGAAGGAGAAGACGTTTCATTTCTCTGTTGTTCAGGTTTTTTATGCCTTTTTTTATAAACAAGAATGTACATTTAACAAAATGATAAATTTTTAATTAGAAAATAAAAATATTTTTCGAAAATTTCTGGGTTTTTTTTCTGTATCAAACTTGATATTGTATAAATATTTAATTAAAATTTTTAAAACTCACTACAAATTATTTCCACTTTTAGTTTTTTAACTATAAAACATTCCTTTTTATAAGTTTATTTTCATCTTTTAAGAATATTCTATTGTGTTTTTTATTGATACTTTTTGAAATTTGTTATCCTGACAAGTTTATGTACAAAGTTTCTATTAACCGAGATTTCCGACAACCGAGGCACTAGCGGTCCCAATTAGCTCGAATAATCGAGATTCTACTGTAGTTTGTTATGTAGTTTTAATTATTTGAGTGTTATAAAAATTTTAGTAGGATATGCTTCCAAAATAAGAGTGTTGATGATGATGAGGACGCGTCTGTGATAGTGATGGTCATAATCGAGAACTTTAGGTAATCGAGATCTCGGAAATCAAGCATTTCTGATAATCGAGTGATTGATAATCAAGATCTTTCCAAATCGAGAACTCGAGTGATCAATAAGAGATCCTTTGTTATCAAGAACTCGAGCAATTAATATTTACGTTCTTTTGAAATCGAGAACTCGAGCTGTGATAATCGAGAAATCGAGCAGTGTCAATTTAAACTCGAGATATGATAATAGAGTTCTCGAGTGATCTTGAATAATCGAGTGATTCGATTATGAGAACTCGATTATAGCCATAGATTATGTCTAAAATGTGCAAATGGAAAGTTTTAGATTGCTCCGAAGCTGCCAACAACAGATTCAGAGTGACCTTAACAGCCATGTCTGAATACACAAGATCGACCAACTCAGTCTTGAAGATCCTTGAATCTTTTTGACCTTGAACAACCTGACCTGAATTGCTGGGCAACCGAAGATATGCTAAAGCACAGTGATTTGCATAACTTCTTAGTCCGTCAGTTGAGATTTTTACTCCTTTACAAATGAATAGTTATAAAATAAAAATGATATAAATATATACTAGTCAATTTTTTTTTTAAACAAAAACATTGCTTTTGAATCTGTGTTAATAATTTTCGATATTTTCTTATAATTTCATTGCTTTATAAAATGTATTTAGATTGAAAATAATAATTTGAAGATAAATGAGAATTGTATGCTTAAGGGAACAAGGGACTTTTGAATTTTACTCTTCAATTTTATAATTTTACACCATGTATTTGAAGTAATAGAACAAAAATAATATTTTCATATCAATATTAGACATTTTAAATGTTAATTTAAAAATTTTAGGGTTAAAAAAGGTGTTTTGTGAGGCATATGGAACGCAACATGGGCAGAATTGAAAACACTCCAGGCGCAATTCATGTAAACGAAAACCAACAATATTTTTTTTCCAGATATAGTTTATCCGTATGAACATAAATGGGCATTGAATTCAATCTATGTGCGTATATAAACTAGAAAAAAAAAAAAAAAGCAAATTATGAATAGAATTTTACGTTTTTTTAATACGTATGCTACTTTGCTAACAGCGGATAAATAGTAAATTTTTGTATTTGGGTAAAGTAATGCCCAGTTTTATGAAGTATAAGACTGTTAATGTGCTCAAAAAATTTTGAAGCGATACAGTGAAAAATAATGCGGTGGGAGCATTTCGAGCCAAAAATGATGATTAAAAACGTGTAAACAAAAATCAGCTGATACTTTTATCCCTTTAAATACCACGCCCCCTTTTTTAAAAATGTAAATAAAATGCGTAAAAATCATAATATCGCAAAAATGAAAATGGATTATCAAAGCTGGTACTAAGCTCTATTTTTTTGGCGCAAAAACAATTTTTGTGAAATTTGGTTGATTTTCCGAATGTATAAGGTCCCTTGTCCCCTTAAAATACAGTAGCATACATAAAACAAAGGACATTTTTTAGTTCTGCCGAAGAAAGGAAAAACGGTCACTTGTGACAGTTGTGAGAGATATTTTAGAAATACCTACAACCCAGTATTGGTGTTTATCCATTAGATCAACTTTATCATTTATCAGCCTTCTTTTGGCCTTCGGGAATTTATTTTAACTTTAGATGCTCAGAGGGAAATTGAGTTTATAGCCTTCAGAACTAAAAAAAAAACCCCCGAAGAAATAAAAAAAAATCTAATCTAAATTCTGCCCCGAAGCATTTCACTGAAATATTCCCCAAAATCCACTCATGATAACTTTTCAAAAAGTTCATTTAAAGTTTTGTCGAGGGATTTATCATATTTATCATTATTAAACTTTCCAGGAAAAATTTACAGGTATTAAAATTTTAATTTCAATGCTAATAAAGTAGTATATTTCGTTAAATTGCTTTGAAACAGTCCTGTAAATGAAAGGTAAAGTAATGATTATAAATTTTAAGAATTTAAACGTAAAATGGATTTCTTTTTGTAAACGTATTCTATAGCACATTACAAATACAGACATTTGAAATACGTATTGGCGTGTGATGTATGTAATAATATATGTACAGCATCTGCTTTAAAAACCAATAAGATATTTAATGAGTGTAGTTAAAACTGGTAATAAATAACAAATGGATAAAAAGGAAATGAACTTGACAACTTTTTGTTAGAAAGCTTAGATGTAGCTCAGAAGAACGTTAATATAAAATTTTTGCCTAAAAAAGAAAACGATTAAGTATCCATACGCCTCATTCATAGCTTAAATAAAGGCTCTTAAAGTTGAAACACCAGATACTATGTCAGATTTCAGCAACTAAAAACTTGTTTTGGATCAACGTTATATGGAAAAATGCTACTGAATCGTTCAAACTTATCGAAGTGAAAAGAAAACTTTAATAAAATAATTTCTAGCCTAAAATGATCAACTGTACACATCCATTATCGTTCAATGATCTTTGACAACTAAGGTACAGTTAATTGAGAACGAAAAAATAATTAATCTCTATTATACAACCTTAAAAAATGCCAATAAACAAGGATTCTAGTCTTCTCGAAATTGGTTTAAATGAAATTTGGAGTTTAAAACTGACGTCTGAACCTCAGAATTCAATTCAATTTAGTTCATTTTATTTCAATCAGAGAATATTTTTTACAAAAATCCATTTCACAAATAAAATAAAAGAAAATAAATTACAGACAAAAGTCTATTTTACCTGTCTATTTGAAACTCCCTGATTGAGTAGATGGGAGTAAAGACTATAACAATAGCCTAACTAGCGCCCACCTCAAAAAGGAAAAAACCAACATTCCTTTTTTTTAAACCACCCTTTTTCTGCATTTTCAACATCCAATAAAAATAATTAAAACCAAGGTACTCTTATATGTTGCTAAAAATGGGAACATAAATACTTTGAACAGCTATTGTTTTTTATGACGTTAAATTAAATTAAACTTAATTTTTTTTCAAGAGATGCAAACTTGCAAATTTCAACGGTTACCCCTGCCCTTGCTTTTACATTGCGTGAGTTTTTGCCATCAGGAACACATAGCTTGACACACAACTTTCATTTTCCAGGAAAACAATAAAAAAATCACTTTTTATTTTGTGAAAATTTTTGGCCAACAAAGAAACAAAACAGTTAGGAGTTATCACGCTATTTATATTTCCTTTATTTAAATTTCATAGTTTATTAAAGAGCATGCTGTGAATATTTTCCTTTTCGCTTTGAAAAAGGCTTTAGTTTCACGTGTTTCCAAGTCATTTGTAATTCCTTTTATTTAAAGCAGAGGAAAACTATTTAATTTGCATTTTAAATCCAATTTAGTTGGGAGAAAATAAAGACAATTTTATGTATATTACTTCGAAGAGATTTTTTCAATTTTCTTAGGCATACAATTATGGAATAATGGTTTTCTACTTAAGATGGATTTGATTTTCTTTCCTGACAGAAATATTTCGCTCAGACCCAATAATGGAGAGGGCAAACGTAAACCCTAGACGCGGGTGTTATAAAATATATATATATATATATATATATATATATATATATATACATATATATATATATATATATATATATATATAAATATTTAAAAAAATATATGCTTTTAAATAGGAGATTTTTCTATTCATTGACAACTTTTACAAAGTAAAACTAAGTTAATGCAAATATATTTGCATATTTTACTTAAAATGGATTTTCTTGCTACATAAGCTTTAAAACGCCCGTTTATGTGTTCAATTTAGTAGTAAATCTTATAAATCTTAGGATCATTAAGCGTTGCCTTTTAGCCCGGGTAAGTAGCCATCACTCTCCGCGGCTCCTTGTATATATCACTAAAGTGACAGCACGGGTAAAGGGCTGTTCACTTATCGGCCGTCTGTCCCGTCCATCCCGTTCTTTTCCACCCGAAACAGGTTTGCTTTCCTGGTTGCCATGACAGCAAGCCATCTTGGACGGGACTGGTTCCGATCAGAAGAACCTTGATATCTGACGGCCGTCAAAAGTAGAACGGCATTTCATTGCTTTCCGCCGAGATGCGCGTTCTTCTCTCTGGAGGTTGAATTCAGTCACGTGATTGATGTACGACGACCGTATGTGATTGCTACTCTGCTTTCGTCGGCAGTCCGTCACGTGAAAAAACTGGATGGAATGGACCGACGACCGATAAGTGAACA
Organism: Uloborus diversus; assembly: GCF_026930045.1. NCBI lineage: Eukaryota > Metazoa > Arthropoda > Arachnida > Araneae > Uloboridae > Uloborus > Uloborus diversus. Next base: position 4,942,144 of record NC_072735.1, read on the forward strand.
GTCATTAAGTAGTGGGGTCTTCTTAAGCCGGGGTTTAGAATCGGGTTGTTTGAGTGGTGGTCAGCGTTCGTAATCAGATTCTTTGAAACTTGCTAACAGAATAGCTACGTCAGGTTTAGTGCCCTAAAAGACAAATTGACGATCAATATACTGATGACAAACAAAACTTTTATATTACATATCCTAAAAATAGAACGAGCCAATTTAGAAAACGCACAATGATCAGTAACCTATAGAAGAAGCCTTATTTACGATAATTCTACTAAATCTTAATGTAAGATTTATTTTTTATTGAAATCCTTAAGAATATAATTCTTAAAATGATTCTTGGTGGCAAATCGCAAATTTTTTTTTAATTTTTTATTTTTGTAGGAAAACAGATTACAGACCGATTTTTTAATCTTTTAACTAAAGACAAATGTTGGTGAAATTCTATAGTGCGAAACTATAGCTTGTAGATTCGACTGTAATTCAAAATCCTAGTTTTTAGAACTGTCACCTACTCGGATTGAATGGACTATTCACTCAATTGCTATTGGGGGGGGGGGGGGGAGCGGGGGGCAGACAAACAAACCGGTAAATACACATTTTCCCCTACTCAAAACCCTACTTTCCAATTATAAATGTTTCCATATTAATTTGATTGTCTTCTTTGCTTTGCTTTTTTTCTTTTCGTTCAAAGCGATATTTTTGAGATGCATTAAGTTTTCTCCCATGTTTTTTTTTCTTCCTTTGGCTTTCAAAAAAAAAAAAAAGGCTAAAAGCAAAACTCAACATCGGAAGCAAATTTGAAAAAACACTTCTATGTTAGGAGTAAGAAAAAACTATATTTTGTTAACATACATTTGTAATCATATTTTGTTTTTTTCTCATAAATTATGTACTTAAATAAGGGAAATTCAACTGAAAAGAAAAAAAAAAGCTAATTATTTTCATAAGTATGCATTTTCTGAAGCTCTGCTATAAAATGCAAGTCAGGTTTTTCTTTCCTCTATGGTTTGGAAAAATGGCTCACAAAATAGGAAAAATACAGATTTCTTTTAATTTAAAATCAATATCTTTGAATATGGAACATTATGTAAATTCAATAGGAAAAAAAGTGTGACGAAGTGAAATAAATGAAAGATCAATACTTTTCGCAAAAATACCCTAAAGGAATTTTCTTTGTATCATCTAAATTTTTTTAGCAACACGGCATATTGCAGGAAATGAAAAATAAGATTGTCAGCAACATTTCTTTTAAACTTGAAAATTTACTAAAACACTTTGGGATAATTAGCAAAGGAGGTATAAACAGAAAAGATTATTAAGTAAACAAATACAAAAAAGGAAATCCAAAAAAAAGGGACGACCAACAGGTTTTATTTTATGAAAATATGCTATTTATCTTGCTTGTAAAACAGCTTTTGTCTTCTTTAAATCAGACGAAATGTCATTAACGCCATCTACGTTATCGTATTCTTTAATCTTAATCTGTAAGTGCTACTATAATCTAACTGAACCTATGGTTGTAAAGGGTGTCCCAAAATTAACGCAAGATTTGAATTTGCCGCCATTTTTGCAATAAATTGTGGGCAATCTTGAAAAAAGAACAATTTGGCAGCTGAGGGTCTAGGGTTATTACAAATGGAGCGTTTTCGATTCTATAATGCGTTTTCATTATCGAACAATTATTTGAAAAATAATGAAAGTTTGGGAGGGTCAAGCAGATTACTGTTATTGGCGCTCGATATCGCAATTAGGTAATGCGCGGGTGGTTGTGGGATTGTTTACATAGACGTTTGACTTCAAATAACCCCATAGGAAGAAGTCTAATGATGTAAAATCACACGATCTAGGGTACAATTCGTATCACCGAAACGAGAGAGTACACGAACCGGAAATTCCTTATGCAGTGATTGAATTGTTTCGCTGGCTGTATAATAGCATAACACTCCATTTTTACTAACCCTAAACTCCCAGCTGTCAAATTGTTCTTTTTCCGTGGGTACCAACAATTTACAGCAAAAATTGTGGCAAATTCAAATTTTGCGTTAATTTTGGGACACCCTTTAAATGTAAAGAGTGGTTCGAAAGTGGACATGCAGTTGACTCTCTGTTTAACGACGCTCTATTTAACGATTTTCTCTATTTAACGACGGCTTTTCATGGTCCCAAATGGTCCACTATAGTGTTAAAAGCATTCTATTTAAGAACGCTTTTTACTTAAGGACGATGTTTTGTGGTCCCTTGAAAATCGTTAAATAGAGAGCCAACTGTAAAAACATTTTATTTTTATCAGTATGTTCGTAATGGTTGAATCTTTTAATATTCAACCATTTGTTTCCGTCGTCGGAAACCACCAACCGTCGTTAAATAGTTGTTTCTCTATTTAACGACGGCTTTTCATGGTCCCAAATGGTCCACTATAATGTTAAAAGCATTCTATTTAAGAACACTTTCTACTTAAGGACGATGTTCTGTGGTCCCTTGAAAATCGTTAAATAAAGAGCCAACTGCAAAAACATTTTATTTTTATCAGTATGTTCGTAATGGTTGAATCTTTGTTATGCGCAGTTGTACCACATAATATAGAACATATTAAGGGGGTGCTTGCTTTCCGGCCACGCAGTATAGATACACTGCAAATAAACCTGCACAATTTGGAACACTTTTTTCAGAAAAAGTGATCCTAATATGTGAATGTGCACTATGACCAGGGATCTGTCCAGGATTTTTCACAGGGTCCGTTTTTTGTGAAAAATCAAATAAGTTTGTGAAAAATGAATTAATTTTGTGAAAAATGAATTAATTTTATGAAAAATCAAATAATTTTGCAAAAAAAAATAAATTAAAACGAAATTATAGAATTTAGAGAGGGTACAAACTGCATCATTTAAACTTAAAAATGAGTGTTTTCCTCTTCTATGTTGAAAATATCATTCTGGGGTGTTTTTCTAGTATTTGGCGAGGGGGGGGGGCGGCATCGCTCTCTCAAGTAGTAATATTTATCTACCATTCTACATTGTGTTAAATTAGACTAGAAATGTTTCTGTACAGTATTTAAAATGATTGTAACAAAAAATAAATAAAATTCAGACAAAGGGTTTCAGCATTTAACTTTTTGACCCAAGACACTTTTAAAAAGCACAGAATTTTGTTTAAAACGTATAAATTCCGTGATTTTAACAAAAATAAAAAGAGATTTTATTTGTTTAGCTCTTAACAAAGCGTACTAAACATCAAATATTCGAAAAATCGGCGGCATCGCTTTGCATCCCATAACGGATGCAAAGAGATCGCAATTCTCAAAGTGAAGGAACCAAAAGTATAAAAACGGCTTGTAAAAGAAATATTTTTGATAAAATTATTTTGAAATTGCATTTTAGAGTCCTATGATAAACATATCATTAATATCTGTGGACACAGTTGAAGCAAAAAAAAACAGCATTTTAATTTTTGACTCATAAAAGAAAATGGAATTTTGCTTAAAAAACTTGAAATGAGAGCTCTAACAAAAATAAAGAAACTTTTCATTTATTTGCATCATAATAAAGCGAAGTTATCTTGAAAAAAGAACAAAATATGATTCTCATATCGGATGTAAAGATTATTTTGAAAAGTTCTAAGAAAAAAAAATCTATCTAAAGAAAAAAAAAAGGCAAGTAAAAGAGCTTATTTAAAGTTAATCATCCTTGTTAGCATCGAAAAATCAAACTCATATAATTTTCTTCCAAAATAACAGTTAAACATCGCACCCGCAAATATTGAAAGCTGGTAAAATGATGAGAATATTTTCTAATCAAGTCATTATAAAGGTTTAACGCCAGACACTAAATGTTGATAATTTTGAAGTTGGTAACGCTCTCTGAAGCGATCATATTTTTTCTCCATCCTTACTATCCCTTTGCAGTTCTAAGTTCATTTCGCTGATATAAATTATTATTATTATTATTGTTTATTAAATCATGAGCGTGGAGAAAAGGGGAGAAAAGTGCTTACCCCGGAGAAAAGTGGAGAAAAGTGCTTACCAACGCCTTTTCAGAAAAGTTTACAACAACACCGCCTTTTCAGAAAAGTTTACAACAAGACCGCTGCTAATTAGCTGTGATAAAACAGACTAACAAAATTATTTAAAACCAAACTTATTTTCAGCTGTTAATTTCTTTCCAAGAAGCAAACAACAAGCATACTATTTATTTGGCAGTAGCAATTATTTATCACTTGCAGGAGCATCACAAGAGTGCCGATTTCTTTTTCTTTGCAAAATTAGCAGATTTTGTATAAGCTGATCCCTCTAATTTGACTTTAAAAAAGGTTCCAAAATTATCCGTTTAATATGCGTTATTTCGCTTTCAGATTTGCTCTTTCAATAAACAATTTGTGAAAGATCCGATCTTGTTTATCAGAAATTTGTGAAGGGTTCGTTTTGGTTTATTTGGATTTTGTGAAAGGTCCGTTTTGGTTGATCGGAATTTTGTGAAGGGTCCGTTAACGGATCCAATTATCCTCTGGCCAGACCCCTGATGACGTGTTCTGAATATGCTCCGTCAGAAGGAAAGTGTTTCGCATGTGTTCTGGAACTGAATCTCGTGTGCCAACACACGAGTCGAGACAACAGATGGTTCGTCAACATGTTTAAAAACATATTTGGGCACACTTGTGAAATCATTGCTTTCTTTGCTGCGGCAACGAGGATGACTAGATAAAGATTGGTTGGTTGTACTGTATACTGTATGTATACACTATTTTAAAATATTTAAAAATGCTGTTATTTTTGCTGAAAATTTTGTTATTTTTTCAATCCCTTCACTCGTACACTTATCTGAAAGAACTTTGTGCTACGAAACGTATTCCATCACGTGTGCCAGATTCTGAGAAGCTACAGAAAGTAATAGTAAACATTAATGTCGATATCAGAATTTTCATCTGTAACTGTTTGGTCTGGTTTGGAATATTTTTAATACAAGTTACTTATTTCCGTTACTATTCATTACATTGAAAATTAACTTAGCACTTGCAGATCGTTGCGCTCCATACTTTGTGTACATTATACGTTAGCATTTGTAATGAGTATTCACTTTTTGTTTTAAAAAAAAACATTTATTCATGATACTGTTTAAGTTGTAGAAGAATATAAATAACTAGATTTAAAAATTATACAATTGTAATCCTGACGTTTGGCCATAGATTATGCATGGAACAAGGATCCTTAGCCTCTACTACTTGCTACAGTTAATAAATTTATGAAATATTGGTCTCGCAATTTAAATTTATCAGGTAAATATATCAGCTATCTTGATCTGATATCTGAAACTACTGAAGCTTACCCTAAAAGTACAACGTGCCACTGCTACGTCCCAGTGACTCCACTGCTAGTCACAAACGTATATTATTATGTAGTATTTTATTATGTTATGAATATGCCTAAGTCTGGCACAGAAATAACAAGAGCTTGGCGTGAAAGAAAACGTGCGGGTGAAGTGACAGTTCAGAATGTACAAAAACGAGACAAGATAAAAGTTTCACTAATATCGTGGGGCTTTACGTCACACATTTGTTTTTTTATCAAGCAGAGGCAGAATATCTTTTCACAGATAAATACCCCTAACTAGCAATAACTGTAATTTTGTTTTTTTTAAAATAAACTCAATTGTAAAGATTGTTTCACCAAGGATGCTTCTTTCAGGAACTTTTTTGACTTTCATTTCTGAAACTGTAGTTACATTATTATTATTATTATTATTATTATTATTATTATTATTATTATTATTATTATTATTATTATTATTATTATTGTAATTATTATTATTATTATTATTATTATTATTACTATTAGTATTATTATTAATATAATTTAGCAAGATAACATATAAGATCCTCTTTCTCTTTGGGGCTACTTAGAAGAGCATGTTTTTTGAGTCTTTCCTCAAAATGGGCATGATGAGAAAGGCTATGGAGCTACATGGGTTTACAACTCTGTTCAGAGTTATCTTACTAGCTTGCCTGCGATTGATTCTCATCTTGTACGTTCTCATTTTTGTTTCCTTTATTTCTTTCGTCTTGATTTTCTAATCGTTGTTTTTACTTTGCCGTAATATTCGCAACGCTCTACTTCTTTTTTTTTTTTGCTGTTATTTTATCTTTATTTACCTGTGATTCTTGCTCTGCTTTAACTCCTTTTGAGGCTGTCGTTTTCTCCATAACATATACTACATAAGAAAGTTACACTAATAAGTGCTAAAAAATCGAGCTATTTCTTGTACAAATTACAAAATATTATACGATGACATTTAAAAAACTACATTATTTTAGAATATGAATTTCATTGTTTTATTATTAAACAAAACGTTCGAAAGATGGAGTTTTGTTTCAGATGATTACTTTAGGCACAAACAATTTCTTACATTCGTCACCCTGATAACTAATTGTTTCAAAAAGTTAATAGAAATTAAAAATTCGGGTAATAAGGCCTACCTAAGGGATATTTGAAAAAAAAACTATTTATCCGAATCAACAAATTCTAATATTAATTTAACATACCGATCAATTACTACAAGAAACTATCAAAAAATTACCAGTTTTGAAGAAAAAATCTGGTTTCAATTGGGCCACTGTTGGTGATATTTAGGGAGTAAACTATTGAATCACATTAAAATTACCAATAATGGGAAACTGACATTAAATTGGAGTAAAAGGAAGTCATGTGATGCACACAACAGCTCGTTATAGATGATTTTCTCTAGTGTATGCATAAGCTCCTGATATGCTGTACTTTTTAATGGAGCGAGCCGCACATTGCCTTTATCATTGTCCTAACTAGAACCGTAAGCCATGTGGAAAAACTTTTTAGCTGGTCTGCTTAGGGTACTACTATAACACTGAACGGATTAGTAAATAGTCTTAACTACTTACAAACATCCATAATATATTGAGGAATATTTAAAACAATGTGTAAAACTGAAAAACATTGTTGCAAAAACAAAGGAGTATAATAAGGCCAACGATCAAACTTGGTAGGCCTTATTAGCCGCTGACATCGTGTACAAAGAAGTTAATAAAGTACAATAATTGGTTTATACAGGGTGATTATAATTAAAGTTCCACTTTCAAAACGCTGTAAAAATAAAACCACTGGCCAGAATGACCTCAAATTTGAACGGAATATTATCGAAGAAGGGGGAAAACTTATGGCAGAAGAAAAATAAATAGTTGGAATTTTTAGCAATAGATGACGCTGAAAGTGCCATAATATATAAATCAAAACACCTGTCATGCGCACGACTCATTGAAGTTGTTATAAAAACGCCAAATACACGTTTTTTTCCTCATTTCGCATCTGAGAAGTTCACTGTGACTGTCTCAATAAAAGACCTGGCCGTCCAGATCACCTGATCTTAACCTGTGTGACTTCTGGATATGGGGCTATCTGAAAGCTGTTGTGTTCAGTGCTCCGATTGCAAACTTTGCTGAGCTGAAGGCATGCATTGCGCAACACATTCTAAACGTGACCCGGAAACACTTCAATCAGTCGTAGAACATGCTGTTTCTCGATTTCAACTTGTTACAGAAAACGGAGTACATCATACTGAACATCTTTTGCGCCAGTCTCATGAAAATTAAAGACCGATTTGATTTTTACTGATGCTTTTTATGCGGTTTTCGGCCTCAGGACAATTAAAAAACTGATTTTTCCCATCCGATGTGATATGATCTTGCCGTGTTGGATGGGTTTACTTAACTAACAGTATCACACCTGTACCCTCGTGCACGCTAAGTAGTACGGTGTTTTAACGTATAGTTTACACCTTAGGTAATATTTTATGATTTATTTGTCATTTGTAGTCGACCATTATTAAATTATGATGCTTACAGCGCCATCTGTTGCTAAAAATTTTAACTATTTATTTTCTTCTGCCATCAAGTTTCTCCCTTCTTCGATAATATTCCGTTAAAGTTTGACGTCATTCTGACCAGTGGTTTTATTTTTAGAGCGTTTTGAAAATGAAACTTTAATTATAATCACCCTGTATTTAAAACGATTATTTCAAATAGTGCGTAAGTCCAACTGATGCAACTTTTCAGGAATCAATAAAAAGTGATTATTTCATTCAAAAATGAACTAAATTCTCTGAAAATTTTTATGACTAATCAAGCCACAGGTAAGATCATTACCACACCTTAAATTACGTTTTATTTTGTTATGAAATTAATTTAAATTTATATATTTTTTTAATTTGGACTTATAACCTTGCTGCAATAAATATCCTGAAAGACTAGTTTAGAGTGATGGAAATGTAAATCAAGTGAAACAGATTTGTTTCAAACTGATTTATGAAAATAAAAAAACATTATAACAAACTGCCAAAAATAATTAGTAAAGTCCGTATTTATAAATTCATTGTCTTAAGAAAATGCATCGTGTATTTTCCTCTTTCCATCGTCTTGTTTTAGCGAAATTATAAAGTCTGGCGTTAAAAAAATAAATAAATAAATAAAAAAACAAAAAACAAACTGAGATAACAAGTAAAAATTTTATATGTGTATAAAACTATATTAAGATACATAGTCATCAAATGCATCCTCTATGGAAATATTTTTTTCTATCCTTCTCTTGTATAGTTTTGTGTACCAAGTCCGATGTACATATTATAATGACTATGTTCAAAATTGCACTGAATAATCATCTTGATATTTGTTATTTCTTCCAGCAATACGAAATTTTTTCCTTTATACTCAATATTGGCAAAGGTAGCTCAGCCGACAAGCGTTGCTTTGCAATATTCTCTTGAAAATCTTCTGTAAAAAAGCTAGCCTGAAACCGTTCCTTTGATGTTCTATCGAATACATAAACATCACGAATGTTGATTAATTGAAAACATTTGTCGTCCAGTAGCATCGTTTTCAAAAGTCTCACTTTGGTGAATAAGTTCCCTTAAAAAATGAAAAGCACCTGTTTTAGCAGTTATTTCATTGTTTTCAACAGATGTGGCGGCGAATCTTAATGTAATTTCAGAATTTCATTTATAAGAGATTAAATTTCACATGGTAATAATGTGCCATATTAGTTTAACATTCATTTTAATGTCCTAAAATCCCGGTCGCAAAGGACAAACGAATGTCCTCTCAGTGGAAAATCATCAGCAATCTTGTTAAATTTCTTCAGTGTTATTTCTGGAAAAAGTCTCCAGCAGTTATGTTCTATTTTGACCAGCGTACATCTCACTTACAACTTTTCGCAGTTCCTAGAGTGCTGATAATAAAATAATAAAACCCCTGGGAAATTAGCGAATTTCATTCCGATTTCGTGATTTCGACCCCCCCCCCCCCCCGAATTGACGAACCTACCATTACCAAAATTATGCTATATCAAAAGAGTTATTTGTTTTTACTTCATTACGCCAAAAAAAATTAAATTTTTCTATGATCTTGCCATTGCGTCTTACTATTTCTGCACTAAACGAAAAATGTGACCCCTAAATATAGTGATTTGTTGTACAAGGATTGACTTCCCTGCACTTTTCGATGTTTCTACATACAAATATGGGAAAACCACAGCAAACTCAATTTTTTAAAAAAATGTGACTTATGCCCTTTCTGAAATAATTGATTCATATATAATTCAGACAATAAAAATTGATAGATGCATTGACAACAGAAAACTGGAGCACAAAACAATATCTAAAAGCGTAATATGACAAAAATTATTTAACATCCAGTCCGACGATTTTTTATTATTCGTGTTGCACATTTTTTATTATTCGTGTTATTCTCCGCGCAAACGAATTGTGTCGCACTGGTTGCAACATGTGAACAACATATCGCGACCAGTATGAAGTGCCATCTATGAATGTTAGCTACTGCCTAACCACGGATTGTATGGAAAGGCAAACATCCGGTTTACACGCGGAAATGGAAGCATCTATTAGTTTTCAGGGATGTCAGATTTTGCAGATGTATGTTAGCCTCTAAATTAAGCAAAGTCTCATTCAAATGAGCGAAATACGCGCATAAAAATTTTATTTTTCCCCTCATTCAGATGGAGTCGCCTTAACTGGCTGTTTGCCAATTCCATACAATCCGTGGTCAAACAGTACCTATGAATGCGTCCTTGAGTGGATAAGAAGATTTTAAATTGCATTTTTGTTGTTTAGGCCTTAATACCCTCACCTTTCTTAGGCTATATTGACATGTAATTGTTGAAGATGTTCAAGCATTAATTATTCTACGCAAAGCATCCATCTTAAAAAGACGGTTACTGGAATCGAAAATCCAGAATGTTTTCTTTAAAATTATGTATAACACAATAATATTGGTGGAGTTTCAAATTGAATGATCCTATAGTTATTAATTTTATTTTGGAAGACTTAGGCTAATTAACATATAGAAAGGAAACCCTGAAGCTCGTATGGATTAACCACTGACTATTTAAATTCAACCTCTCGTTGAGTGCTGAAAGAAATTCAGTCTTAACTTCTATACTTTGAAAACACATGCACTTCCTAATAGTTTTCAAAATATAAAACTGAATATTATCCTATATACAAAAAAAATAAAACAATTTGATTATGTTGAAAAGGTCAGCACAAAAGAAATATATAAACAATTTAATAATGACCAGTTAGTTCCCTCTCTTAAGCCAGGGCTAAGGCAGAACTACGCGTGCAAAAAAAGACAGCTGGGTTACGTCATCCAGAGACTGCTGTTTCGTCTTAGTTATTGACTCATTATTCAGGAATAACCAACAACCGAACTGGATGCAAATTTTCTTTTTGAAGCTGAGATTATCCACAAAACTGTAGCTTAAAGCAATGATGACATCACACAAGAAGTTTAAATTCCATAACACTGGGTAGTGAAACAAATATTTTTTTATAATAAAAACTATTTTGTACGTGATACACACACAGATTATATATATATATATATATATATATATATATATTAGGGTGTCCCAAAAAAATGAAAGTCGTTTTTTTTAAACGCATACCCTCTTATTTTTTTTTCCTTTCATATCAAAACTGTTGTAAAAAAATTTTCATGCAATTTGAAGCAGGGTAACCCGTGCCGACTTGCGCCTAAAGGCCTAAACGTGTAAATAGCACGTGTTTTTCATAAGCAAGCGAACGCTGGAGACGCGATACTTTGCGAAGCTCAAAACAACTGTAAATAGCGCACAGAAAACAAATGAAAACAAAAAAACATATGTTGGGGAGGGGGGGGGGACTTATCCGTAGCAATTTGCAAACTGTCAAACATGTCAGTACGAATACATTCCGGTCAGCGAGCGCAGTATAGTCCTTCCATAGGCAGTGGAATTGCAAAGTTTGAAAAAGAGATATTTTTAGTAGGAGTCGTAAAACACCAAACTACGGGCTTGCAAACTTCCCTCTAACGGACATGCTCTGTCTGTTTTGTTTTATAACATTCGAGAAGTAAAATTTAACCATCAGTGAAAGTGCAAATCTCGCTATTCGGGAATGCATCATCCTTTGGGAAAAGGCACGCATTCCCACCAAATCGTTGCCAAATTGTGTGAATAAACTAAAAAACCTAAATCAAATTTGGAGAGACTTTAAAAAAAAAATGCAAAGAAACTGCAAGTAGTATTCAGGCAGCGTCAACAAGAATTTTAGAGTAATTTAAACAATTTATTCAATATTACACATGCTGATGCACTTCAGTTAATCAAAATAGAGGAAGATGGGATTTTCTTGCAACTCCAAAAGAGAGCCCAGCCGACGTGGTCACTTTAGGTGGAGTGGATAAAAAAACTTGCCTACTACAGGCGCATTAAATACGATTCCACTTCAACATCCTCGGAATTGTATGAGCATGTACAAGAAGATTCCTCTTCAAGTTCTAGTGAAAATATTAATTCAGAAAATTTTCCTGAAACATATAAATCAGTACCTGGAACAAGTTTATCAGAACCTGGAACAAGTATATTAGAACTGGAACAAATATATCTGAACCTGGAACAAGTATTCCAGATCCTGGAACAAGTATTATCAGAACCTGGAACAAGTATATTAGAACCTGGAACAAATATATCTGAACCTGGAACAAGTATTCCAGATCCTGGAACAAGTATTATCAGAACCTGGAACAAGTAAATATGTAATGAGGAGCGATTTTATTACTCCAAAGTCAGTTGCTGCATTGGACAGGTGTCCAAGTATGCGAGATTATGTGTTTATTCTTGAAGCTACTATTGACGCACTTTGGTGTAACATTGATGAATGTCCCATGGGTAAATCTTCAATTCAAAGAATTCGAACCGAAAAGCGGAAGGAGCACGAGGAAAGAAGAAAAATTAGTTTTCAGTACGAGGTACCATATGTTGCGAAATTACCTTGGGATATGAAACTGTTGCCTGCTTTGAGTGCTCAAAAATCAAAAGATCGCTTATCTATAGTTATTTTATATGGATGTGACGGAACAACTCATTGCTAAGTCTAAACTGGATAATTCTACAGGAAAAGAACAAACAAAGGCTGTTTGAAAGGTAGTTTTGGATTGGAAACTCTCAACAAAGTTAAGCTGTTGTGATACTACAGCTTCAAGAACAGGTCCTTTAAGAGGTTCTTGCGCTATTCTTGAGCAACAATTTGATAGAGAAATGCTTTCCTTTGCTTGCCGCCGTCATATATATATGAACTCATCTATCCCACTAAAATACAGTGCTATGGAGGAGCTGCGGAGTTGTTCCGAACTATACCCTAACTTGGATAATTTACTTGACTTTTACCGTGCTAAACTTAGTAATATGACTGTCAAGAGTTGATAAAATTGCCTATCATATTTTTAGGTGGAGATACAGAAAATGAATTTAAAATAAGATCACCGGGAGCCATGTACAAAGCTCGATGGATGGCTCGAGCGATTTACTCTTTAAAACTATTACTATTTTATTTAGTTCACAACTAAAATTAGATACGAAGGAAAATGAAGCATTGTTTGGTGTCTGCTTGTTTGTAGTGACAATATACGTCAAACCATGGCTTCAATGCATTTTGGTAGTCCAAGCACCCAACAAAGGTTTGTGCTTTTTGATAAAAGTGTACGAAAATGTGGACCCAATTATCTCAAAAGCTGCTCTACAAAAATTCATCCAGCTTTTATGGTATGGTCAATAATATTTCATTCCTTGATGTGAAAAAGACTGTCTCAATGCTTAGAGCAGTAAACGATGCAGCTGAAAGAGCTGTAAAAATGATGCAGGACTTTCATGGTTTGCTAACAGCTGATGAGGAACAAAAGGAATCTGTGTTACATTGCGTTCAAGAGCAGCGGAAGCTCTATCCCTGACTGCAAAAATCAAACATTGAATTAAAAATATGTACAGTAATGTTTCTTTTAGTCCAATATAGTTGTAAATATCTGCTTTAAATTAATTGATGTCGCGTGTAGTAAGAAATTATGCAATTAGCATTCTTTCCACTGTAGTCGCCGTACAGGATTTCAGGTCCAACTTTGACCTCAAGTCGGCACGGGTTCCCGTTATTTTATTGCAATGAAACTTTTTTCTCATGTTTCTGAGGTGAAATGGAAAAAATTTGGAGGGTATGCGTAGTCGATTTCACAAATTTTTTTTTCGCCATTATATCTTGGGACACCCTAATATATATATATATATATATATATATATATATATATATATATATATATATATATAATCATGCATAGTGGGAACTGCACAAAATGTATCGCGATTGTAGTTATTTTTAAGGGAAGAAGGGATGAATTTTCTACGTTCTAAGGTTTCTATAGCTCATTAATTAAAAAAAAAAACATTTTATCCGCAAGGAAAAAGTTAAAAGTAATAACATTTCAGCGCAACATATATCTTGAATGCGAAAATAAGGAGACGCGATTCTTCTCAAAGAAATAGTTAGCCATAAAATGTTGCAGGGGTTCTTGACAGATTGATAGGAAAGTTTGATAAGAGCACCACTTGTAAAGAACCAGTATCAGGTAACCAATGATTTATCGCACCAATATTCTTCGCTGGAGCTTTGTTCTTTGTCAGGGGTGCAAGAAGTGCGGGAAAATTGTTATGAATTGCAGTAACTAGAAACTCTAGAGACCATTTTGAATTTTTTTGTTTATCTTTTGAGTTTATTTTTTATTAATTCTAAGAACAATTTATTTCTAAGTAAACTTTCAGATTTATGTTTGCAGGAGGAAGCAAAACTACAAAACTGAAAATAATTAAACATTTTATAATTAAAAATCTGTGCAAAGAACGTCCAATATGCATATTTCATTTTATCAAACTGTAACAAGAAATCTAGAATTTCAGTCTCTATTTCCAGAAAGGGTTTTTAGTGAATATTTTAAAATATTTTTCTTTCAGAATTTCTACTAGTGTAAGTTGTGTTTATGTGCTTAAAAATGTAAGGTTGAATGACATTGTTATTACGTTATCTAATGCATTAAGCAAAGCATTAAATTAATGCACAATTTGACATTTAGGTTTTGCATTTTGCAGTTTTTATTTCTGCTATAATTTGATGATTTGAGGTAAACAGAGCAGCTTTTTTAAATTAGAATTGTTATAAGTATTTACAGAGGAACAGTTAAATATGTTATTTTTTATTTAATGCGTAGCAGCTGAGATGCAATACCCACTCTGTTTTGCAACAGAACATGTCATGCTAGGCAAAATCTTGCAATTTGATAGCATTTAAAAGTACGAATCTGCTGTTAGTAACAAGGTAATCCTCAAGTCTGAAGTAAAATATTTTAAGCTGTTTAGAAAAAATAGAAGTTCAGCATTTTGGCCAATTTTTAAAACTTAATTTTCGACGTATCCCTCATATAAAACAATAACGTAAATAGGAATGTATTTTTAGATTTTTGAATTTAAATTGCTGCTTTAACTGCTAATAAATGCACAATTGTTGGACTTTTTTCCGCAGTAAAAGTCAGAAAAAGATGAAAAAAGCATGAAAGAAGGTTTAATGCATTTTTAAAATATAGCGAAAAAAAAAGAAAATATATATAAATACATATGTAAATAAAATACTTAAATAATTATCAAAAAAATAAAAATTAGAAAGTAGAGTATTGAGAATGAGATGGGGAAAAATGTCTGTCGATCTGTCGGTCTGTCTCTCGGTCTGTCTGTCCCCTCCCCCTCTAATAACTTAAATAACTTTTGAGTGAATAGTGGGATTTGAATTTTTTTTTTGTTCGAAAGATAATATCAAAGAGTACTACTCATTCCTATATTTCAATATTTTGATTTGAACAACTTTTCGTTCAAGTTTGAACAATTAAAAAAAAAAAAAAACTTAACATTAGCGCCTACGGGGATATTCCAGGCAATTCCGGACTTAGAGGTGAATTTGCATCATAAAAGGTTCTAAGAAAAACATGTATATAAAATATCTTTTTGATTCAAACAATTTTCCGTTCAATTTTGAGCAGTTCAAATCCCTTAACATTAATGCCTACGGTAAAACTGAAAGTCAATGTATATTCCGCACTTGAAAGCGGATTTACTTTAAACAAATTTTGTTAGAAATAGCTCTTGACGACAAACTCCTGACTCCGACTCAGATAATTTCGAGGTACTTTATTCTGACTCCTATTCCTGTGCCCGAACGTTAGTCGTCAAAAAATTTATATATGAAGAAAAATGACTTGACTCCGACTCTTGGAAATTTGACTCCGACTCATTTATTCCAAAATAAGTTCTACTCCGACTCCGCAAATATTGGTAGAGTTGTGGACTTTAAGGGAAATGACCGATTCCAACTCCGAGTTTTTGAATTAAATACCTTCGGATCCCGAATCTGACTCTTTTGTCCCAAAATAAGATTGACTCCGACTCCGCAGCCATGTTTTTTACTGTAAAATAATTATTGTGAATATGATTTGTTTTGATTTGTGTATTACGTTTTTCGCGGAGAAATTCGAAGTCCTTTATGTTTCTACTTAATTATATGCGCAGACGATTTTTTTTTTCGACAGTGAAAATAATTTCTCTAAGTTGACATTTTGTCTTTATTTATTTTTAAAATTTCTTTAATTCATTTATTTTTTTTTTTTGTTTGGCAACAGGCGAAAAACAAACGACATTTTTTTTTGGTATGATGCATTTATGAATTTTAATTCGTTTTTTTTTTTTCTTTTTGAAATCAGCAAAGATTTTTTTTTTTAATGGAATAAATTTTACAAGAAAAAAAATAATATCTGCTTTGTTTAAAAGATGCTGTTACTTTATTTGTTCGTTTATTTATTTTTTATGCATTTAATACTTAAAACGAGCGAGACATATTTTATTGCTAGAAATAGGCTTAAAACATTAAAAAAAATTATGGTAGAAACAATTTGCGATTTTAGCTAATTTTGAGGATTTTGATCAGATACTAAAAAGTCGATATTAGTATATTCGGAAAAGTAGGCTTGTTTAGATCTGGACGGAACTTCTTGTTAATATCTGCGCCTGTGCAATTTCGTCAGCGTTTTAAGATTTGTTTTAAATATTTGAATGTTTTTCGGCTTGTGAATGCAATTCCGAGGATTTTTTTAATTTTTTTTATTGTTATTTTTTTAAAGCGTTACATTACGTACTTAATAAAATAAATAACAAACGAAGGGGAAAACTTAAATGCTAAACGATATTGTCATGATGACACTAACAGTTCGTATCAATCTTTCAGTTACTGTCTCTGCTTATAAGCTTCTGTTCAAGGGTAGTGCTGCTCATAAGAAAACACATTTACAGCAACACGAAGGAAAACATTCATTTTAGGAGAAAGTGATTGAATTAACTCCGATTGATGACTTTAAACTAATCAATTACTTAAAAGGAAATGATATTTAGGACGTCATGTTTGTTTGAAATAAATGCTTTGGAGTTTAGAAAGACATTGGCTTTGTAAAAAATTTGTAAAACTGAATATCTAGCTCAGTACACTTCCAATACTTTTTAACTGTCTATTATTATTATTGTTATTGTTAATTTTATTACTATTATTATTAGTAGTAGCATTAATATTATTTTATTATTATTATTATTATTATTATTAGTATTATTATTATTATTATTATTATTATTATTATTATTATTATTATTATTATTATTATTATTATTATTATTATTATTATTATTATTATTATTATTATTATTGTTATTGCTATTGTTATTGTTATTGATATTGTTATTGTTATTATTATTAGTGTTGCTGTTGTTGTTATCAATTTTATTATTTTTTATTCTATTCTTACGCATGTTATGCTTTTCCTAGTTGCGCTCCACGATCTACTTCAAAAATATATAAAAAAAAAAAATAATAAAAAACAAGAAAAAGCTATATCAAGTTTTGCATGTTTAACAACCAGGTTTAAAGTCAGCAAAAAAAAAAAAAAAAAAACATTTTCCCCTCGAGAACGTGCAGAAAAGAGCACTTCAATGTCTCAAAATTCAAATTCAGGCCTCTACCCTTTTTTTAATTTCCAAAAAAAAAAAAAAAAACAATGGAATTCCTCAGTAGCGGAGGACGATTTTGGCGAATTTGATAACGATCCAACATAAACAGTGGATTTGTTTCAGGAACATACACGCACTAAACGTGTAGACAAAATTAAATTATTTCATTATTCTTAATACCTGATGACAATGAAAGAAATAAAACAAAACAAACAAGAAAAAAAAATCTCCTATTTATTTTATGCGTAATATTGTGTATTTGAATTAACGTGTAAGGAAAAAACCAATTGTGAAAACCTAGCAGTGAATTAATTTTTATTTTCAAGAACTTCCCCCGTGTAAAAAAAAATAGAACAGAATACATTTAAAAATTGATTCCATATTGTGCGAAAAGCATTTCTTGGCTTTGGAAACGCTTCTAAAATTTCATACAATATCAAGCATTCTGTCCCATCATGTATGTCAGATAACAGCAAGTTGAATATCTGCCACGACAAATAATGTAAATGTGTCTTTGGGAAAATATTGTTTTCACTCTAAAGGACAACAATATTAGGAAGTGTTGCCTCAGAGTTTAGAAAACACTTTTATTTCGTGCGTTATGATGAAAAATATTGTATTAATCTATGAGATTTAGTTGTTTTTACCTATGAATTAAACACTGAAAAATCGCGCAGGAATAAAGTTAAAAAACATGAAATCATATATAGATCATTCCACGTCAAATCGCCTAAATAAAATAGTCGTCCGTACCGTCATCTCTCCGATTTTTTCCATTATTTTCTTACGAATAGATATCTATGAGTAGAACCCACATTATTTTTTAAAATTTTTTCAATAAAAATTACGTGTTGGAGATTTTTTCAAAAATTCGTTTTTTGATCATTTCTCGGAGTCACCGTTTCAGCATGAGTTCAGAAAAATATCTCTATTTTTTTTTTCAACCAATTAAGCTGAATTTGGTATCAATTTCAAGCTAATAATTTTCTCTTTCAGTGTGGACGACAGAAAGTATTCTATGAACAGTTAGATGCTGCCACTCTTTATCTTGAGTCAGTTTTTATGTTTTTTTAATTGGAAGATTAAATAAGTTTTATCTCCAGAGTATCTACTACGATCTGCATCAAACATTTTTTGTAGCATATTTAAATCATTCTCTTTCTACGTAAAAAAAAAAAAAAAATAGAAGGGTGTTTTTTGTTGTTTTGAAATAAAAAAAAGTTTATTTTGCAGAAAATACAAGTTTTCTATTACTTTAAATCCCTTTTAAGCTTAAAAAAGGCCAACAACTTTTCAGAACAATTAATACTGGACTCTCAAAGGATTTGTTTTAATAGGTAATTGCTAAAAAGTTGTTTACTTTTGAAAAGAATTGGGCAAAAACCTACGTTTCAGACTTCACAAAAATAAATAAATAAATAAAAAAAAATGATGAAGGTGTACTAAATATTAGGAATAATAATTTGAAGAATAGTATAAAAAAATGGACAAAATCTGAGACATAACGGCACATGGCATTAGGCGATTTAACTTGAAATGATCCATATTCACTTTTTGTAAAGCTTTGGATGATATACGTTGCGAAGTTTTTAAATTTTTGAGATATATTATTGATATTTTTAAGAATAAGCGAATTGATCTGCAACTTCATTCAATATATTTTTTGAACAATAACATGTTAAAATCGTGAAATTAAGAAAAATATCCTATACCTTCAAATCAAAACCTAGCTTTTACAACAACCGTTGCTTATACTCATAAATAAAAGGGAAATATTTTCCTTCAGTTTAAATGTCAATTTCAAATGATTTATTGTTCAAATTATGTCAATGTCTAAATATTAACTTTAAAGTTATGTTTCGAAAAGAAATGAGCATTTACTTTCTAAAATGCTCATTAATTTTACAGATCATTAAACTAAAACGAAACAGTGTGCTTATCCGGTGAAACCAATTATGTTATGCATCAGCAGCCAGAAGCCAAGCAAAATGTACGGATTTCTAGGAAAAAGATTAAAATTCAAGTCAAGCATGTTTAGCGCAACGACGTGTGGGATAACCGAAACTCAATAAATTGCGCATTTGTAGATAAAGAAGGTCATAAATACATGTAAAAACGGTTTTGCATTTGCATCAACTGTTTCGGAAGAAGTACTACTGCTCCTATGCAGATTATAAATAATTCATTTTCGGGAGCTTTGCCAACTTAAAACAATAGTTGAAAACGAGAAAGGGGCGGAAGATCATCTAAGTTATTGCTAAAGTTATTTATTTATTTTTGGAAAATGCATTAGTATAATTGCTTAATATATTATTTTATAGTTTGATAACTTATTTACTTCCGTGTTTATATATTTTTTCCCATTATTTTTATTACTGTGGAAAATATAAGAAGACAAAAAATTTGATATTCTTTACGTATAAATTCCCTGAAGGATCCACGGGAACAATCCCAGATTTAAAATTACAGCAACTAGAAACAATGGAATATTCGCGGACGCGAGAATATTAGTAGAACGATTTGAAAAAAGCATAATAAAAAATTAATGACCTAAAACTTGTACGCTTGTTATTGTTCTGGACTAAGTCTTTTCTGCTCTGAGGTTCTCAGATGAGAACATCTAGCAAGCAATTACTTTTGTAAAGGACACCGAAGCATGTAGGCAAACAGTTCAAACCTTTGTTTCTTTAAAGGTCGCAAATGTTGCCAAAAAATGATTTACTGCTTGGGTTCTTGATTGATCTGTATAGTATCAGCAAAAGTTGTACTTTTGTTTTGATCTTACCATACTTTGTATTTTTAAGATTTTTCGGAACTCTTTGCAGAGGTCGTACGCTTGCCACGTCATGGGTAAGTTGGAGAAAACGAGTTGTTTATCTAATTTTCATACCAAGAACATGCGCGAAGCACATTAACTAAAGTTTGAAGAAATTAAAAAGTTAAACTATACAACCTTCCTATTAACTTGTGAATGTGCGTTTCAAATTTTATTTTGTCGCAGTATATTTTGTTACGCAGTTCTTGGGGCAAATTAACAAGTAATGAATAAACACCTTTGAGCCTTAAATTAATCAATAAAAAAACGTTTTGAAGCACAAAAATTGCAAATTACTGCAGAAACGTGTTTTAGTGTTACAAGGAACACCTTTTTCAATCCAAAAAAGTGTGAGCTTCTGGATGAAATATCTTGGTTAACTGATTGTTTCAAATTAACAAGTGATTCATAAGTTACACTATAAATATCATGAAACATAAAACGAGCATTAAAATAATCAATTAACCAACGTATTGAAGCACAAAACATGCAAATTATTGCAGACACGTGTTACTTGTAACACTAAAACACGCGTCTGCAATAATTTGCATGTTTTGTGCTTCAATACGTTGGATAATTGATTATTTTAATTTTCAGCACAAAGGTATTTATTAGCTATTTATAAAACAAACATATTCAAGTGGTGTCTTTTCGTTTTATCTCGAATTCTAGCAGGTAGCCTCAACAGGCCTTGTAAGAAATTATATCAACTGCAAATTTTGAATTAAAAACAACAATATAAATACATTTTTAAAAATATAATGCTAAGTCCATATGAATGTCACTATTCGACATTAATTTTTATACCTTTAGTTATACGTAAAAAGAAACAACTAAACTTTTGTGCTGCCTTTCTCCTTACTGAAAGTACTTTCAATGCGGTGTTTTTTAGGTACGAAACATGATTTTAAAAATGACAAATCTAATTAAGACTTTTTCCCATCTTCTCGGGAATCGTAGCATTTTTATAAGTAAATACATTTATAAAAAGCGCAGACGAATACATGCTAATTAAATTTTCTCATCTGAATTGGGACTCAAACTATTTTCTCAAAAAACTAATTTAGATATGAAAGATTATTTTTCTTCTTCCTGCAATCAATTCTCTTCTTTTTCTGCAACGACAAATAAAATGTAACTTAATTAGCATTTCGTTCGAATAATGAATTTAAAACTACTTTCTATTGTTTCCTGCAGTGAAAGAAAGGTTGAATAGTACGTAAAATTGCATTAATAACAATCATTTTAGAATTATTTTCATTTTATGGACACATAATTCAGTAATTAAAGTTTTGTTTATTAAAATGTGAATTTATTAAAAATGTTAAACTCATTGTTTTCTTTACACTGGTTAAGATGGAGCAGTATTCCATTATTTAAAATTAAATAACTCGGTGTGGATATTAAGTTGAAATCGAAAAAACTTGAAAGGTATTGAAAAGTTATGTATGGAAATATTAAGCCTCATTTAATGTACTTAGTTTTCAAAAAATTAACTGATTTTTTATGAAGCAAGTTAATGCCAAACATAATGCATCATATTTAACAATGAAGTTAATTTTTCAAAGTCTAATCACAAACCAACAAAATGCGCAATTAAAATGATGTGTAACGCAATTGGAGTTTAATTAAGGGACTTAAATGAGCATGAAACAGAAATTATTTCAAAGGAGCGTAATTATAACTGGAGCATATTCTATTAGTGTTACTACGCTATATTTTTCCTAAGTTTTTAATTTCTTGGAAATACACTTCTATTTCCGTTGCATTTTTTGTCTGTCTGTTTCTCTATTAAAATCATTAATAGTGTAGTATTTCAATTTTGATTTTAAAAAAAAATTGCAAATTATGAGTTATGTAATTTAAAGTTCTTTTTCTTTGTTTCGTATAATTTAAGAAAATAAGTTGCTAAAGTTTTATGATGTTGATCAGATTATTTTATACAGAATAGTATTTTCAAATGAAAAGCGATTCTAGTAAAAAGTTTCTCAATTCATTTTGTATACAAACAATGGAGTACCTTCCCATGCTCGCTGCGCTTGCTCACTGCCGTTCGCTCTAAACGCTGGCTCAATGAATGGCGACGGCGGCAGGTGAAATTGATGACTGTAATTTTTTTCTCCCTGAATGTCCGGCCACTTAATGTTTAAAGGAGTGAATGACAGGACGGAATGGCTTCCTCTGGACATCCTGTATGCAACGTGACATAGACAAACCGGAGGTATGTTTGACACATAGACTGATGCACACAGGTTTTAATAGTATACATTCTAACCTCGCAAAAAAACTAAAATCTAAGAATGAAAAAAAAAACTTTGTGCTAAAAAGGACAAGAAAGCAAAACAGCTTAAATCGGCAAAATCCACGACTTTACTTGATAAGCATTAAAAAATGCGTATTTGAATTCCAAAACATGTGCTTGCAGTTTTTCAAAAAGCTAAATTGATTTAAACTGTTTCACTTTCCTTAAATGATTCTGAAAATCAATTTACAGCATTAAATTGTACTGCATTAATATGTAAAATTTTTAACTTTTACAAATTTTTTGAATAAAACTTAGGCATTGAAACTTGAGGAAAACGTTAGATGTTAAAAAAGATAGATTTATGATGTAACCAAAAATATTAACTAATGTTAAGTAATACCTAGTGTTAGTGTGATTCTTTTATTTTAATACTCAATTAGTTAATTATTGAATCTTTTAAAAATGGCGTAGATTATAGTTGAATAAACAGTTACTTACTTAAAAAAGCATATGGTAATTATAAAAATAAGTTATTTATCTGTAAAAATTTTAAGCAATTGCATAGAACAAAATAAATAAATTAATTAAAAAAAGATCACAACGGATTGCTGCTTTGAAAAAGCAAAGAAGAATGAAATAGCTCAGCAATTAGATCTAAATAATACAGATGCTACGAGATATATATTAAACCAAAACATGCGTTTGAATTGGAATGTGAAATATAGTACAAAACATGATCTGATCTGAAGGAGTTACACAAGCAATTTCCTAAATGCAATTTGTATAAAATTCAATGATCTTATAATCTTTACTAATAATAAAGCTGAAAGTCTCTCTGTCCGGAGGATCTCTGGATGTCTGTAGGATGTCTGGATCTCTGTGACGCGCATAGCACCTAGACCGTTCGACTGATTTTCATGAAATTTGGCAGAAAGTTAGTTTGTAGCAGGGGGGTATGCACCTCGAAGCGATTTTTCGAAAATTCGATGTGGTTCTTTTTCTATTCCAGTTTTAAAAACAAAAATATCATAGGATGGACGAGTAAATTACGAAATTAACATAACGTGGAACCGTAACATGGGTACAAGCCAATTTGCGAGAAAATTCACCATACATTAGTTGTTAATATACAGGCGAACCATAAGACCTTTTAAGTTTTCTATTACGGGCAAAGCCGTGCGGGTACCACTAGTCACAAATAAAATGAAGTGATAATCAAGTTTGAATTATAAAATCCCTTAAAATTGTGGTTTTGGAGAGTAAAATCCAAGTTAGCTATTTAACAATGGTCACTTTGTCTAATTAGCAATTCATTAATTTTTTTTCCTTTTCTTTCTTTCTTTATTATTTTTTTTTCCATTTTTTAAGAACGCTTTCAAATTTAATTTACAGAACAATGCATAAATATATCATTGTAAAAAAAATGAACTTCATTTTTAGTTTCCAGACATTTTGTAAATAGCCAAACAGAAGTGAGTGATATGGAAATGAACCAAAAATATAAAATAGAGCAACTGAGCAGAATGTTTTGGAAGAAAATATTTAAGAAAAAAAAAGGAAAGAAATACTTCAAAATAGTGGGAAAGTGCCAAAGTTCTCTGTCCTATTCTTTTCAATGCAGAGGCTTTTGATGGCCTTATATAGCATTGAAAACAGTAGGAAACGAACACAATACTTTCAGAAATAAAGGAAAAAATAAAGATCATATTTTGAAATGATAGGAAAAAGACTTCTCTCAAATGCTTCTAAGATTTCTTACATTAGAAAAGTCTTTCTGAAGGCGTGAAATATAATGTAAATTTGGAAGTTAACCAAGAAATAATTGCGTCGTATTAAAGAAATAGTTGAGTTGCAGTAGCAGATTTTTTTTCCTTTAGTTCCTTTTGATACAGCATATTTTGTTGTTAATTGAATCAGTGGCAGCTATTAAAACCGTAATGCACAACTCATTCCGGATTAAATTTGAAGTGTACAAAGATGATAATTTTAAATTTGTGCCAAATTTCAGAAACTGATTTTGTTGTACTAATGCAGAGCTTGAAAAAGTTTTTTTTTTTTTTTTTTTGTCAGGATTGGGAAATAGTGACGTAGATCAGAAGTGGACGGAATTCAAGGAAAAACTAGCTAAAACGGTTGGGGATTATGTTCCATTTAGGAGAAAAGTTGTCAGTACAAAAATTTGGCCCATGCGGTTCTCCAGGGAGAATAAAGAAGCTCTAAATTATCAGTATGCCGCTTTTCGGCAGTTTAAAGAAACTGGCCTGATAGCTGATAGGCTCCAGTATGTTAAGGCAAGGCGAAATTTTAAGTAATTGGTACGGATTCCGAAAAGGGAATTGGAGCAAAGGCTAGCAGATGACATTGATGGGAACCCTAAAAGGTTTTTTGCTTACGCTAATTCTGGGAAAGCTCGAAACAGTCTAACTGGACCATTGGTTGATGAGCATGGAAATCTAATCCAAAACGATACGGATGATGTAAGTGTCCTAAATAACTGTTTTTTTTCCAGTGGGTTTAACGATAACTGTATCTCAACAGTTGACACTAACAAGACACAAGCTATTATACAGCTTGAGGATTTTGTATTTTCCAGGGAAGAGGTTCTATTTCATTTGAAAAAGATTAAAGCTAACTAAAGCAACGGGATCAGATAATATTTATCCAAAAATTTTAGTTGAATGTAAAGAGGAATTAGTTGATGTTATTTTAAATATTTTCAATGCTTTTTATAGCTCGGGAACAGTGTCAGAGGGCTGGAAGTTGGCTAACATAACGCCACTCTTCAAGAAAGGGTCTAAAGATAATGCAGAGAATTATAGACCTGTAAGTTTGATTTCAGTGATTTGTAAGATTTTTGAAACTTTGTTCAAAATTAAGAAAATCGTGTGCTACTAATTTATTGAATTCTATGACAAGGTAACCTCAGATTTAGATAACAAAAAGTGTGTGGATGTTTTCTGTATTGATTTTTAAAAAGCTTTTGACAAGGTACCGCATGTTGCTCTTCTCAGCAAGTTAGCTGACATAGGAATAGGAGGAAAAACTTTGCTTTGGATTAGAAATTGGCTCACTGGTAGGAAGCAGAGAGTAGTTGTGAGGGAAAATCATTCTAGATGGGGTGATGTTTTAAGAGGGGTTCCTCAGGGATCAGTTTTAGGGCCTCGTTTGTTCATTATTTTTATGAATGACATCATTAAAAATATTTCTGGAAGCATGAATTGTTTTGCAGATGATGTAAAAATTATGGGGATTGTCGAAAATGAAGAACAAGTAAAACAGCTTCAAGAGGATTCAGATCACTTTACTAAGTGAGCGGATAAATGGAGTATGGCAATTAATGTGGGGAAATGTCAAGTGCTACACTTAGGTCATAGAAATAAGCGTACGAGTAATAGTTTTCAGGCTTCAGTCATTAGTCAGGCAGAAAATGTTATGGATCTTGGTATCTTAATAAATCATGACTTCAAGTTTAGTTAACAGTGCAACATTGCAAGTAACAAAGCCAACAGGATGCTTGGGTTTATCAATAGATCTATTTCAAACAAATCTAAGAAGGTTCTTCTGCCTTTTTATACCTCATTTGGAGTATGCTGTTCAGTTTTGGTCGCCTTATCTGAAGAAAGATATTTCTGTATTGGAAAGAGTTCAAAAGAAGGGTAACTAGACTAGTAAGGGGACTTTAATATTTAGTATATGATACCAAACTTAATAGGGTTAATATTGTAACGGATTCGGTGCGACTTCCAACTTTCTTGAAAGGATGACACAGTTCTTGATAGAAACACAGGAGCTTTATTTCCACTATGTACAAGAGAAATCGTTAACAACTGCTAAATTAATCATCAGCGATTAAGCAAATATCACTCAACACCGTAAACTCAACGGTTACACACGTATTTACTTCCAAATACGAAAACAACACAGCGAAATGCATCGCAATAAACAGAGCTATTACACTCTCAGCACAAATTCTCAATTGAAACTAACTTTTTATCACGCGGGACGCTTTTATAAACATCGAAAGAAATCTCTCAAATATTCCACAAGATTCCAAAATCTTCTCGAAATGCGTAGACCGTTATCAAATTTTATCCATGAAAAAAAAGGAAATAGGGGGGGGGGGGGGGGGTCGCATATTTCAGCCGAATGTAAAAGGGTTGTATATTCATTACAAGAAACTATTTACAGGTTACGTTACTACAATAATTACTATTTACAGAATTCGTAACAGTATGTATAGTCTGGAGCAAAGGAGTGTCAGAGAACACATGATTCAGTTATTTAAATTTATCAAAATTAAAGATGTTAATGGATTAAATTTTTGCATGGAAAGCATGACTACTACTTTAGTAGGGTGGTGGGCACTTGGAACAGCTTACTAGAAGGGGCGGTAATGTTCAGGGCGGTGAATAGCTTTAAGAGGGCCATTGATCTTCATTGGGGACTGGTAAATTGACTAGGAACAGCCTAGCTGAGCCCAGACCCTGTTGCTGGCCATCACATTTGTATTTGTATTTATTTGTATAATGGTGCAGATATCTCAATTAAGCTTATTAGCAAAGCAGTCTTTGTATAAATACTGTTTAAGGCTTTCACGGCCGGCGTCAATATGGGGAGATAACATTTCCGGGCTTATTGGCCGTGGTCTAATTCGAGTAGAAATTCCAGAAGTTTCGGCTTGCTTTGTGCAGGGCTTGTGAATCCCATCCAATCATGTACCAGGATCACCCAGCGGCTTGAATATCATCCAATCAGGAACCTTATTCCACCATAAGCTTGAAAACGCCTCCCAATCAGGACCAGCAGCCCAGCAGCAGTTTGCTTAAATACCGGAGCCACCGAAGACAGGAAGTAGTCTCACCTAACTCAAACCACTGATGATGGCTGCAGCAAAGCAAGCCGACACGTCTGGAATTTCTACTCCAATTAGACCACGGCCAATAAGCCCGGAAATGTTATTTCCTCACAGTCTTTGTATATTTTATTATTTAAAGTAACAGCTTAAATCAAAAGTTACCAATTGCAAAAATATAGGACAATTCTTAACAACTTAGGATGAAAGGAAAAACCGTGTCTATCAAAAAAAAAACTATTTCAGTTTAAAAAGGAGTTAGGTAGGTTTTAATGCTTCAGTTAAAAAACAGTTGTCTGAAAATTTTTTGATTTCGTTTTAAGTAAAATTAGCTTAATTAAAATGTTTTCCTCGAAAATAAAAATGAATAAATAAAACAAATAGCTTGAAAATTAGTACAACTTATCAACAAAACTTGAAAAAATATAAATTTGGAACATTTGCAAATAGGATATCCTGACATTGGTTCTAGGCATATTGAAAATCCCGTGGTTCTAGTGCAAAAATAACTCGAACCCAACTATACCGTAACCACGGATTTTTTACCTATGAGTTTATACATTTGACCAGCTTTCACGTAACAACAAAATATTAAAGATGCAAATTTTTCTAAGCATTTCATTTTTTAAATTTAATTTAGGAGTTGTACTAATGTTACATTTTTTTTTTTTTTTTTGAGTTTTTTTATCTTTAATTTGGTGAAAAATAGTTAAATAAATTGAAGTTATATTAAAACAAAATAAAAAAAGTTGGTAGTCTGTTAAATTGTTCAACATTGTATTTTAAAAAAATTGGAACGAAAAAAGAAAAATGAAAAAAAAAGTACCACATATTTATTTCAAAGCAAGGTAAATGAGAAGGAAAATTATGTTTATGATGAATTAAATGAATTAAAACGTCTTCAGTTTACGAAAATCTTCAGTTTCATAAGATCACATTCATTTGAAAGTAGATGACAATGCTTCGGAATAAATGTGTTCCTAGGTTACTAAACAATTTCAGTTACTCAGTCGCTTAAGCATAGATTTATTTCGAAGCAGATTGAATGAAAAAATTAAAAATGATTTCTTTTGAGGGGGGGATATTTAAACTTCTTCATAATATGAAATCCTTCAGTTACACAAGATTTAAAAAAAAAATGTTCGAGCTTACTGCATGTAAGAATTTAAAAATTTTCAACACAAAGGTATTTATTCGTTATACTTAGAGTGTTTGCTATATTAGTGCCAATAATATACAGAGTGACTTACACAGAAATACACATCACACAAATACACATCAAACATGACTCTAACAGCCACATGGTGGAGTAAAAAGTTTAATTTCTTAAATAAAAAATAAATAAATGAAAGTTGAGGTTTAAATAAGGGCTACTTCATCTCTTCTTTTATACGCTAACATTTTCATTTTTTTTAGATTCTGAACGAAGTACGTTCATTTAGTTATAAAAACAATAATTCAAAATGAGGTAAAAAACAATCTTTATCCGTTTTTACTCCTCCTTTTTAGCGTTAATTATTATTAATAACAAATGATTTTGTAGTTTTGCATTTTTCACGTTAATTTCGCTAAGCGTGAGCTACTAGTTAAACCGCAATTTGCATGAGGAATTTAATTACCACCTTGGGCAGCAATTAATGCAAAGAAAAATAAAATATACAT
This sequence comes from Uloborus diversus, assembly GCF_026930045.1. Taxonomy (NCBI): domain Eukaryota; kingdom Metazoa; phylum Arthropoda; class Arachnida; order Araneae; family Uloboridae; genus Uloborus; species Uloborus diversus. Next base: position 4,971,140 of record NC_072735.1, read on the forward strand.
TTTCACTATTTGGAATGAAAAATGCTCGGAACGCTTTATTATTTAAAAATTAACAATGCATAAAGCTGTTACATTTGCTATTTATGGTTTCAGGCGTTTTGGGGAAACTCTTTTTATGTAGCAGAGTGCTTTTTTTTTTTTTTTTTTTTTGTAGGTAAGTGTACATAAGTACAAACTAAGTAAAATAAAATAATAATGGCTAGGAAGGCATTCGTTTCAAATAATATGCTCAAAAGAACTTAACTCTTTTTCTCGTTACTGTTAAGGCTTTGTCTTGTATCCAGATATTACTACTAAAAATTCAAATATGAATAAAAAAATAATAGGAGTAAAATTTAAAAAAAAATGAAAAATTAATTTGAATTTTGACATCTTGAATTCAAATTATGTTTTTCGCAATCAACGAGTGTGTGTATGTAGGCGTATGTGTTTGTGTGTAGGGGTATATGTTTGTGTGTAGGGGTAATGTGTATGTGTGTGTAGGCATATGTGTTTTTGTCTGTGTGCAGGCATGAATGTGTGGGTAGTTGTGTGTATGTGTATGTTTTTGCGTGTGTGGGTGTCTGTATGTATGCGTGTGTGTGTGTGTGTTTGTGTATGTGTGTGTGTGGGTGTGTGTATGTGTTTGTGTGTGTGTATAGTTGTGTATGTGTGCGCGTGTGTGTAGGACATGGATGCAACCTGGAGACGGCTTTCGCTATAGGAGCAGCATCGTGAGGAGCCCGTCGACGGTGACGGTGCGGAGGGTGGCGGTGGGAAAAATCAAAGGAAAGCCAAAAACAGTCAAATGAAAGCAATAAGCAATCGTGATTGCTCAAAAAAAAAAAGTAATGAACTGTAGGAAAAGAGGACTGTTTTGAAAATTAATAGAATCAAACTTAAGATCATTTAGTTATTTATCCGTACATTTGAACCGACGTACATGCACATGCACAGGAAGGCACAAATTACCTGCAAGTTTTTTAACGCGTCAAAAGCACTTTTTAGTGAATAAAATAAAGCAATTTCGAAAAATACCATAGATGTAAAGTTATAAAACCTTCAATAAATGTTACAAATATAGATGTTTGTACAACAGTAAAACCTGGTGCAATTTTACGATCTGCGGAACAGTACATTAGTTCTCACTTTATGACAAAACATATTCACGTAGGCAGGTGATCAACAGACAAAATGCTCAACCTTGGAGATTTTACTGAATTAAATTATTGTGTGCCTAATATATGTTGAAGAGAGTCACGGATAATTTTTTTTCAATGCATCTGCGGCAAAGTGTGTTTGTAGACCTGGATGAGAATTTTTAAAATTATTATGATTCAAGAAGTATTGAAACAGTTCCAACTAAACTCTGTACACCTATGTGCCATGATAGGTACGGATTCTCTTAATGTTCAGCGCGAATTGCGTCAAGGGATGTTGAACCTTAGAAAAATTATTAGTTGAACAGTAATGTATTTTCAAACATGCATTTCCACCTCAGAATATTTTACCGAAATACTTGATTTTTTTTTTTTTCATTTGAAGCAACATTTTCAAATAGTTTTGTCTATACTAGTACTCACTGAAAAAATGATTTGTAAAGAGTCCTCCCTACCCCAGTTTTAACAGGAATTACGTCAGAGAAGTTCAGAAACAATTTTTTTAAACAGATATTAAGTAATTTGTAGTAAGTTACCGCCCTAAGCCAGGGCTAAAGCAGAAATACTTAAAATACACCACCAGCTCAGTTATTCCATCTTGGCTCCCTTAAGAGGATTTTCGCCAACAGCTCATGTGATTCCTATTCCAGGCTGATGAGTGCTAAAAAGCACGAAATTGCAGTCCTTTGATGGAATAACTGAGCTGGTGGTGTATTTTAAGTATTTTAAGCAGATATTAAGTAGTTAGACTAATAAGAATTTGAGAGAACATTTAACTGTAGTCTAGTCTAATCATCGAAAGTGCAGTACAAATTCTTGAAATTTAGTTAAAATACTTATTGAAGTAAAACAAAGTATATGTTGCATTACTACGTTATGAAGTAATTCCACGTAAAATTGATCAAAAAAAAAAAGTTTTTGACTTCACTTGCTGTTTTTTATTTCCAAGATTTGTTACTAATTACGGGTAAAAATTATGGTTATCAAATAAAAGTTTTGTCAGGTTCTATATAGCTCTTATTTAAGAAAATTGATGATTTTTTAAAATACATACTCTTTTGAAGAATACGCATAAAAAATTAAAACAATAATATTAGGACAGAATTAATGTAAAACATGTAATAAAAATATGCAAACCCTTATTTTTTTTGCAGTCTCTTGACATTGCGTTCCCAGCCTAAGTTTTGTTGTAGTAGAAGAACAGTGTTGAAGCTATAAAATATATTTATTTTGGAAAAATTCTAAAGGGACGTGTTTTAAGATATTCTAGGTCAAAAGTCACAATAAATGACCTTGAAACTTAACCCTTTCATGAGAAAATTATGTTTTAAACCAATAGAACCATATTATTTAACTTCACAATGGTTTTTTAAATTTTCATTCTAATATTATTCTATTCTGTGTCCCTCACCTCAAATGTTGTTAAAATCGGAGATGGTGAGCTCAGGAAGGGGATTGATCTGACATGAAATTGCCCTATGCTATTTTAATATATGTAATGAAAGCTCAGTTAAGCCCTTAAACTTTCTCGCCTAAGTAATTGTGCTTGAGACAATGATGAATTTTTAAATTAGTGCAGCTGATATTAATCTATAGTTTCTTAGTAGGAAGGTCAATTTCATAAAAACTACAGTCTAAACATTTAAACTTAAAACATTTTAATACCCTGAAACCTTCAAAAAAAATTTTTCAGATTTTATGTATTCAAAATAATTAAATTAAGAGCTATCAACAAACAGAATTCATGATTCTAAGTAGATTAAAAGTAACGTTATTTCGATAATGGAGTAAGAGCGTAATAAAATGAAGGTAAAATATTCTTTCAAACGCTATTTTATCAAAACGTCAATTTTAAAATTCGTGTTCTCATTTGTAGAAAACAACATTCGACATTCCTTTGAAATTTTACCGGATTTTGTTTATACGTTCAAAATTATACAGAAGTGGAAAAGCTGTTTTTAAGGTCAAACGTTTTTTTTTCATTAAATATGTGGCTATTGGCTTAAGTTTAATGAATTATGAAATGAACAGAATTACCTTAAAATATCTTCTCAGTAAATTCTTAGATATATCTTAAAAACACTGAAAAATTGAGGCTTCTATCATTAAAACGTTTAAAATAAGGGTACATCAAGTATAGAAATTTAAGATTACGCGTATACAGGATACCAACTCCCCCTTAATAGGTGTTTAAAAAGTACTAAAACACCAATAAACTTGTAAATGGATTTAAATGCATTCTGATTTAGAAATCATATTGGCTTGGCGCTGCCTCTACTATCTTAAAGCTAATAATCACTAACGAAAACATAATTTCTTGTTTTGTTTCAAAAATGAACTTGATAGAAATTATATTTTTGTCCAGTTTTTTTAATAATTTATTAGTTGTGTCGTGTTGAGTTAAAAAGAAATAAAACTATCTTTCATTTTCTAAAGGAAACTAGTTTCATTAAGGCGGCGCAGTAGGGAAAAAAAGTAATTCAGCAGTCTTGATCGTTGTTTGAATTAGCTCCAATGGATAATTAAATCAAAAGACACAAAGTGGTAATTTTTATTGGGAAAGTAAATAGCACAATGGAAGTACTTTTTTTATTATTTGCTTAGTTTTTGTGCCACTCATCTTGCTTTAAGTATTTTAGTAATTGTCTAAAAACAATAGAGTAAAAGCCTTGGATTCCTTCCAAAACTAGAAATAGAGGACTAGGTCGTTCTTAAGAAATTCCTCAAAAGCAGTTTTTTCCAGTTTTCGAGATAGCATTGTTAAGTTGTGTTCCCCCTCCTTTTCCCTTTCGCCTAAAATAGTGATATTTTTGTCGAAATTTTTGATTTATATTAGTTTGTTATACTTAACTTGTAAGATATTTTTTAAACAATATATTTTCCAGCATTGAATAAGTTACTTGAAACGTACAAAAAATATTTACTTCCTTTAAGTCTCATACTATTCATTTTTTAGCATATTTTGAATATAATACATTCATTTTAATTTTATTGCAGATTTTGGGATTAAATAAAGATTTTAGATCACACATGATTACATTCGCCGTTACACGAAATTCCTTACTTTTAGCACAACCGTTTATGTCTTCAATCAAGTAAACTTCCGACAAACTTTACTAATACAAACTACTTTTAGTAAAACGTTATTGTCTATCACGTAATATGTGAACGTTTTGCTTTTTTTCAATGATTTCAACTTGAAATAAGTTACAAAAATTATATTTTTCATTGTAAAAACAGCATTTTTATAACATTAAATTGTAGATCAGGTTTAAACTACGGTTTAACTTGTATACCGAAGAAAAAATTTCAATATTAGAATTTTAGCGTCTAATCTTTTTTTTCATACATGCACTGAAGAAAACGCCGTAATATTCACCTATTTGACCTATGTGTTTCATTATGAGTATTGGAAAAGCAATTGCATTCTTGTAGCTGAAAAGGTTTACATCATAATGCAAAATCACAGTCCTTCGTATCTAAACAGAAAGTAAAGAGTACAAATATTTTCTTCATATTATTTTGTGATCTGTAAAAAAATATTTTTTCATCCTTACTTGAAACTATCTGATGATCGGAAGACAGAAAACACTCGAAACTTTGAAGTTCTAATACAATTTATTGAGTTTAAGAAAATTCTTTTTAGTCTTAAAGATCGAAAATAATGTTTCGCGAAACATTTTTAGATTTCAACGGGAGTGTGGTAAAATGTATAATTTTAGCAAAGATCTATTTTCTCGCATCAGATACTCTCGTTAGAAAACCGAAGCGAAGTTCTAAATAAGACGAATTATTTTCGAAACTGCGTCTTGCTTTTCATATTTTCGACAGCAAACTTAACATTTGATTTTTCACAGAATTTTCTTTTTCCAACACAATAAGAAAATAAGTCTGGATGAACAGAATACTTCTGATTGCTTTGATTTTATTCATTTTGGATTCTCTGGTTTCTTTTTCGAAGTCTTGCATCAGTGTAACAATGTAGTCTAAACTTTTTAAATGTAACACTGCAGACGTAATTCGTGTAGTTTTTTTTATTATACGCTCTGCAATTTTTTTTATTCATTTTTATTTATTTATTTATTTTTCTTTTTTATTTTATTATTTTTTTGCGTTTTATGAAAGTCAATGTTAGCAATTGAAAAATTAATCTTTGCCCGATTTATTTTTATTTTTATTATTTTTTTAAATTTTGCTGCGCATAAACAAATTATTTAAAGGGTTGAACAGGATTGTTTATTAAAATTTCATACGATGCCAGTTTACTATCTTCCCTATTAATTAGTATGTGTCATGTGCACTCGGAAGAAATACTAAGTAGTAGATAAAACTGAAATTGTTTACTATTTTTCAATGCTCAATAAATGTGCTCAAATTGGACACAATGTGCTCAAATAAATGTTCGGTAAGTCCGGGAGAGTTATCGAATCCGGGATAGATGCCGCACTTTTTGTATTTATTGCAGTTATTGAAAAAAAAAATTAAACGCAACGTATAGGTGCTACAATCGCCGAACCCAGTCATACGAGGCTGGGGGCTCGCTACGCGGATCTTTCGTGTGGTAAAACCTAAGGCGCATCGTTAAAATGTGGGGTAAGGTGGGGAAAAGTATAGGTGCTACGTGTAATTTATTTATTGACCAATGACTAGCGTGAGTTACAGTTCGATGATTACCTATTCAATTAAATACTATGCTTAAATTGTTTTTGTACTCTAAATATTGCAACCATTTTTTGATGTTAAAACTAAGTGTTGGTTCTGTATAGTCTGTGTGTGTGAAACTGCTGTAGTGTACAACGTCCTTGCCGTACAAAATGGGAAACATGCTGCAACACGTTGCAGTTTACGTGATACCGCTTATTTTAACACGCTTTTACTAGCTTGTATGTTTGTGAGTAACTCTCCTTTGGACTAAGAGCTAGTGGCTTATTACTGTTAGTAAATTAAACCATTTTATGATCGTCCGTGGCCGAGCGGGCTAAGGCGCGGGTCTTCGCTGACGTCCACCTCTGGCAATCATTGGGCGTGCGTTCTAATCCCGTCTACACCGAAAATAAATTTATAATCTTATAACTCAATTTTCGCCCACATTTTGTGATCGGATTCTTTTACAATTTGGAATGCAAACTCAGACCCGAAGACAATGCAGTATTCTATAATTAAATAAATTTATTAACGATGAGTTATTAGTTTATTCTAATTAGCAAGCCTTTTTTTAGCTTAACTTGTATGTTTGTGGGTCCAACTTTCCTTTGGACACATAGCCAGTGGCGTATTAGAATTACTTACAACGTAGAAATCAGAGCTGCGGAGTGTAACATTGTTCGCACATGAATTTACCAGAAAGCATTCAAATTGTCTGATGCAAATAATGCAATAGAATACTAAAATACATTTCATTATAAAAATCGAACACACGTACAAAGATTTCATTTAAGAGTTACAAGTGTTAGCAATATTTAGCATCTAAATCTTATTTGAAAAACAAAAAACAGTAATAAAGACTTTATATTTTTCAGAAATAATAAAATAATAGTTTAAAAAACTAAAAAAAACACGCTTTTGTAGCTAAATGAACTAAAAGGTAAAGGAAATAATAACAGTTAAAAAAATTAAAAAAACACGCTTTAGTAGCAAAATGAACTAAAAAGTTAAAAATCTTTGGATGACAAGTATATAAAGTAATTGACCAAACACTTAATTTTATTGTAATTAAAAAAAAAGCGTAGGGGGGCTTCTTATCAGTTGTCTGAAATTTCTTCCACTTGTTATTCATGCAAAAATGTAAATAGGCAGCCCCCCATGTTTTTTTTTTATGACAATAAAATTAAGTGTTTAGTCAATTACTTTATATACTTGTCATCCAAAGATTATTTTTAACTTTTTAGTTCATTTTGCTACTAAAGCGTGTTTCTTTAGTTTTGTACACTATTATATTAAGGGAGAACTCTATAACTAAAATTAAACAGTATCTACTTAAACCTTATTTTAGTGTTACTGATTATTTTACTGGGGTTTAGTTTCTGAGTTCGTTGTACATTGTGTACATTGTAGGCTTCTTTTTTTATTTTTCTCAGCAGCAAAGATCTTTAAGATCATTTGATAAAGAAAATTTGATTTAAAAGCTTGTACCGAAATCACAACGCAATTCGCATAAAAAATCGTAATTAAAGTAGTAATCAACACGCTTCAAATGACTTTAAAAGCCTGCAGAGCCTGCCGCTAGCAATTTAAGCTCATAATCACCGACAGAAACTATCTCGCATTCTGAGACACATCCAGGTGACAGCTGTTATAATAATAACCATAACGTGCGGAACAATTATATGTTCTAGGAATAACAACAGTTGTAGACCATGAATTGAATTGAAATTTTAAACGGTTAGTTTAAATTGTTTGTTTAGAATAAACATGAATTGCTTTTTATAGTTAGGTGCATTTCTAAATAGTAATTTATTGCATATACAGTACAAATGTCAACAAAAAAGCGATTTAAGTTTACGCAGTTAATTGTATAAATTGTACGTTCAGAAAAAAGTTTCATTAATTTTTAATAATTAAGTGCATTTCTGAATATTAATTTATTGCGCATACAGTGCAACAGCAAATGTGACAGCACATAATGCAAGCTATAAGGATCATTTTTATCCGCCATTGTCAATAAGAATGTATTTAAATCAAATTAAATAATATTTAAATAAGAAAAAAAAAATCGAAAATAAAAAATATAACAAAAAAGATGAAGTTATATATTTTAGATAGTATAGTTTCTACTGCAGTGCCTGACTAAACGCGTATACTAGAAACAGAAAAATAAAGATGTCTTGCAATACAGTCTACGTATCGCGTTGTTAGTGCATCAAATAACCACTCAGCATCTTTCATTTACTTATTTATTTTTCATTCTAGTTATTAAAGTTGATGAAATAGAACGACGCCTTCGTGCGCTGTTTCATCCAAAGTTTGAAGATGGGAAGAAAAAGAAAGTTCTTGCCCCCCCCCCCAAAAAAAGGGGGTTAAGATTCTCGATATGCTTGAACAACTGCGAAACGTCGACGGTAGCACGGAAATAAGAATGAGTGAATCTTTCATTAGTACAATTAAAAGTCAAAACAACAGAACTTAGAGCTTAGACTTCAGAACTTAGTTTCAATTATTGAATTGCAGTGCAGTGTCTAAGCAAAATAAATATTTTTATGAAAACGGAAGCTGCTCTGTGGATTAAAGAGTTCAAGAAGAGAGGCTAATGCCATAAATGGAATTGAAAAAGAAAGGAGCATAAATCATCACCATCTTTTTTTTTTTCAACTCATGAATATTATTACTGTATATACTGTACAGTACTATTACAGAGCAGCATTTTATTATTACTACATACTGTGCGTGCCGTGTTGTTTTATTTTATTTCTTTCCCTCCCATTGATCATTAATTTTATGCAAGTGTTGCATAAAGTGAATCGTTTTATTTTATGTTGAATAAAACGATTTTTTTTTAAATTTTTTAAAAGCAGTAAAAGTTTAGTTCTTTGTGTAAGAAACTGTAATGTTTTACTGAGGAGTACTTAAAGCAGTTTAATGTGTGTTTAACAGTGTCTAGAAGAATTTGGTATGTTTCTAAAGAATTGTATATCTACATTTCTCTACAACGCGAAATTTCGACTTACGCGAGGAGTCTTGGAACGCATCCCTCGCGTAAGTCGGGACTCGACTCCCTGCATTTTTTCAAGCACAAGATGTTGAAAATTTTACTAATCGTGTATAATGAGCATTCATTGATAGAAACGAAACTATGGATCCTTAATGGGGTGTCAAAATCATACGTTTATTCTTAAACTGTTAACAATGCACTACTTTCTTTAAAAACAAATCAAACGAACGAATTCTTAAATTGTCATATATAATGAAACATGACTGGGAAAAGAGAGAGAGAGAGAGGGAGAAAAAAAAGCTTGGCGGGTTCAAGAAATGTATGTTACTTGTATCGTAATTTGTGTCACTCCATGGCATTTCCTTATATATCTGTTTAGAGTCGCACAGTTTTTCAAATGACTTGATATCATGCATCACATATTTCATTAACTGTGCCATGTTTATTCTCAGATAGCTCCGAGTTTGCCAGAATGCGTACTGAAATCTAATTAAGAACTTTTTGCTGACATAATTAGGTATTCATAATGAATATATTCCTTAAATGCCCTGCGAAAAAGCTCAAATGAATTTTTCCTAACTAAATTATGTTTCTGCTTTGGAATGAAAATCAGCCCTCCGAAAAAAGTATTATGGATGAAAAAAAAAAAAACACTTCAACAATGTTACGGTCTGTGCATCATCAGTATCAAAGTGTAACTCAATTAGCAGTTTGTTTGCACAGAACTCTGTAATCATTCTATTTGGTTAGAAAAAATCACATGTACAGGAACGTATATTAAACTTATTTTAATTTGCTTCAGGCACCTACATGTATGTGTAAAGCAACCAGCTCAGAGGTTCCATAGGTGGATGACTGTGGGGGAGAGGAGGCCAATATTCAGTAGTAGGCTTCTTATAGATGCATCTTCGAATCGAACTAATAATAAAGCTGAAAGTCTCTCTGTCCGGAGGATGTCTGTAGGATGTCTGTGACGCGCATAGCGCCTAAACCGTTCGGCCGACTTTCATGAAATTTGGCACAAAGTTAGTATGTAGCATGGGGGTGTGCACCTCGAAGCGATTTTTCGAAATTTCGATGTGGTTCTTTTTCTATTCCAATTTTCTTTACTAATAATAAAGCTGAAAGTCTCTCTGCCCGGAGGATGTCTGGATGTCTGGATGGCTGTAGGATGTGTGTGACGCGCATAGCGTCTAGACCGTTCGGCCGATTTTCATGAAATCTGGCACAAAGTTAGTTTATAGCATGGGGGTGTGCACCTCGAAGCGATTTTTAGAAAATTCAATGTGGTTATTTTTCTATTCCAATTTTAAGAACAAAATTATCATAAGTTGGACGAGTAAATTACGAAATTATCATAACGTGGAACCGTAACATGGGCACAAGCCAATTGGCGAGATACGAAATTATCATAACGTATAACCGGAACATGGGTACAATCCAATTGGCGAGAAAATTCACCATACATTATTTGTAAATATACAAGCGAACCAAAAGACCTTTTAACTTTTCTATTACGGGCAAAGCCGTGAGGGTATCACTAGTTGATTATAAAGCTGATGAAGTGTTTACATGTATATCTCTCGTTTCTCGGAAGCATCGAGAACCTTAATATTTCGTTAACGTGTTGCTTTTCAAGTATATTTGAAAAAGTATCGAACCTTCGAAAAATACAAGTTGACAAAAAATAATTCTTTTAAAGCCGAGCGAGGCTCGGTCGTCCAGGTACTGTATGTGTAAATGATAAGAATTGTACTTTGAATTTCATTAAACTGTTTTTTCCCCTGAAATACTTTACAAATAAATTTTGTCAGTGAATAGAAATAGAATTTAAGAGAAGTCTTTTAGTTTCTAAGTATGGAAAAGTGGTAATGGAGTGCGAAATTCAAACCATAAGTTTTATCAATTCTTTGCTTCTTAATCATGCAATATAGTTGCACCCATCAGGTCAGCTGGTCCTATCCTTTACCCCAAAACATATGACGGTATTTCCGGCTATTTATATCAGTTATTTCCCAAAATTTCGTTTTGGACTTCTCATTACATTTTTTTTAAAGTGATTCAATTGAACATTATGCTTATTTACTTTTCTTCTTTTCTTTACTAATAAAAAAGCTGAAAGTCTCTCTGTCCGGAGGATGTCTGTAGGATGTCTGGATGTCTGGATCTCTGTGACGCGCATAGCGCCTAAACCGTTCGGCCGATTTTCATGAAATTTGGCAAAGTTAGTTTGTAGCATGGGCTGTGCACCTCGAAGAGATTTTTTTAGAAAATTAGATGTGCTTCTTTTTCTATTCCAATTTTAAGAACAAAATTATCATAAGGTGGACGAGTAAATTACGAAATTATCATAACGTGGAACCGTAGCATGGGCACAAGCCAATTGGCGAGAAAATTCACCATATATTATTTGTAAATAGCTTTTAATTTCTCTATTACGGGCAAAGCCGTGCGGGAACCACTAGTTTCATAATAAATTGATACTTAAAGGTTAAAGTTATGCAAAATGACGGTACTTTTAGAATGGGGGCCTATTGTTCATCAATTTATACATCCGACATCAACGGGGAGCACCGGAACTAGTTGTGTAAAATTTGACTATTCGTGTTTTGACCAGAAGCTGTGGTCTGAGGAACAGTTGTGCAATTTATGGGTGGTTGCATGTTTTGAAGTTGCAACAATCTTTTACAATGTCACAGTAATCGGTTACACCGTTGTTTAACGTTGGATATTATAACTATATAAGCAATAATTTATTCTGTACTAGTGGTACCTGCACGGCTTTTCCCGTAATAGAAAAATTAAAAGGTCTTTTGGGTCTCCTGTATATTAATAAAGAATGTATGGTGAATTTTCTCCCCAATTGGGAACCGTAACCCATGTTACGGTTCCACGTTATGATAATTTCGTAATTTACTCGTCCATCTTATGATAATGTTGTTCTTAAAATTGGAATAAAAAAAGAACTACATCGAATTTTCGAAAAATTGCTTCGAGGTGCTTCCCCAATGCTACAAACTAACTTTGTGCCAAATTTCATGAAAATCGGCTGAACGGTCTGGGCGCTATGCGCGTCACAGAGATCCTGACATACAGAGATCCGGACAGAGAGAGATCCTGACAGACAGAGATCCAGACAGAGAGACTTTCAGCGTTATTATTAAAAGATATTCACTTGAAAGACCGTGGGTCTTGTTCGGCTCTTCTTATAGTTTGATGTTTATTAAATTGAATTATAACCTATTGGACCAAATGAAACTTTTAGATATTTCCTATTGTGACCCCGTCTGAGTGATCTTTGAGTGATTCTGGATCAAAAAATCAGAGGTGTCTATAGGGTTCCATCCAACCGGTTAAACCACAAATAGTGATAGTTACGGGAGCTATGGAGTGTGAAGTGGGCCCTGGGGTTATTTTAAAATAAAAACAGAGATTTTTTTTTTCTTGCGTTATATTCACTGTAGCATAAAAAGGTTCTATTTACTCTAGTTTCACCCTTATCTTCTTATATTTGCAGTCGAATGAAACTCGTAATGCGAAGTACTGCTAACTACACACTAGCTAAATTCAAGAACTATCTCTTCAAAAGAGAAATTATCACTCTACATTTTGACGGGTAGAGACACCACTGACTTAAAGCATTGGAGAAAAATATTGGGGCATGTGAGCTCGCTCAAGGTTTTTTTTTTTAATAGAATTTTCTCCAAAATCAGGAAATTGCCACATTGGCCTGTTCAGTTTCTCTATGTAAACAGCAATTTTCAGTTTTTCTAGTGTTAATTTTAAAGTACTTGTTTTTAAAGTACTAATTCAATTTCAAGCATGATAAATGCTTGTGATTAAGATCGAACATCAGGTTGGAGAAGCGTTTAATCTGCGGTATGGCGAAAAATCGAAAAATGCATTTAATGGAGAGAAATTTTCTTTTTAATCAAAAAAATAAGAAGGGAGAATTAAAAGTGAAAGTGCTGTGTGCACTAATTGCACACGTGTATCTTTAAATGATCAAAAGTGAGCAGTGGGCCCGGTGTCAAAATGACTCAAATAGAGTCATATAGATTGATCTGGTAACATAAAAAAACATATTTGGTTGAATTGCACAACTTGCATTTAGGAAAAGTAAACAGTTATTTTCAAGTGTTATTTTTGAGGCACCTCGTATTATGAGGTATCCCAGACAAGCAAAATTTTACCGATTTTTCGAAATTAAAAATTTATAGCAAAGTATTTGCATTAATCTTTAAACGGAAATGTAATTAATCCAAGAACCCTAGCTTTATTCCATGCTTCATAATATTAGTTTTTTGTTTATCATGCTAGTTGTAACAGACAAAAAAAAGGTTCCTCATATTCAGTACGTTTGACCAATATAGTATGAATTAAAACTGTTTAAATCATCTAGGTTACCTATTTATAATCATTTAAATGTTATATCTTTAACTAAAAACCTTTTCATTTACCGTCAAAGAATTTTCTTTTAATGTACTTTTAGCAAAATTGAAAATAGTTATCCTATTTTCGTCCTCCTTTCAATACGCCTTGTAAAAGAGGTAATAATGTTTTTAAAAATGAGTAATAATAATAGATACCTAATAATAGTTATAGTGATGAAAACATCGCAAATTGTGCAGTTTTATCAGGAAAAAATTAACTAACAATTGTAAGATTGATTTTTCAACCTTCCCTCCTCATTCAACATCCCTAACATTTTTAATTTCTTTTGTTCAGATGTATTGTGGGGAAAGGTATTATTATCAATAATCAGTTCCAACTGTCTCTTCGTATTGCATTTTAACGCTTTTCCTCAAACTCGTTCAAAAACAAAGCATTGAATATTTCATATTTTAGTAAGAAAATTATAAAACTACGCAAGTGCAAAACGCGTATTTTGTTAAAGTAATAGCTAAAACGTTAAAACATAATATCATAAAGACGATAATATTATTTCACAAGCATTTCTAATTCCAGCTTGACTTACTCTGAATACATTAACAAATGTTTGGGGAAAATATGTTACGTCCAGATAAAAAAGAAACAGCAGAAAATAAAAATATATGAAAAATGCCTCTCCCTTTCTCCGTTCTCAGTTTCTGGGAATGAAAATATAATTTCCTTTTATCTAAATGGATTGTGATTAGGAAGGATTGGTGTGGTAGTCTGTGCCCTGGATTCTCGCCAAAAAAAGCCAAAAAATAAAGAACTTTGGAATGCTTTTTAAAATGAAACAATTTTTCCCAGTTGGAATGATATTAAAAACGGAAAGACTGTCAAGTCTTTTAACATGAAAAAAAGTTTTATAAATTTGGGTTTTCTGGGATGCAAATACCGTGCATCCGTTATAATTAAATAATTGATTTTCATTTCTATGTTATTTTTATCCAGAGTTTTGAAGAACGGCATGGCAAGTGCAGCATTGTGGTTGTTCCAGAAGATATGAATGAAAACTGGGGAATGTGTGTTTCTCACGTATTTATTTTAGTTTGATGTTTTATTTTTTCAAAAAAAGTGAATAACTTCTTAGTGGCATTGTTGCAAATAAAACACAAAGTTTTCAAATACCTTTTGGAGTTAAGGATAACATCAGTTACTCAATTATAATGAAAATAAGATTAATGTATGCTTAAAAATATGGATTTTCTTCAACGTATACAGTAGATTAAAAATACTCTAAACATTTATGGGATCAAAAAAAGTGTTCAGATTATGGTTGTGTTCATTATAGAGGCAAAATGAGCGATGTATGTATATGTATTGTATGGCTTTTATAAACTGTTTTCAGTTCTTTTTCGTTTTAGCCCAAACATTTACCGAGATGGAGGTGCTGCTGTTTGATTTGGTTGCTATTGCATTGTCTCAATGAACTGTGTCGGACACGAATTCTTTTTATTATCGGATATAATAATAATGTGGTCAAAATAACATGAACTCAACATGGAATCAAAATTACAAGGCATAAAAAGTCCTTTGCAGGCATATGAAAGCACGTCGCCTCTGTAATAGTCCATAATTGCAAAAGCGTGGACAGTATAGGATTTTGATCACAAATAATATCTCTATGCTGTAAATGTTTCGCGGATACAATAGCAAGAGATGTAAGCGGTTAAATCTTTAATTTGAACTGTCCAGCGTAAAAGCTTCTTCAAACCAATAGTGATCAGTTATGGCCCGGTAAAATGGTCGTGAACGGTTAAAACAATTTCCACGTAAATAACATAATACAGTAAACTTTCAATAACTCAAGCGACCGGATGAGAGTTATTGGTAGTTCGAGTAATGGGAAGCAGCTACAATAGTCTCAATAGTTTGGGAGCCAAGGAAAACTTTGATATAAAGGAATATTCGAGTTATACGTTTCGAGTTATTGAGATCCGTCTGTATTTATAATAAGGGAACGTTGGACCTCAGGGTCCTTTCGTTTCATGCGAAAACAACTCACATCACTATAGAGACACCACTTCTGACACAAATCGATGCTAAGAGCTTGTGTCTATGATTTTTTCGGCTTAGCTTCACACTCAATCCCTACTATTAGCTGCTACCATTTAAAATAGTGATTCTTCTGATCAGAGCACGGCATTGGTTCGTCTGCTTGTAAAAACACTTTTTCAGTAGATCTTCTCTTACCATAGTACATTTAGACCAAACTTTCCCCGAAGACTCGTCAATCGAACGTCCAACTTTGATTCGTGTGGTTATTGCACGCCTTATTACTTCTCTGTAAACATTGAAAATTCTGCCCATACGTCGCTGATCGCAGCCATTGAGAGCAACCGGTCGTCACCTGTTCTGCTCATAATGAGAGCAATTGCCTGAAATTGGGTAGTTTCACGAAACTCTCCCAACTGTCTCATGGTGAGAGGAAATGCCGAAATTGGGTATTTTAACGAACTCTCGCTACTGTCTCATGGTGAGAGTAAATGCCCGAAATCGGGTATTTTCACGAAACTCTTGCTACTGTCTCATGGTGAGGGTAAATGCCCAAAATTGGGTATTTTCACGAAACTCTTGCTACTGTCTCATGGTGAGAGTAAATGACCGAAATTGGGTATTTTCACGAATCTCTTGCTACTGTCTCATGGTGAAATGCCAGAAATTGGGTATTTTCACGGAAATTTAGCTATACTCTCATGGTGAGAGTAAATGCCCGAAATTGGGTAATTTCACAGAATTCTCGTTTCTGTACTGCCGTGGGCTGCCGTAGTGAAGGGCAGTAACTGCAAATTTTTATTTATTTATTTATTTATTTGCATTTTTGTCGTCTATTGTACGTTAGTTTTATTGTACAAGCCTGCTTATTTGGTTTCGGGTAAAAAATAAAGAGAAACGACTTATTCTAACATTTCTCTGTTGATGGTATTGAATCCACAACGCGTTTCTTCAATTTTGTCGAAAACCTCATTTCTGCAGATAATGCCGTTTATTGTGCGTTCACAAGACTTCGGAACGCCTTCCCGAAAGCAAAAAGCAAAGTTTAGCGATGGGGTGATCGCTACCGCTTTCAATTGAGACAACCCTAAATTTGGCGGGCATTTAAATTTGTAAAAATGTCTTTGTGTTCTTTCCTTTCGTTTCTAGCTTCGCGTAATTGTCGTCTACGGGGAATCTATACTTTTTAAACTGAAAATTTCAGAACAAAAATATTGTATTTACAAAAAAAGTAAGGTATTTTGTTTTCCGAATGAAACATTTCTATTAAGGATAGGCTTTCTGAATTTTGAACGATATCCTTTTAAACACTAACACGTCCTATATTCGAAATTGCAAGTGCGCTGATGAAAAAAAAAGGGGGGGGGGGAGACAGGAAAACTTCATTGCCACACAGACTGTGTCATTGAAATGCTTAAGGGTTGCGTTCGTTTTGAAGACTTAATATCTCTCTCCATCTCCCTCTCCCTTTTCTTGAGGGGGGGGGGGTGACTCAGTAGCTCTTACGGGTTGGGACTTTTTGATGCATCTGTATGGATTGTACAAAATTTCAGATCATATAGAGCGGATATACAGTCAGTAGATCTACAGTAGCAGTTATTTTTGAAAAATCATGAAAACATTATTCGAACAAAAGTTGCCGCCCCCCTCCCCGCCCAAAAAAACTTGGTTGAACCAAAGGTGGGGACTGGGCAATTGTTCCAGAAAGGATTTACATGTGAGAAATAAAAGTAAATGAGGAAACAATAAAAAATCAATCTGAAATATTTAAAGCAATTGACTATTAAAATCAAGGCTATTTCTCTAAGTATTGCATGAATATTAATGTTTAGAAATATGTAATAATTTGCGATGCGTTATAAAAAGTGTCTTTGGTTTGAATACTGCTTTAAAATTATAGGTTCATCGGTTGGGTCCGGCTTAAGAGATGAAGACTACCCCCAGGGCGAGTATTTTCAAGGCGGGGGGGGGGGAGGTAACCAACTTCGTTTCTGGGGGGGGGAGGCAGAAACGAAGTTAGTTATAACACTTCAGTACACAGTAGCCTTACGTAAACACGGATTGTCCATAAAGGACGTTACACTTCACCTTAGCATCTCCCCTCGTCACATCTCACGCAATGTTCGATGAACATATTGCTATAACGAACGCTTTTATTTGGACCAAAATATGTGAAGTCATATTTCTTATAATCCCCTCCTTCCCCCTTGAGACTAACTGTCCGAAGTTCATAAACCCCGAACCCTCTTTCCCTACCCCTTTCAAGCGTGACATCATTTATGAACGACTCCTTAGGTTTGCTCTAAGTCACCAAAATCGCAGTAACA